>NC_080608.1:16259229-16565182 GCF_027887145.1 Ammospiza caudacuta | reverse complement strand
TTAGTTCAGGTTATCTCAAGCCTCTCTTTGCTCCACCCACATCCATCACACTCCTTACCTCCTGCACAGACAGGGATGAGCTCTTCCACATCACTTATCTGCCAATTTCCATTCTCAATCAGATGTCTCCCAGCATTCCCAAACTGTTACCCTGGGTTTCTTTGCCTGACACGTTGTAAAAATAACCCAGACTGCAAAGCTTAGTTGATGTTTACAGGAGCCTGTGGAAACTTCCAGCTCACAGTAATTAACTTCCAATCAAATTTTAAACTACATTAAATAAAAAACAGAGGGCAACACAGGGAAATGCTCCAAAATCCACTGGTGGGAGACAGTGCCCTCTGGGAACAAATTAGTGACATCTATTAATGGGAGAATCCTGGTGGATTAGGTGAACTAACAAAAGTAATAATAATTAACATTAGTCACATGGAACATAATTGACTTCCAAGCGCTTCTGATGTTATTTTTCTAATAAAGATGCTGGAAAATATCATCAGAGCTGGCCAGAGAGCTTATCAGGGGCCAGCACAGGCAGCAGGATTAGCTGCTGAGCACAGAGGGTGATTCACCCCTGTGAAGGAAGAGCTGCTCATCCTTTCCAGCAGCAGGAAGGGAACTTCCAGCAGTTGAATTTTTGCTGCTCTTTCATCCCTCCCCAGCCCAGCCCGGGCAGGGGGAGCCTGGGGGGACCCTGGAATGGAGCTGCCTGCCAGGAGTTCCCTTTTGAGAGCTGCACACTGATTAATTGGTGGTGGTGGAAGAGCCATCCCTGTCCGCTTTGGGGTGGGTTTATCCTGCCTTAAAGTGATGTTTACCTCTGAGAAATGCTTCACTTTGCACCAGAAGCTGGACACAGCTCCAAGCTGACGGCTCTGGAAGCCAAAGCTCTTCCTCTGGGTTAAGTACCTTTTCCACAAAACCTTTCTGCAAATAGCAGCTTGCTGCACGCACTGTGCAAGGTGATTTGTCAAGGCCTGGAGGTGGTCTAATATTGCAACCACCCTGCAGCACCAGCCACGCTCCTCACTGGAAAGGTTCCTACAGAAACTGTTCCTTTCTGTCCAGTGAAGCCACAGTCTAAAAACCAATTCCTAGACAAAGTAAATTTCACTTTTGGAGCTGTTTTTCCCAAGCCTGAACACGCCACTATCCCACCCCTGCGTGTCTGCTGTCACCCCCAGGATATCTGTCCCTGCTGAGTATCCAAAACACATCCAGTGGTGTCCACAGAGCTTCAGGAGCGCCCAGGGCTCCCACTCACTCATTTATTGGAGTGTCCCTTTCTCCTGTGGGGCATTAGGATTGTTCCTTTTAACTCCCCCGTGCTCAGATGCTGCCTGAAAAACCACATGGAAACACGGAATGGTTTGGGCTGGGAGGGACCTTAAAGCTCATCCAGTTCCAAACCCCCTGCCATGGCAGGGACACCGTCCCCTAGCCCAGGGTGCTCCAAGCCCTGTCCAGCCTGGCCTTGGGCACTGCCAGGGATCCAGGGGCAGCCACAGCTGCTCTGGGCACCTCCCCACCCTCACAGGGAAGAATTTTTTCCCCAATATCCACTGGCTCCTTGCCACTTCTTCTCCCCCATCCCATGTTCCCAAGTACCCCCAGAGAGGAATCTCATGCCATTTTGGGCGGATAAGAGTTATAAAAGTTTCCTCACACCACCAGAAGGGGAAGGCATCCAAGAGAGCTCACAGCAGTCCAGCTCCCTTGGGTGATCCTTTCCCCAAGGCAACATCTGGAGCAACAGCTGGCCTGCTCCCTCCTGATGGAGCTCTAGAAGTATTTAACACCAAAAACTCATCCCTTCTGTACCCTACCCATTTTCCAGGAAATTTACTACAAGGATATTTGAGGTAGCAAGTCCAGAGGAACTGCTGACTGTTGCTAACTCTCCACTTCTTTTTGTTTTTCACTTCTAAGGTCTCATTTTACAGTCAACTGTTGTTTTCCTCGTGGTGGATAAATGATCTGCTGACATCCTTGGGGCAGAGAAAGCTCCCAGTGGGCAGCTCTTCCTTAGAGACTGCAACAAAACCAACCTGACATGGCATATTTAATATTTGTAAGGCTGGAAAGAATTGTGAGGAAAACAAGCAACACTACTTTAAAAAACACAGTCATTTCCAGGCTTCATAACAAGGCAGAACAGCAAACAAGTCACCCAACAAGTCACCTTTAGGCTACAGCCATCTATTTTTAATGACAAGACTCAAATAAATGTTTCATCAGTGTTGTCTCAGTGTAATCATCAGATTACAAAGTCTGCTGGAGAGCAGAGGCAGGAGGGAGCTGGATGAGGTGTCTCCCCTGCCTGCTGGGGCTGGTTCCCAAATCCTGGGGGTGCCTGCAGGGTTCCCAAATCCCCAGGGATGGTTTGTGGTGGCACCCACTGACCACACAGGATTTGTGTCACTGCCCAGTGTCATCCCTGAGCAGGGAGCACAGAGCTGAGCATGGAAAGGTCATTAAACCTGGGAGAGGTTCATTTAACCTGCCAAAAATCATGGCCTGGCCAGGGCCAGTCCACAGGATCCCAGTGATGTCTTCAGTTTTAGCTTCCATATTTCCAGACTCAGTACTGTGTTAGTTTATAACTCTGCACTCCACATAAAGTGTCAGCAAGTTCTGCTCCCAGCTCAGTCCCACAGAACAATCCTTTCCCAGCCCCACAACCAAGGACACCGCTGCAGCTTCAGCCCCAGAAGTGCAAACAACAGGGAATGGAGGGGAGCAACCTGGGAGGGTGGGACTGCATCACCTGGAGCTGGGATTGGACACCCCAGCATGGAAATGGACCCAAACTTATCAAAGTGTGAGAACTCGTGGCCAGGATCCATCTGGGGTGGAGCCTTGGTCAGAGTCTTGCACTGCCCAAGGTGGATCCTGTGAAGGGCTTTTAATAAAAACCTATTTATTCATTTAACTCTGCCCAGCCTCTGCTCCAGACAGCCTCTGAAGGCAGCACCAGGACACAGATTCCCACGAGGACACAGAGTCCCACCTCATGGCCCCACCAGGGACCCCAAACTCCCCTGCCACTCTCCCAGGCTTTCCTGAGCCACACACGCTGGCAGGGTGAGTGTCCCCAAAGCCACACAGAGCTGTTGGCTCTGATGTCACTTGAGGAGATGTCCACTTCCTGCCTCTCCATTTTCAGTATTTTCAGTATTTACAGGCACTGACAAATTCGCTTCTTCATGGAGCTGGGCCAAGAGCAGCAAGGCACTGCTCCTTCCCCCTCCTGAGGGCCCAGAGCCCAGCACACAGGGAAGGCATTACAACTATGTAACCTGGGGTCACATTTCACCCTGGACTCCATTACCAAGGGTTAAAAATGGAACAAGACTTTACTTTCCCATAGGAAAGTTGCTCTCTGCCTCCAGCGGCCTCTGACGCTTCCACAGAGAGCAGCATCCTCCTCAGCTCTGCTTCAGGGGGAATTTCTCCGTGCTGGCAGCTCCCCAGCAGCAGCTCCTCTCCAGGCCACCACATCCTGCTCAAATGGAGCATCCCAGAGTGGCTGCTCCTGCTGTGGGGAGAGCCCTCACACCCCAGCAGCAAAAACAGCCTGAGCATCACAGTCCTCTCCTGCAAAACCCCCATCACACAAGGCATGGAGAGGATGGAGGTGATTTCTGCTGGGGAAGAGGATTCAGGAGAAACACCTCTCCAGAGGGTGGCAAGAGGCAGGGCCAGAGCTCCACACCAACTGCAGGCTCCTGCTGGCACCCCATGGGGATGTGAGAATCATCCCTCTTGGAGCACTGCCAGCACTGTCACCAAGCTGCCTTCAGCCCTGGGGCCTTCACCCCTGGAACCATCAGCCCTGGAGACATCAGCCCTGGAACCTTCAGCCCTGAGGCCTTCAGCCCTGGAACCATCAGCCCTGGAACCTTCAGCCCTGCAGCATTCAACATTGGAGCCTTCAGCCTTGGAGACTCCACCCCTGGAGTTTTTAGCCCTGCAGCCTTCACTCCTGGGGCCTTCAGCCTTGGAGTAGACGTGGCCCACGCAAGGCCGGTGTCCCACACCCACAGCAGCACAGGGAAGCAAAAACACATCAGTTTTTTTTTTGTTTTCTGTGCACAGCACCACTCATTTCCCCCCTCCCTGCTGCTCCTTGTGCATCAGCCAGGGCTCCCCTAAAAGCTGCAGGCAACGTGACGTGCATGGCAGAGAAACAAGGGAGATGTTTCACAGCACAGCCCTTGGGAGCTGAGTGAGGGAATGCAGCAGCCCTCAGAATGGGGGGGGGTTCTGTGAGGTTTGGGAAGGGTCCCAGCTGGGCTGGGGGGCTCTGGGTCTGCTCCTGCACAATGCCTGGGCAGGAAAAGTCAGGTAGGAGAAGGAAGAGCCCACCCCACATTGATGAGTCTCATTTAGAGACCCTGCTCTGCGCTTGCCATGTTTGGCTCATGGGGCCACCTCGCTGTGGAGCTGCACCATGGGCAGCTGTGCGCCATGGCCACCTTGCCCAGCACTCCCTGACACTGTCCTACAGGACAGTGAGTGTCCTGCTGCTCAGGGCTGGGACAGTGGACCGTCCCTCCCTGCAGAGCTGCTGGGACACCCTCGCTGTCACCTGAACAGCCCCAGGCACCACAGAGGGAAGAAGGGGCAGCACAGGGGGTTTGGTGTCCCCTCACCCACAGGGAGGACGTGACCAGGTCTCGCTCACTGCAGGGATCAGGTTTCCCAGAGCTTTCACTGGGGTCACATCTCCAAAGAGCTCAGCACCCAGCACAGGAGGGTGACAGCAAAGCTGGTCCCCAGGGTGCAAACCCCAGCATGCAGAACACTCCAGAAAAACCCAGCCAGCCCCGTCTGTTCTCTCTCCCACACACACTGCAGCACATATAATTTCCTCCACAGCAAGGGGAGAGATATACATCAATGATCCTCTCTCATTTCTCCTGCTGAAAGCTGCTGGCTGCAGAAGCTGGCAGCCAGGGAGCTGTGCTACAGCTCACAGAGAGCTCCAAAGGGGAGCATCAGCTCCACACACAGCCCCAGCCCTGCCCTCTGCCCTCTAACAGACCAGCCTCATTTCTATAGCTCATTAAAGTGGGATAAAAGTAACCTTTAAAGGTTGCTTTCATGTGAAACAAGTCTAAAACCAAACAATGACTTGGCAAAGAGTGAATTGGATTTTTAAAAGCGATGTGTTTTACTGGAAATCTTAATTCTTTCCTTTTTTTTTTTCCCTTTTTCTCCTTTTGAGCCTGATGGTGGATTATTTTTCCTTGACACAATCCCGCCTCCGCTGTGATAGATGACGGCACATTTAGCAGTGTTCAGCCAAAACTTTTTATCTCCATATGGAAGATGGATGGACGAGGACTCTGAAGCCCTCATCAATTCCTTCAAGAACAAACAAGGATCCAGCCCAAACCCCCTCCCAGGTTTGTTTAAAATCCACAGAGCACAGGGCAGATCCTGTAAAGCTCCATCCATCTGGCACCATTTTTCAGTGTTTATGAAGCCAAAATGCAATGTGCACTGCTGGAGACCTCCAGCCACCTCCCTGGAAAACATGAGGGAGCTGCAGCTTGGATGGGCTTTGTGCTGGGGGCCAGCACAGCCTGCACCTTCCCCTGCCTCTGTGGGGCTGAGGAGATGCTCCCAGCTCCCTGAGCAGGGATCACACACAATTCCTTGAGAGCAGAGGCTGGGAAAGCCAGAGGAGAGCCAAGTGGCTTTTGGAAAACAAAAATACCAGGAACTGCATCACTGCAGCCAGTCCTTCATAGGAATGGACAGGGCAGGATGAGCAAAGCAGAGCAGGAGATCATGGAATCATGGAATGGTGTGGGTTGGAAGAGACCTTAAAGATCCTCTGCTCTCAACCCCCTGCCATGGGCAGGGACACTTATCACAGGCCAGGAAATGAGGCCCCTAAGCAGCTCTGGGCTGTGCAGGGACATCCCAGCATGGGTGACCTCCCTGCAGCACCCCAGGCCACACAGAATTGCTGAGGTGAGGGACCAAGCAGGGGATGCTCAGGACTTCAGGTGAGTCAAAGAAAAGGGGAAATCCATCAGCATCACAGCTCCTTCTGTCCTGTCTTTGCTTCTCACAAAAGATGAGGCACAAGCCTTTAAACAGCAGCCCTGGACGCAGCTGTGGGAGTGCCACATCCCACAGGACCTGCTCCCAAATCCCTGACCACTCATAGTGCCACTTCCCCCCTGAACCTACAAGTGCAAAGAGGTTTGGGGTGAATTTCCCTGCAAGATGTCAGCAGAATTCCAGAGAAAACCTGCCAGGAGAGCAAAAACCAGGAGCAGGTAGGGCAGAGATGCCACCACAGGATGGACACAGGAGGTGGAGGGGGCTCAGGGCTGTCCACCTGTAAGGAAAACATCATGGCCACGTCTTGGCACAGGGTGCAGCAGCAACAGCCATCACACAAAACAACACATGCATCACAGCACTCCCACACCTCATTAATTATGTCTGGGGCTCCCAACACAACATGCCAGAGAAGTTACCTAACCAGCAATAAAAACTCCTTTGGCCCTGTCTCTGGTACAAAAGCCAACACTCCTCATCTCATAAAACACAAAAAGCCCCCAGATGTTTATAAAAAAAGTCTGTTGGGCAGCTCAGTGCAGATGTTGTTTACCCCAGGGATCAGGCCTGACCATCCAGCTGACAGGAGCCTTGAAGTTAATGTCAATAGTGGCAGCAGGATGATCCTCCCCAGCATCAGAGCAGTGTCCTCAAGCCACCACCTCCTGTCACTCCAACCCACTGACCACAGCTCCAACACCTGCTGTCCAGCAAGAGCAGCAGGCAGGAAGCAGTTTAGATTAGGTTTGGATGGGATTTGGGGAAGGAATTGTCCCCTGGGAAGGTGGGCAGGCCCTGGCACAGAGTGCCCAGAGAAGCTGTGGCTGCCCCTGGATCCCTGGCAGTGTCCAAGGTCAGGCTGGGTGGGGCTGGGAGCATCCTGGGATGGTGGAAAGTGCCCATGCCCATGGCAGGGGGTGGAATTTAACTGTTCTTTAATGTCCCTTCCAACGCAAACCATTCCACCCATTCTAATTCCACATCTGGATGGATGAAGGTCAGTGGAGGATGCTGCCCACAGGTAGCAGCACATCCACAGGGACATCAGGGCCAGGTTCTCTGCACCCACAGGGCTCCTGCTGTCCCCAGGCTGAAGGCTGGAGTGTCCATGGGTGCCCTGGCTCAGCTCTGAGCATCACACCCAGGAGCTCCACGGGGATCTCCCAGTGACAAACACCCTCCCAGCTCAGTGGCAGGGACCAGGCCAAGTAAACACAGAGCGTATTTATTGCTCCTAGGAAATGCTTTCATTGCCCCCCTCCTCCTCCATGTTCAATTCAAGGGAGCAGCAGCGAGCTCCCAAACGCTCCCTCCATGCGGTGCTGTTAACCATGGGAAGTGAACACACTGCTGGCTTGGACAGATCATTATCCCTTCATGCACGGGGCTGGGGAAGGGGGTGGCAGTCTATAATGACGCTATAATTAAGTCCTTAAGTGTCTTGGTAAAAAGCAGGTAAGGCTTCAGCAGAAGGCAGAATATTCCATTAGGGCAGGCTTCACCGTAGACACAATGCTGCATAATGGGATCTTGTAATTATGCCTGCACTGCAGAGACTTTTAAAAAAAGGAACCCTGTTTTACATTCTCGAATGCAAACAGCATGAAATGATGTTGCTTAGAAACCTTTACACTCCTACAGTGTGTGCAAAAAAGTTATTCCAGACATCTGTATTTAAAATAAAATTTAAAAACAATCCTACCGCACACACTCACATGGATCTTGGCTTCACATTGAGTGATGAAGCCTATAAAATGTCAGAGGAAATTTAAATTAAAGGGAAAAAAACGACACACGCATTTAAAAAACTTGAGCAGCTTGTTAAGTCATTTCAGGTTATGTCTGGTACTGCTCCACCTCACCCCTTCACACAGAGCTGCATCTCTCTGCACTCATGGTACCATTTGTACCAATCCAGCCTGAGAGGCTCAGAATTGTTTCCCGAGTCAGGCTGACCTCAAATACCTGTAAAATATTTTCTTTCCTAGAAAAGCCAGCCCTGGTTTCACTCCAGAGCAGAGCCCTGTCCAGGTGCTGGAGTCACAGGAAAACCCTTTCAGCACAGAAAACGTGACAATCTTATGGACAAATCACAGCACGTGGCGCAAGACCCAAGCCCCCACTGCTGCTGGCTGCTTCTCCAGGCTGAGAAGGGTGGAGGGACACCAACATTTCCTACTCCCAAGGTGACACAGCCAGATCTGCAGCAGCCCATAAATAGCATTTGCCAAGCATCACCCTGCTCCTCCCTCCCATCATCCAGGCATTGCATCCCACAGAGATGGCAGGGCCAGCAGGGAAAGCTCTGCCTCAAGCCCAGCAGGCAGGAGGGGAAGGGGCTTCCTGCAGCCAGCAGGGATGGGCATGAACCCAAACCCAGCAGGGCAGCAGGGATGGGAGCTTTGCTCCATGAACCCAAACCCAGCAGGGCAGCAGGGATGGGAGCTTTGCTCCATGAACCCAAGCCCAGCAGGGCAGCAGGGATGGGAGCTTTGCTCCATGAACACAAACCCAGCAGAGCAGCAGGGATGGGAGCTTTGCTGTGTGAACCCAAACCCCCAGCCAGGGCTGCCACTGCCTCCCACCCAGCCCTGGCTCTCCCCAGCCTCTCCTCCTCTCTGAAAAGGTCACCCCTGTGTGCCTGGCAACAGGAGCAGCAGGCACAGCTGCTGGATGTGTCACAGCTGCCACCACGCTGGCACAGTGCAAAGGCCAGGGCTGGGGATGTGACAGACCTGACACAGAGCCATGTGTCCCCAGCTGTGCCTGGCACCATGCATGGCACTGAGCTGGTGCCCTCTCCCCCTCCCAAACCTCACAGGGTTGCAGTCATCCTTTTGTCACTCTGGCAGAGGCTGTGGACATGAGAGATGGAGCCTGTGTGCCTCATCAGCAGAGCAAGGTGGATGTCCTGAGGGATGAGCAAAAGTGGGAATTCCTACAGGGAAATCTTTGCTGATGGGAGATGGGAATCAGCAGCTGGGCCTCTGGTTGCAGTGGCCAGAGTCAAGATTGTGTGAGCTGTGCCAAGGTAGGGTCAGGTTGGATTTTAGGGAAGGTTCTTGCCCCAGAGGGTGCTGGCACTGCCCAGGCTCCCCAGGGATGGGCACAGCCCCAAGGCTCCCACAGCTCCAGGAGGGTTTGGACAGCACTCCAGGGATCCCAGGGTGGGATTTGGGGGTGTCTGATCCAACACGAGTTGGATCTTTGTGCGTCTCTTCCAACTCAGAAGATTCTATAATTCTATGAACTCTACATTAATAAACTTTTTCTAGCCCTGCTGGTACCTGCTCTCTGAGGTCTTTTCCGAGATTCCCTCAGTCCTCAAGACTACAGAGTGGCCAGAACACATTTGTCTTAAAATCACCCTTCAGAACTGCCACTTTCCCCTCTGTCCACCACAAAGAACCTCCTCACAAGAGCAGATCAACTGTCATGACATTTTTAATGTCATAGAAAACACTATCTGCACACAGTTTTCTGCTGTCACCTGGGGAGCTCCACAGGCAGCACCACTGGGAATTGCAGCTCCACACTTGGCTCCTGCAGGTGTTCCAGCCCCTTCCAGGGAGCTCTGGTGGTGCAGGTATCTACAAGGTGCTTCAGCCACAGATGCCAGTGATCCAAAGCTGGAGCCTCACTCCCCAAATTCCTTTGCACTGCTCTGGGGCAGGAAGCATTGCTCACACCTGGATGCAACAGCTCCAGCTGAGCACTAAGATGCTTTTTAGTAAAACAGGCATGAAAAGTGTGATCAAATGTGAGAACTTGTACATTATCCAGAAGGCAGATCCTGGCCAGGTTCTGAAGGCAAATTCCACACCTCACCCCACTCCGGTATGGCTGGAGCCAGATTCAGGAACACATCCTTCCTGAGGGATGTGCACAGAGCAGGACAGCCCTCCCCTGCCAGCTGCTCCCCTCCCACAGGGGCAGGAGACAACCTCTGCACAGGCACGTTCTTCTTCTGTCTTTGATTGCTGCTAAAAATAATCTACATGAGCAGCATGGCTCAGCCTGTTCTCACCATTGCTCACTACAGGGTGAAGTCCAGACCAGACCAAATCCAGCTCCATGTGCAGGGGGCTGCTGCTCCCCCAGGGGTGTGTGGGAGCACAGGCAGGGGCTGTGCTGGCCCCAAGGGCAGGACAGGGCACACGCAGAGAATGCTCTGATGGAGCCTCCAGTGAGTGGGAGGGAGAGAACAGGCACAGGAATGGAAAATGGAGATAAGGAGCTGGGTGTCCCCATGGGAGAAACTGGAAATCCTGTGAGCTTTGAAATAATGAGAGGATGTTCAACCCATTATATCCATAAAACATCAGCCATCTCCATCCTGGTACCTGCAGTCACCTAAAAACTCAGTGTGTGCCCCCAAACCTCCTGCTCATTATCCAAGTCCAGCACTACAAAGTTATTTTTCCTAATCCCTCTATGGTGAGACCAAACAGTTAAAGGACAAGCCCAAAGCCTGAAAGAAAACACTGCCAAATAAAGCATCCTGGCAACTTCTGCCCATGGCTCCAGAACCCTCAGAACAGCAAGGTGGCCCCATTCCTCCATGCACTTCTCATTTCAGGGGCCAGAGCACATCTGATTTCTTCTGGATAACTCAGCAAAGTACAGGTTCCATCTGGCTGCCCTCTGCATGGATAATGGATATTTTATATTTTACAGGGGCTGAGCAGCCAAGAGAAATAAAGCAAAAGCCTAAAATTGCTCTTAGAGATGGGAAGTCAGACAAGCAGCACCTGCACAGCCCACAGGATCTCTTCCCCTCCTGCCCCAAGAACCCAGGCCTGTAAAACCTTTGAAGCTATTTCTGCTGTGCCTTTTTTAAAAAAAGCCAGTTCTAAAGGCTTGATTCACCACCCACAGCAATGCGGAACCTTCCCAGAAAGAGTTAAACACAGGAAACCTGTTGATTAGTTTACAGGCAACAAGCTGCACTAATAAAGCCCCAGGGACCTTAATCAAGCTGTTTGCTGGTTGCCAGACCAAAGCAGGAAGATGGGCAGAGCTGTCAGGATGGATTAGTGTTTGCCTGCTGGCAACACTGCTCCTGAATGGAAGAAAGAGGGGGAGAAACACACACACACAGAGGTCTTTTCCAGCCTGAACCACTCCATGATTCTCTGGAGGGGAAATGATGTGCCTGGAGCTGGCCAGAGCCAGCTCAGGTTTGTGGTTTGGGTTTTACCCCCATTGTTTGTAATTCCTCCCAAAAAGCTAGGAAGGACCAATTTCTTCTTTTCTTTTTTTTTTTGTTTTTAAAAAAGATCCATTTTCCATTCAATAAATTTTCCTGCCCCCTCCTTCTCTTCCTATTCCAGGGGAGATGAATGAAGTCAAGTTGTTTATAACTGGCCCCATTTTGAAGGGTTTGGGTGACATGTTGGGGTCAGGATGTTTTGCAAATTCAGCTGAAGTTGAAAAGGGACAATTTCCTTTCATTGTGACAACAAGGCTTGGCTCAGGTGTCTTTTTCTCCCTGAACCATTTACAGTTCTGACCATGGGGTTAATGCAGCTGAACCCAAACAAACCCTTTGCCTTCCCATCTTTAACCAACAGCAAGGAACCTAAGTGGAGTCAGTGCTGGAATCAGTCAGAATTACAGATCTGAACTCTGCTTTATCTGCAGGGAAACTTTTCACCCTTTAAGTAACTAAACTTTAGTTAACCTAGCAATTCTTTTCCTTTTTCTACAGGCTGCCAAGGAGCCTCTGCCTTGGGCTTCCAGTTTAACAGGCTGCTGTGTGGCCAAGAGGATGTGGAGAGCTTGTAAAACACCTGACTCCACACAGGAACCAGCAGAAAAGGCCAAAATATTGATTTTATTTTGCTGAAGCTTAACAGGCCAAAACAAAGGAGCAGAGAATTGCTCAGCTGTGAGTCTTGCTCACATCAGGTATGTTTGAACAAGGCCATTTCCCCCAGCAGCTTTCTGCTGTTCCAGCCAGCAGGAATGAAATATCCCAAGGGAATTCCTGCAGCTGAGCTCTACAGATCCACTGAGCACAGCTTTGATAATTTACAGCAGCCAAAGATCACCTCCTGCATTTACAGCTCCCCTGAACATCACAGGGGACACAAGCTGCATGCTGCACCCAGGAAGGGATGAAGGGGATGGTGAGCACTGAGAAGATGCAAATACAGCTGAGGATTAGCAAAAGCAATTATGAAAAACAAGTAGTGGAAATAATGATTCATCAGGAGTTGAATCAGAAGTGGAGCCCAGTCCTGCTCTCAGTGTGGTGATGGCAGTGAGGATTCCAGGCCTACAGAAATCATTTTTAAAGCTATTTAAGTGCACAGAGGGCCCAGTGATAGGCAAAAATGTCATGTTGCAAAACTATCCTTCTACCTTTCAAACAGACTTTGGAAAATGCCTGGGGCATCCTTCTCCCTCCACAGACAGCCCTTTCCTTATAAAACTCTGAGTCAAGAAGAAACACTGCAATGCATGGACAGCAGATGGGAAGAGATGTGTGAAGGTTGCTGAGTGAGTGGGTCAGTCCCTCAGAACCATAAATAGAGCAGCACACAGAGTTTCCCAGCAGATCCCACTCCCAGTGGCCTTCAGAGAACACTCAGAGTGTCACAGCATCCCTGTGAATAGTGGAAAAGGTGGAGAGACAGAAATCACAGCCTTGCTCAAGGTAAAGAGTGCTTTTCCCTGCTCTAAAAGGACACTGGATGCTCTCAGCCACTCCTGCTTTCCTGGTGAGGGAGCACTGCCCCAAGCACAGCCAAATTCCACTGCAGCTCCAGCTGTGGGATTTTCTCTGGGCAGAGACCCCAATAACCAGGAACACCCTCTGATGAGACAATATTTCCATTGCTTTCACTGGGAGCACCTCTGAAGCTGGAAAAAGACTGGCACAGGACCCTGACTGGGGCTGAGGACCATCAGAGCTGGGTTAGTTCTTGTCACACCAACCCAGCAAAGCAACCTCACTCATGTCAGCTCTCCATCTGCAAAGCTTCAGGTTGAAACATTACAATTACAGAATAAAGTAAAGTGTCAAGTGAGTCACTACCATAAAGATGAAATAAGAAAGCTCAACTCAAATCCCTCCATCCCACTCCAGGCTCAGCAGCCAAGACTTTCTCCCATCAGCTGCAAACTTCTTGCCTTGCCAGTGAAATCATAAGCAAAAAGCCAATAGAGATTTTTCTGTTTTTTTTCCCCTCAGTGTTCAAAGGCTGTGCAGCAGTTGGATTCCCACAGGGTGTAATTTCAGCACCCCTCAGACATCCCAAATCTCTGCAGACACATAGCTCAGGCCTGGCCAGCACTGCCAGACCCTTCCAAGGGCTGGGAATTATTCCTGGTACAGTGCCCTGAGTTAGGAGAGCTGCTAAGGAAGGCTTGGTCATATGGACTCGGATTTTTGAGGTGGGTGAGCCTCTCTGAGGGAGAAACATGGACCCAAACAACACAGGAGGATTTTCTGTCACAAAGAGACCGATGATGGGCAAACTGCACCAAAAATTGACTCCTTGGAACTCCCTCACCCCCTTCTCTTGCCTTTGACAGAGCCAAGAGTCTCAGCCAGCTTCTAATCCATGTTTGCACTCCCCTGGGTGCAAAGCTGCCAGAGAAGAGAAGCAAGAACTTCCTTCAGGGCATCCATGCCCCTACAAGAAGCACCAGGCAGACAGAACAGACCCTGAGCAGGTTCAGTACCAGAGCCAAGAGAGCAAATCCCCCAGTCCCTGTCACAGCCACACAGGCCCTGATTGCTGGCAAAAAGCAAATTTTGGGCTGTCCCAGTCACTTGATTTGCAGATCCCCAGGGAGGCCAAGGGAAAGGCAGAGCCACTGACCCCAGCCCAGTTCCACCTCTGGGAATGGCCCCAGGGCACCCAGAGATCCTGGCACAAAACCCCAGGAAAACCAGAAAAGAGGAGGAAAAGTCTGGCCAGGCCATGAGTTAATCAATGGCAACAACTGGAATGCAATTTCCAGCAAAAAGGCAAAACAGAGACAGCACAGGCTGGCTCTGTATAAGGGACATGGGATAGATAAGGACCATTCTGTTTATCTATCATTTTATCTATCACCATAAGATAGATAAGAATCATTCTATTTATCTATCATTTTATCTGTCACCATAAGATAGATAAAGACCATTCAGGGAAGAAAAAAAAATCAAAAGGAAAACCCAGTGTTCAGAACTTAGACCACACCAAAAAAAGTAAATAGATAAAACACCCATATTTTTTCTTCACTCACTGTCACAGAAAAATGATGTGAAAATAAAGAATATCATCTTCCTGAAGCCACTGGAGCATGACTATAAATTACAGCTGCCAAGGAGCTGAAAACAAAATCAAGCCTGGAGATCACTTGCAGGAAGATTTCAGACTCTGTGGGTCACCTCGATCTCCAGCAGTTTCAGAAGGAAAAAAAGGTGCAGAGGAATTAAATTATTTATGTCAGTCAAGCTTATCTGACAGAGGGAGACACCTTTCCCACCAGAGCACACTTCTTGGATTGATGATCAGGCACTATCTGAAGCTGGGCAGAAGAAGAAAAACTGAAGTGATTTGGTTATTGGGGAGGAAAAAGAAAACGTGTATTACCCAGCTCAGCTAACAAACAATTCCAGAGGAATATCTCCCTGAAGCAGGAAAATGATACTTTGTGATAACTGAAAAAAATAAGCATTGAAGGATAGCAAGAACAAGAGCTCTGCTGAAAAGTGCACCCAGGAATGACAGTGGTGCCAATGGCTGATAAACTAATTAAGATGCTAATTAAAACCAGAGCACTTTCCCATCTGGGGCTCCCAGCAGAGAACAAGTCTCACTGGGGAAGGGATGGGTGGATGAAGGAGATGCCAGAGTGACAACAGAAGGTGACAACAGAGGATTTTGTGCCCAATTTGCTGAGGCCCTTCCCAAGGGGCTGCTGAGGACACAACAGATGCTCAGGAAATGGAAAAGCAGCAAAGGACTCAGGAAGGAGAAATAACCCAAGGATTTGATCTGGAGCAGTTTCCTCACCCCAGAACACCAAATTCCCAGGGAGGTCACAGTTTATCAACCAGGCTGAGTAAGCAGGGGTTAAATTCCCTCTTTTATATAAATTATTCCCAAAGCAAAGCTGAGAAAAGTGCAGAGGAGCAGCTGAGGGTGGTGGTGGCTCCTGCTCAGGTGACACCTTGGTTCACACACCAGCATGGGCAGCACCCACACTCTGTGCGAGCCCAGAAATGGGTGAGAACAAATGGAAATCAGCTCAGAGATGTGGAATGAGGCTGGGGAGCCCATGGATGGGAACAGTGCAGGGCCTCAAAGTGATGGAAAGAAAGCAGTGACCTTAAAAAGGCAGAGCAAGGAGGTGACAGTGAAACCTGGGACTCTTTCTCCTTTCTGAGAAAGTTATTGACTAAAAAAGATAATGATGGTCTGAAATGAAGGTTTGGAAAGTTTGGAAAGTTAACATTTGCCAAAGTTTGAGCTGGGTAATCCTAACTCAGCATTCCTGGATGCTCCTCCTTCCCAGGACAAGGAGCAGGTGTCTGTGAGGAGAGGGAGGAAAAGCTGCATTTAAGGGCAAGCATTGTGTGTTTATCTTTGCAGCCTTTCAGAATGTTTATTTTGGTTCGGGTGTGGACAGATTTGTTGGAGGAAATGATTTAAAAGACACCACATAATTGCACAAAAGCTCATTGTGTGGCAACAACCCTCCCATGAAATCCATCCCTCGCTGAGCCATCACTGCAGGGCGCCCACAAAACCCTCAAGGGCTCAGCCCAACCTGGTGCCTTTCACCTGGATTTTGGGGGCACTGAGGGCTCAACACGAGTCCCCTGCAAGCAGCTGAGCCCAGAGAGGGCCAGGAAATCCTGAGCTGTGGCCACATCTCCACCAGGAGGGTCAGCAGAGCCACAAGCCAAGGAAAAGGTGACTCCTGCCCTGCCATGGCCCAGGAGCTGAGCTGGAGGTGCCACCACCCCCAGAAGGGCAGGAAAGACCCCCAGGGATCCTCTGTCCCAGCAGGTCTGAAGGCCAGGAGAAGGTTCTAGGAGATAGGCTGCCCAATTAGGGATGATCCCTCATTAGCAAAGATGCTGAGAAGCAGATTTCCATAAGCACTCCCAGGACATTTTGCTGCTGCCCTTAGGATTGTTCTCCAAAGGATTTGGTCACAGTTTGAGGGGCAGGGATGCATTATCCCACCTGGAATTTCACCACAGCCTTCCGACCATGCTCTAGAGCATCTGAGACTGGTAAGGTCTGGGGAAATCCATGGGAAAGGATTCCTGCAGCACCAGCAGGGCCTAAGGAAAGCTCCCTCCCAACCACTTGACTGTGAAAAAGGTGGGTGGAGAGGAAGGCAAAGGGTCATTTTTGGTTTCCACCGGCACCAATTACACCGCTGGCACGTTTATGGAATTTATTTTTTTTTCCATCATCAAGATAGTGAGGTTGGGCTTTTTATTTTTAAATAAACAAAGGCTGTAATGGGCAGTCTGTGCTGGGGCATGTCTGGAGCCTCCAGCTTATCAGGGCTGTCACGGGACACAGAATTTTTGTTCATTTTAGCTGGGAAAAAAAAAAAGAAAAAGAAAAATAAATCATTGAAGCCCAAAGGGGTGGAATGGAGGTCTCCCTTCTCTCAGCAGATCCTGGATTTAGTATGCTAGCTTTGACTGGAGGCCACGAGGGAGCAGACACAGCAATTAGCAACCAAACAGCTGCTGCTGCCACCTCCAGCTCTGCTGGGACTCCAGCACTGGCAAGCAATTAAAAGTTCACATCAGAGCCCACGATACCCATCTCCAGAGGCACATTTATAGTCCTGAGAGTGGCCCTTGCCCAGAGATGCAGCCCAGGGTCGGTTTTCAGTCCCTGCCTTATGCTCCGAAGTTCCTTGGCTGGTTTAATGCCCAGCCCCGCTCAGACATGGTGGCACCCAGGGACAAACAGGCTCAGGGTCCCCCTGGCAGAGCAGGAGCAGGGAGGGATGCCCTGGCACAGGAGGGCACCCCAGTTCTGCTGCTGTGCCTCTCCCAGCCTCACTCCCCCATTCACACTCTGCTGGGGGAGCAAAGGTACCTGACAGCTGCAGAAAAGCAGATAATTGTGCTGCCATGCCTGTGTTTACGCAAAAGCCACTGGTTTATGAGGAACAGCTTAGTCAAAGCACACAAAGAAACACCCTGCAATATTTTTTGAAGAGGGTTGGTTTTTTTTATTGCTTCGAGAAGCAAAAGGTTAGCTACAGAAATAGAGAGAACAAAGCAGCTCAACAAACAACTGCTTCTTGTTTTTCTGATTCTGCACAGCCTCTCCCAAACCCTGCTCCCCCTCCAGCTGCTCCCCACACCCAGACCCAGCAAGGAGCACCCAGAACCTCCAAACACTGAGCTGGGAAGGGGCAAAGCCTCACAGGGGACGTGTCCCGGGTTTGTTTCTCCACCTCAGCGTGAGGGGAATGAGAGAAGTGGGAGATCCTCCCTCCTGCTCAGCCTCTCCAGCCTTCTCCAGTCCCCAGCTGCTCCTCCTGACACCAAAAACTTCAGCAGCCCCATGGCACAGATCCTGCTCTGACCCTGCCCCAGGTTTGGTGTGTGCACAGGCAGGTAGGGATGTGAAGTAAACCTGGATTTAGCAACCCTGCTGTCAGCAGGAGCCCTGAAGCATCCCAAAATCACTCCTGGATGCTCTGGCCATAACAGAGGTCCAGCTCAGCCCCCAGCTGTGACAAGGCTGTGACAATCCAGGCCATTCCAAGCTCCCCTGCTCCCAGCCCACAGCAGGAAATGCTGGGGTTATTGTTACCCTGTGGCATTTAACAGGGTTGTTCGTCTCAGCCCCATTAACCTTCAGCAATTTAAAGGTAGAGGGAAAAAAAAATATCATAAATTAGCAGCAGCTCTCAGGCTCTGAGTAACCTGTTTCCCCAGTTTCCAGCACTGTTCATAAAACAAACCACATCATCCCACTTTGGATAAAGAGAGAACAAATCTGTCCCTGCAGCATCCCACCACCTTCAGCTCCTGCCTGCAAGGCACAAATGGACAGGAGAGGAAGAGGAGGAGGAGAAGGCTCCATATCTCCCCAAATTAAAGTGGTTTTTCCTGGCCAAATGAAGGGAATGAACTTGTCAATGGCTCAAAAGGATGGAACCCCATCCCGTGGGAATGCCTGAGCTGGGCTGCACCCCATGGGACACCCAGAGCCACCCCTGGATGCAGCTGAGGCACAGAGGGAGGGCTGGGATCCTTCCCAGGTTTGCAGCTTGCAGGTTTGGATTTATTGGCACGGGAGTGCCCCACGCAGGAGAAGAGATGCACACACATCTCTGGGAGATGGGTTCTCCCACTCACAGGGCTCCAGCGAAAAACAAAACAGGTTTGACAGAGAACAAATTAATTCAGCATGAAGAAGCTCTGAAAAAACCCAAAAATTATCTTTGACACACGAAAAATAGATAAATCCTCGCAGAAGATTACTTGAACAGGCCAAAAATCCATCACAACCCTGCAGAAAGGAGGCAGAAAGGAGGCTTTCAAATGGATGTGATGTTTTTATGCCCACAGGCACTGGGGAGGCAGCACAGTTCAGAGATGACAGCAGGGATCTCAGCCAGGATCCTGAACAGCCTCAAGATTTGGGGGAAGCAGAAGAGAATCCCCCTCCCCTGCAGGTGCTGCAAACTCCAGACAAGCTGGATCCTCTCAGGCCTCAGTTTCCCCTTCACACAACCAAGACTGTGGGACAGCCCCACAACTGGGGGATCTCTCAAGCCCTTGCCAGGTTAAATAACGTGATATTTGGGTGAGGGTTGTGCCCTGAAAATGCAACATTTACAGCAGCCAACGGGACTTTGTGGGCAGCATTCGCATGCCCAGCTTTCCTGAGCCCAGTGCTGGGAGCAGGGCCCTACACCCAGACCCCACAGACCCCAATGCCTCCATAACCCTCCCTGCCATGCTCTGCCTTCTTGGCTTTGCTGGTCTAACCCTCCATCTTTGAGGGGCACATCAGAGCTGCTCTCCAAAGCACTGAGAGTGGCTCAAAACTTCTTAAATACCCACACACACTTCAGCCTTTGGAAAGTGTATTTGTATCCCCCTCCAAAACAAGAGCAACGACAAAAAACTACCCTGCCCCATCTCCCCAGTAAATCTCTACAGTTTTTTCTTTGTGTGGACCCCTTCAGGATGCCAAAATCCTGCTCAATTCCCAGGCTGCAGCAGACCCTCCCCAGCACGTGCAGGTCCAGGTTGCCCATGTCCCACCAGCGCAGCACAGCCCTGCTGGTGTCACCTGCTGCCACGTCCAGCACATTCTCTGTGCTCTCCTTTCCTCCTGGGCCATCCCTCAATTGCCTGTCCTCCCAAACAGCCTGCAACAAGCAGTTCCCCTCAGTTTAGCAAGTGCTTTTATTTTATTTTATTTTATTCCCCATTGCCAGAACAAACACATGCCAGGTGAGCAGCCCCTGAGGGGTTCTGTGGCTGATTTCAAGCTGGGCACACATTGTGACACCTCATATTTATATTTATGGCTCTCCAAAGGTTTCACACAGATACTCCCTGCCTCCTTATCCAGCCAAGGACACTGAAGGGTAAAAGAATCCAGGATTCAAGCAGCAACACAGAACAGAGCCACCAAGGGAAGATAATGCCTCAATTTCAGAGCAAAGGGAGCAGCCAGGCATGGGCCAGACAGGTTATTCTGCTCTATAACTGCATGTTTATGATACCCCTCATTGCTTTACAGAAATCCAAGTTAACCTGCTCAGCCCAAACCTCCTCCTCCTCCCCAAAGCTGAGCGTGCACCAGGGCTGACCTTTGCATGTGTTCTAAATTGGAGTGCACATTGTATTTCCCCAGCCTCTCGTCTGTGTTTTGCACTGACACAATGACACAAAAGAGGCAGAGCCAGCCAGCCAAGCCCTGCAAAGAAGGTGGCTTTAAATAGCCCCTTTGTCTTGCTTTTCCTTGCTGAAATATTGCACATTATTTAGAACCGAGTTTTAGTTTTATCAGGGATCCAGAAATAGAGACAATGGAGGGCTGGGTGAATTTTTGGATCATTTTATGACCTCAAGTTTCTCATTCCTGTCTACCCTCGCCCTCCACTGCAGGATTTGTAGCTGTATCCCAGGAACCATTCCCTGAGGGGCTGTCAGACCCACAGGAGTGACCCAGCCAGGATGGGAGATGTGTGAGAAACCTCACCTCTGCAAATGGAGGGCAGAATTCTAAAAGCAAAGCTTCTGTCCTTGATGGGGAAAAAGTCAGCAACCTCAGCAGACTGTGAGCTGGTACCCAGATGAGGTCAGAAATTAAAAGGTGTCTCGACGCTAAATTAATGGGCAAACTGACAGGAGAGCAACAGGAGTTATAAACATTTATGTTCCAGTTCGAGGCAGGAGCAGCATTTATAACTGTGTGGTTTGAGTGCCAGACATGAAAACTGGAGCTCTTTCTGCTCAGGGCTTATGAATGTTCTTTTTTAGGTATGTGCAGCAGCCCCAGAGTTGATAAAATGCCTGGCCCTAGTGAAGAGCCCTGAATGGGGTGTTAGGGGGCACCTAATGGGAACTCACAAGACATTCCCATCTCCCCTCAGGGCTGTAATCATTGTGTGTCCCCTCCTCAGCACAGCCCCTGGTCAGGTTTGTGTCACAGGGAAAACTTTGTGTTTGTCCCAGAGCAATGTGCCTCCAGCAAACCAAAATTCATCCAGACCTGCAAAAAAGACATCACTGCTAAGCATCAGCTTTTCCTGAGCATCCTGGTCTAGTGGCAGGTCCCTGTCCATGGCAGGGCAGATGGAACAGGATGAGATTTAAGGTCCCTTCCAACCCAAACCATTCTGAGATTGCAGCAGATGAGGCTGCAGGGAATCCCCCACAACCAAACTTCTGGGATGACTTCACACCCTGCATTGAGAAGGAACCACATGTACTCTCTTATCACCTTCATGATAAATCCACATCAATGCCATTCATTTATCATTAAAAATCCAGCTGGGACAATAATTTAAATCCCCAGGTGAGCAGAGCTCAGCCTGCAGCACTTTGGGGAGTGCAGAATTGCAGCAGGGATTTGGTAAGGAGAGAACAGCCTGTGCCCTGTGACACCAAAGTGCCTCTGAGCAAACCTTGAGGGGAACGTGCTGCTGTCCCCAGAGCCTGCCTGGAGCCCCTGGGTGAGAATCCAGGCAGGAGGGACAATGCCAGCACCATCCAATCCATGCAGAAGGGACAATGCCAGCACCATCCCTGCAGGAATTCTGCACTGTGCTGTGGAATTTTTTGGCAGCTGGGCACGGTGATTCAAGGCAAGAAGCACAGCAGTGAAGACAAAACGTGAGTTGAGAATTTCCCAGCTGCAGGAATGAAGATCCCAGCCAAACCTCATGCTTAAATGCCCAAGGCAGAGTGAGCTCCCTCCTCATGGGTGAGGGATGGGCTGGGCTCACACCTGTGCTCAGGTGAGCAGCGGTGAGAGGTGCCAGAGCTCTGGGAGATCCTTTCCTGAGGCTCTGGCGCCATCTAAGCCCAGAGTTGGGATCCTTCATCCTTCCCGCTGCCCTTCAGAGCAAAGGGAAAATAAAACCACACGGGAGCAAACTCCTCTTGCTCCTCCAGCCCAGGAAAACTTCCTACAGAGGGAGAAATCTGGAAGCCCAGAATGACACTTTGGGAGAAAACCAAGCACTGAACAAGGTCAGACCCACCAGGAAGGAACCCAGCACAGCCCTGTGTGTGTGCTCTGTGCTCACTTGGAACACTCCCAGCACTGCAATTTGGTTTTACACTCCAAGACCATTAACAGAGTTCACTCAGGGAATGATTATGTAATACAGGCATAACTCCACTTGCATTATGCAAAGAAACCTCTCAGCGACTTTTGACCTTGTTGAGCTGCACAAGGTGCAAATAATTCAGAGTTTTTCCCCCACTGAGAGAGCTCCTGATGGTTCAGAAGGACGCACATTGCTCCTGGAGTGAGCAGTCACCCTCAGCTGTGTCCCCCTCCGAGCTCTGCTCTCCTGGGACCAGCTGCTGCATGGTTATTTGCTTTTCTCCTGATCCCTTAAGCAACCAACTTCACAGTGTCCTTTTCCTGGCATTTGTTCAGCTTTTTTTAATTTATTTATTTATTTCCCAGTGAGTTACAGAGCAGCAGTGCTGACTTTTTATCCTCGGCTGCCCTCCAGTGACAGTGTCCATCCTAGAGCCCCACTGCCCACCTGGGCCAGAACCTGGGGACATGGGGACCTGCACAGCTCACCATGCTGCAGAACCTCACTTATAACAGATGTACAGGTCAATAATTCTAAATTAATAACCCTCGTGCCTCAGTGACAGCTCCAGCTTTAAGGATTTACCGATTTTACAATCCCACATTCCTGCTTTCCACCCAAACACTGATGATCTTTCTCTTAGCCCTTGACAATTAATTCCATCTTGGTTCAAGTTCTCCTGTCCAATATTAGAAGCACCATCCAATGCATTTATTTACCTTCCCTGTTAAGCAAACGGGAGCAGCAGCAGCTGTTGACACAAAGTATTATTGAGGTCTGACTTACCCAACAGTTCATTAACTCCCAAAATGTTATCTCCAACTCAGTTTTGCAGAACTGGCTTAATAATAAGAGACTGGATGTTTGGATTTCAAAACAAAAACCACCATCAGGGAGCAGAGTAATTCATCAGTTAGAAATAATCTTGCATTACACAGCAAACATGTAAATCTGATGGGGGCTGGCCACCCCAAAACCAAACACAGCAGAAGCAGCTCTCAGGAAAGAGAAATACAAGAAACAAGAGGATAACCCACCACAGCAGGGTTTAAAAAGCATCCAAAGCACTCATTTTTTAGGAACAGCCAGGGGTTAATCCCTTGGGGTTCAGTAACACCCCACAACACAGCAGAGACCCCACCTTGAGGGACACAGCTCTGACCGCAGTGGTGCTGCACACACCTGAGGTAGGTAACAAGCATCAGGAGTTATTTGGTTTGGTTTGTTCTTTTGGTTTTGGGGTTTTTTTCCTATTTTCTGCTCAGTTCCTGCATGGAGAAGGATTTGGTACAGGTGCAGACACCCCGGCCTGCCTTTGCAGTGACCCATATTCCTTTTTCTCCCGCTGCAGCATCGCTGGGAACCCGCTCTGGATTTCTGCCAGTGATCTCAGCACTCAGGGCAATGCAACCTCCTGCTCCAAAGGTTCCTGGCACAGCTCCAGAGGGACTTTTCCCTCCCCTCCATACCTCACACACCTGTAGGAGGCTCAGGCAGGAGCATCCAGCAGTGCACATCACACTGCTGAATTCACACACTGAGTAAATGACAACACCCTCATCCTGCCAGCAGCAAAATATTTTGGGCTCCCCCAGAGGAAAAGAAAACAAACCGAAGGACTTTGTGAAAGAAGTCATTAAATCAGACCATGCTGGAAATGCCTAAATGAATTGATCACGTTTCTGATGTTCAGAACCAGGTGGGAAGAACGACAACGTTTCAATAAAACGACAACGTTTTATTGAAAACTGAAACTGCAGTAGGTCACGCATATCCAAAATAAAAAAAAATTCAAAACAAAACAACTGTTCTACAGTTTTTGTAAATCCCAAAGGCCCCAGGCCAAGGAGAGGTTAACAAGAAACAAGTTGAGGCTTGCAGAACCTCGCTGCTCTACAGCAACACCAGTAACCACGATGCTGCTCCGTGTCAGCCCGCACGTTACTCAATGCTTTCCTTATTCCCACCCAGGATTATTTGTATTCCGGAGCTCTGGCATCTTGTGCCGGTTGGCTGAGCTCAGTTATCAGCTCCCTTCAAATCCAGCCAACCAGGCTGGCGGCTGTTGGACTTCTTGGACACGAAAAAAAAGACGCATAAAAGGCAACAAGAACCTGACACCCGACAGCGCGGCCAGCGCCGAGCCGTTTGCTTTGCCAGCTCTGTTCCCGCAGCCCCGGAGCCGGGATTGGCAGCAGATTTTGGAGCGCAGGACTTTGAATTACGGCGGGCGGATTTGGCACGGCTGCAGCGCGGGCAGCAGCTGCGAGGGATGAAAGTACATCCACGGCCTCAGCCCGCTTTGGCAGGGGGACAAAAAGCCCCCAAAGGCTCTCGGAGGTACCTGGGTGATACCAGCACAGGTGAGCGGCGCGCTCAGAGCTGCGGCACTGCGCTGAGCGCGGTCCGAGCGCTGGCATGTCACACCTGTCACCTCCGCATCGCGACAGCGCTGTCGCATCCTCCCCACCCAAAGGGACACGGCGGGCAGGCCCCACCTGGGTTTGTGTCCAGCGCTGGGGGAGCCGGAGGGGAGCGAGACCGACAGAACCGGACCGACCGGACCCGAGCGCACCGCACCGAACCGCACTTACCGGGAGCGGCGGCGCCGCGCGGGACGGACTCAGCGTTGCCCATGGGCGGACGGAGCGGGGCCGAGCGGGGCCGTGCGGGTGCAGGACGCGCTGGGGCAGCTCCGGCTCTGCCGCGATTCGAAGCTGCCGCCCCGCCCCGCCCCGCGCCGGCACCGCCAACCGCGGCCGCGGGCGGGACACGGGCGGAGCGGACCGGCACCGGGAGAGGCGCTCATAGGCTCGGAACGGCACCGGGAGAGGCGCTCATAGGCTCGGAACGGCACCGGGAGAGGCGCTCATAGGCTCGGAACGGCACGGTCCGGGATGAGCCGGCCCGGCCCGAATGAGCCTGGCATGGCTCGGGATGAGCCCACCCGACACGGCCCGAACGAGCCCGGCACGGTTCGGGATGAGCCAATCTAACCCGAACGAGCCCAGCACGGTTCGGGATGAGCCAATCTGACCCGAACGAGCCCAGCACGGTTCGGGATGAGCCAATCTAACCCGAACGAGCCCGGCTCGGCTCGGCTCAGCCCGCACCCGTCCAGCCGCAGGAGGAGGTGTCCCCGCCGCTGCCATCCCGCCCCGGGGCAATCCCAAAGATCGCCATCCCTCTGCTCATCCTGAGCACCGAGAACGGTGGAATTAAGCCAGGGGTCTCCCCACATTCCCTGACAAGGCAGAATTGTTTCCTTTCCGAAAGGCTTTAAAGCACAGCCCCGCAGCACAGCAGAGCCCTTGCTGTCACCTGTCCCGGGGCACAGCTGTGCCCAGGGAAGGTCAGGAGGATGCCACAGGACAGGGTGAGGATTTGTTCCCAGTCCCAAGCAGCGTGTGGTCCTCTCGTGCCACGGAGCTGGGAGATTTCCAGCCGGGAGGAGTCCTGCTGCCTTCTGTTCCCCATTATCTCGTTTACTCTTCTATTTGGCACGGGACCGATGTGGGCTTCGAAGGAAGTAAAAGAGCAAATTAGAAGGGAAATTCCTGAGTGTTTCTACTGTCACAGCAGCCCAGCCACCCCTGGGAATAACAGAAAGAAGGAAAATGACAGTGGGGAGGCCACCATTTGTCCTGGTGCCGGTTTCCTCCTCCACAGCTGCATCCAGAACATCATTTCTGTGTGCCAGGAGCTCTGAATTGCTGAAATAGAGATGAAGATACATCCTGCCCTGAAAACCATGGACAAAATAATGGGAACATGATGTGCAGACGAGTGTGCTCCTGCTCAGAGCCTGGGAAAGGGCTGAGTCCAGCAAAAAAGGAACCACGAAGCTTTTGCAGGAGCGCTGCTGCCTCCCCAGTGCCCACAGCACACACCAGGGCTGGGGAAGGGATGTTGTGAGCAGGCGGTGACAGTGACATGTGGATGTTCCTTATCTGGCTGCTAATGGAGTTGTTATCTCCTCCCTCAGGTGCGGGCGCTGTGACAAGCCTCGTACTTGAGCGCCCTTCACAGCAGCCTCCTGAGCTGTGCTGTCCTCACATGTGGCAATTTATTGTCCCTCATCGCCAGGTTTGGGGGCTTCGTGTGGCTTGGGTTTCTGGTAATAACCCTGAAACAAGAATCCCAATCCAGTGCAGCCTGGAGGAGATTGACGGGAGACCTCATCAGGGGCTCCAATTTCTGTGAGCAGTGACAGGACCCAGCAAAGGGCTGGAGCTGTACCAGGGCAGGCTCAGGGTGGATTTTGGGAAAGGTTCTTCCCCAGAGGGTGCTGGCACTGCACAGGCTCTCCAGGGATGGGCATAGCCTGAGACTGCCAGGCTCTAGGAGTGTTTGGACACCACTCCAGGGATCCCAGGGTGGGATTTTGGGGGGTCTGGAGCTGGGTTGGATGATCCTGTGTGAGCTCAGGATATTCCATGATTCAGTGGATAATAACAGCAGCACAAGGAAGAAGTGCTGGGTGTTCCCAGTGGACGCTGAGCAGGCTGGGACTGGTGGCAGACAGGAGCTGCAGCAGGTGCTGCAGAAAGTCAGAGAAATCAGAGCCTTTCTCAAAGGCAAAGGGAGGAGACATCTGGCTCTGTTTGTTCCCAGAACACACTCAGACATTCCTGAGGAGGGCGAGTAGCACACGGAGCAGCTTTCCCAGCCCTCTAATGACAGGGAAGTCGCTTCCACCTGAGCAGGTGCAGTGGGAACCCGAGTGCAGAGACAGCACGTGCAGAGCTGCTGCTGCCAGGCCAGGGCCCTGGGGCAGGAACTGTACAAACCCCACTGTATAAACCCTTCTGCACAAACCATACTGCACAACCCTGCACAAACCCCACTGTACAAATTCTGCATAAACCATACTGTACAAACCCTGCTGCACAAACCCTGCACAAACCACGCTGTACAAATCCTTCTGCACAAACCATATCGTACAAACCCCATTGTATAAACCATACTGCAAAATCCCTGCACAAACCCCGCTGCACGAACCCTTCTGTACAAACCCCACTGCACAAACCCTGCACAAACCACGCTGTATAAACCCTGCTGCAAAAACCCTTCAGAAACCCCACTGCACAAACCCTGCTGTACAAACCATTCTGCACAAACCCCACTCCCCAAACCCCACTGCACAAACCATACTGCAAAAACCCTGCACAAACCACACTGCACCAACCCCACTGTACAAACCCTGCCCTTTTCCTGCAGCTGGGCCACAATCACAGCCTTGCCCTCCTGTCAAGAACTTCCCAACCGATCAGAGCAGCCTCCTTTTATCTCCATCTTCTCCCACCAGTGCTCCAGCAGCCACCAGGCTGTCCCCAAGAGGAGCAGGAGCCCAGGCAAGTCACATCATGTCACAGAGCCACAGACATAAAACCCCAAGAGGGCACCCAGGGCAGTTGTGTGGCACCTTCCCATTCAAATCGCACTGGTCCCTCTGGAACAGGGCTCTCAGGAGGCTCTGCCCCAGCTGCTGGCACAGCACAGAGGTTCAGAGATGATGTTCTGGCAGAGTTTGTTTTCTTGGGCTTTTGGCAAATCTCTTTCATATCTCCCTGCAGCTTCCCCCCATAAAAGAAGGATAACACCACCCAGGGAGGGCTGGATGGCTGGTGTTTAAACCTGGCCTGAATTGTTGGACAGTGTCTTGAGCAGGGAAAGGATTATCAGACATCACATATCCCAAAACAGCCCCTGCATTATCCTGGACTCTCCCTGTGTCAGGGTCATGCTTTGGACAAAAGCCCAATCAGGTTAAATTTTCATAATGTTTTTTCCATGGCTGAAATATCCCAGAAGGCACGAATTTCCCAAGGAGATTTGGAGCCAAAATGCATCGATCCTGACCTGAAGAAAGGCTTTTTTATTCCAGGCAATCTGGCTGGCAATGACCACAGTAATGATTTTTTAAAATCACAAACATCTGTCTCCGCTGAGAGCTGAGCTGAGCTTCACCCACTCACTCCATGCCAAGACCACCAAGAATTTGTCAGGCAGGACTAACCCTCAACATGTGTTATTGGCCTGGGACCAAACCCTCCAGCAAAGAGAGGTTTAATTCCCTTAAACTCCCCCCTCAGCTGTAGGACAGGGGGTTTGCACTGTGAGGTGGCTGGCACAGCTGCATGGGGCAGCTTTCCCAGAAGAAATGGGGAGAAAGATGCTGGTTTGCATTCCTCTGCCTTGCTCTGCAGGCCCTGGAATAACCCAATACGTGGAACACACACATGAGAGCAGAGGCAGAGACTGCCCAGGGCACATCTGGGCTCAGCAGGTGCTGTGCAGGGGCTTGTGGAGATGCCCTCAACAATCCCTGTCCACTTGTGCTGCCAAAAGGGGCAGGAGACACCCTGCATGGAGCAGTGGGGAGCAGCAAGGATCAAGCCCTTGGTAACACACTGATATTTTTACTTCTGTCAATGTGATCCTCAAAAACAAATGTATTTTCCTTCCCAAAACTCTGATAAATGCAGTAAGAGCAATAACAATCAGGTGTTTTTATAGTTTTATCAGCCCAGTCCCCAGGGAAGAGGAGGAATAATCATCACAGTGGCTTAGAGGCTGTCCTGATACAACCCTCCCACATTTCCCAGTGCTCAGACTGGGTTTGTATCCCACACCTTCAGGGTATGGCCCTGACCAGGGCAAGGACCTGCAACTGGAAGGCTTTTAAAGCCCATTCCAACCCAAACCAGCCCATGATTCTGTGATCTCACCCAAAATCTGGATGCTCTGAGTGCCTCCCCCTCCACTCTGACAATGCTACTGAAGAGCAGAGTTCCATTTTAGTCACTTCACAGTTTTCAGTGCACAGCTCCATTAAGGGCCGTTGCAAAATAACAAAACTTTGTTGTTTCTGTGAAGAACAGCTGAGTGGTGTGACAGATCAGCACAGCTCATTCAAGTCAGGCTCCCTCCAGCATCACTTGAATCCTGACCGTGGATGACTTTGCCAGGCAGTGTTCTTCCCCCACTTTTCCAGCATTTTCTTTCTCTGTAAAAAGCAGATAACAAAAATGAACTCTCCCCTCGAGATGCTGAGGGAATTAAACAGGCAAATATTGTAAAGGAAATTAATGCTCTGAAAACACAGTTGTAAGGACTGGGCAGCTCAATTGCATCATCACTGTTCTCATTAGAGACAACGTAATAAATTATGGACCCCCTTTGGCTCTGCAGAGACACAATCAATGCCTCTGTTTTGAATTTTTCACAGAAGCACAGAATCACTGAGGTGGGAGCAGACCTCCAAGATCATCGACTGTCACTGTCATATTTTCTGAAAAAATCCCATCGCCAGGATTCCAGGAATCCTTCCCAGGATTTCTTCTCCTGGGAAGATGAGAAGCCTCAGAATAAAAAACAATATTATCTCATTTGCTTCTCCCTGTTTCGCTGCTTTGGAATGTGGCTGGAGATTGTTTACCAACAGGTGTATGCTTGATTTGTTTCATGTGAATTGTTTTTACTTAATGACCAATCATCAGCAGCTGTGTGAGACTCTGGGGAGTCAGTCATGAGTTTTTATTATTCATTCTTGTTAAGCCCTCTGAGGAATCCTTTCTCTATTCTGTAGTATAGTTTAGTATTCTTTAGTGTACATATGATATGATATGATATGATATGATATGATATGATATGATATGATATGATATGATATGATATGATATGATAATGATATGATATGATATGATATGATATTATATTATATTATATTATATTATATTATATTATATTATATTATATATATTACATTATAATATAGCATATAACATTATATATCATACCATATTTTTGCAGGACTCCTGCAAATACCACAATCGAGTCCCAGCTGTGCCCCCTCCCCACCTTGTCCCCAGGCCAGAGCACTGAGTGCCACCAGAGCCTGGTTTTTATAGAGTGATATGATAGATTCTATTGGATTGGCTAACTAACAAAATCATCTTCCTCACACACTGTCTTTGAGAAGAAGAGAAAGAAGTAGTACAAAAACACCACCTGCAGATTGTTTATACTTCACAAGTTATCACATCCTTACAACTCCCTAAAAATTCTCACAAGCTGCTGTGAGAAGCACTTGCTGTTTCTTTCTCTCTGTCCCATGTGTGAAAAATGTGAATTTTATTATTGGTTTTTCGAAAATATTAAATGAATATTATATGTGTTGTGTTAGAATGTGATGCTGTATTAATTCTCTTAAGCAGTGTGTTAAATATAGTTTTAGGTTATAACAAAATGTTAAAATAGAAACTATGCTAGATAAGATACTTTTTCTAAAGAAAGGACTCACAGTGAGATAGCAGCCACAGGACACCTGAATCTTTGAGAGAAGAATAATTTATTGCCCCACTATCAGAAGAAACTAATTTCTTCCTGCCTTGCTCAGGCTCAAAGGAGCCATCAGGAATCAGAGGAAGAAGCTGGCACTGCCCAGACAGAATCCTGTGGTTGAATGGAATTTATGCATCATGGATGAGCTGTATGAATATGCAACAGGTTATTGTTTTTAAGGGTTAATCCTCTGTTAACCTGGGTCCTTTTTCAGACTTGTGCTGCCCAGAAAAGTTACCCGGGCGTCTGTAACTCTTTGTTTCTATTGTCTTATATTGTCCTAATCCAAATTGTCCAAATTATTATTTCTCTAATAGTATTACTATTTTTATAACCATTTTATTACTATTAAACTTTTAAAATTTTAAAAACCGGTGATTGGCGTTTTTCACGCATGGCACCCACACCCCCTCCCAGGTCCTTTTCCAGCTGTTCCAGGCGCTCTGTCCCGGCAGCGCCGATGCTGAAATTCCCCGCTAGAGGGGAGCTCCTGCCCACGAACAGCCCGGGCTCCGCATTTACAAGGCTCCGTTCTCGCCAAAAACCATCCTGGTCTCTTACTGTCATACTTTTTGGAAAAATTCTTCTGCCTAGATTTTTTTTTTTTTTTTTGGGAAGCTGAGAAGCTTCAGAGAAAAAAGAAAACAATATTATTTTATTTCTTTTTTTCTTGTGTTTTACTGCTTTATAATGTGGTTGGAGATTGTTGATTTAACAGGTGATTGTTTTATTAGTTCTTGTTGTAAGTTGCTTTAACTTATTGGTCAATTTGGGCCAAGCTGTGTCGGACTCTGGAGAGAGAGTGTCACTAAATTTATTATATTTTTTTTAACTTTTTGTAAGTATTTTGTAAATATTATAAAATTTTTGTAAGTATTTTAACTTTTTTTAAGGTTTTTTTTTGTATTCTTTAGTAGAGTGTAATATAGTATTCTTTATTATAATATACTATCTTAAAATACTATATGATATTAAAAATTAGCCTTCTAAAAATTATTTAAAATCATTTAAATATTTAAAATTATTAAAATTGTCAATTATTAAATTATAAAGTTTTAAATTATTACAATTATAAAATTAAAAAATATTAAAATTATTAAAATATTTAAGGAATTATTAAAATTTAGCCTTCTAAAAACATGGAATCAAATTCATCATTCCTTCCTTTGTTTAAAAATCCCACAAATACAACACTGGTCCACTTCTCTTCAAACAAGAGAAGATTTTCTCTGGGTTTAGCTGATGGGAAGGGGCTTGTGGTGAGTTCTGGTGGTTCCACACACGCCCCCACCCCTGCTGGTCCTCCCAGTTCATCCCCAGAGGGGATCACGATGCTCTGGTTGCACAAAACCGATGCCAAGGCAGCCAGCAGCAGCCAAAAAGGGTGACATCTGTAGCCATGATATTCTCTGAAAAATCCCTTTGCTAGGATTTTTCTCCTGAGAAGCTGAGAGGCTTCAAGAACAAAGTGTAAACATTGATTATCTGTGGAATGCAACAGTGCATCTGTGATTGGTCTCTTGTGGTTGTTTTTAATTAATGGCCAATCACAGCCCAGCTGTCTCAGAGTGTCCGGTCAGTCACAAGATTTTATTATCATTCCTTTTTCTATTCCTTGCAAGCCTTCTGATGAAATCCTTTCTTCTATTCTCTTAGTATAGTTTTAATGTAATATATATCATAAAATAATAAATCAGCCTTCTGAAACATGGAGTCAGATCCTCGTCTCTTCCCTGCTCCTGGGTCCCCTGTGAACACCACCACAGAAATCCTTCCTTGAGCTTGTCCAGGCCCCTTCCCAGAGCAAGCTGAATGCTTTGATGCCATTAAAGTGTTTTGTGAGATGAAGAAACTCCAGGGAAGGTTTGGATATTGGAGATTTCTGGAGTGATCGCTGAGGGAGAGGGGATGCTGTGCACATCCCTCACCTGCTGCCTCCTGAGAACAGCCTTCCTTCCAGGACAGGAGAGGGCAGGGAGGGCACAGCAGACCTGTCAGACACCACACACACCTAAATGTCACCCCATAAGGGCACGGAAAACCGAGAGAAAAGGCAAACCCACACATCTGCAGTGCCACGCGCAATGAGGTCACTGGCAGTTCCCACCCTGCTCCCAGAGATTTGTCCCCAGAGAGCTCTGGAGTGATCACAGGCATGGCCCAGCCCAGCAGAGGGCATGGACACGGGGACACAGCCACAGGGACACGGACACACGGACACAGACACACAGACACACGGAGCTCTAATTACAGACGCCGTTAATGAAGTGGTACCCAGCACCTCCCAAGCACAGCTCCAGGATTTATTGGGCTGAGCACCACGGGTGATGTTTCCATGTCCCTTTTCACCCTCGAGCTCCTTCAAGGCTGGACCTGCCCGTTCTGGCCTGGGAATTCTGTGTGAAGTGGATGCAGAGATGCACAGACACTGCCCTGAGGGTTCTGAGCACTCCTGTCCACAGCTGAGACACTCCTTGGACCATTCATCCAATTCCCTCATCCACAAAAACCTATCTGGCAGCTCCCCACAACACCCAGGAACTCACACATGAGTGTCCCAGTCCCTTAAATTCAGCCTGGAAAAAGATTTCTGTGAAGGAAAACAGATCCTTTCAGAGAACACAATGAGCAAGGTAGCTTTATTTAAACTCCTGGCAGCTATTTATTTACTCATTTTGCCACAGCTATTTTAGAGGTTGTCATATGAGATGGAAACTTAAAAAAAAATCAAAAAACTTCTAGCTAATGTGACAGCAAAGCTGGACAAGATGAATCTCTCTGATTGTGACTCATTAACACAAGTTAAATCACACTTAAGGAGGCTCTCAACTACTTTTCTACCAGACTGAAAGTCCAGGTGTGCTATTTTCTCATTGCAGCTAGAAAATGTTGTTTATTACACAAGATCCATCCCTCAGTGCCACGGAGGAGTGGGTGGTGCTGCAGGTTTCAGGGCTAAGAGTCAGCACCAGTTTGAAATGGGCTGGAAATCCAGATGTGTGAGGTGTCAGAGGGCAGCTTCTGCTTTGGCCTAGCATGAGTCACTGCATCACTCCCAGAAGTCACAGGATTCAGTGGACTCTCATTTCAAATGGAAACAAATGATGGAAAATGTGCTAAGGAATATTTCAGAGCGAGTGGAGGCTGATAAAAGCTCTGACATTTGGTGCCTGGGGCCTGGCAGGGTTACTCAAGCAACCTGAGCCTGACTCCTTCCCATTTCCATCCCTCCCTCTCCTCCATCGACTCCTGGGTGATTTTTAACAGGTTGCTCCGTGACTCAGCCCTCTCTGCCTTTTGTGTGGAGGTGCTGGACACTCAGTTCCTTGATAAGGCCCAGCAGGTTGTGCAGCAGATGTGACTTTGGTGTGAATAATCCTGAGCTCACCACCGCTGACGCAACGTCTCTGGGGTGACACGAGTGACACCGAGTGACATTGTGCTCGCTGACACACCAGGCACAGCCCTGCTCGCTCAGCACCACCTTCCTGGCACCCCCAGACACCCCCTCACACAGCACAGCCCCTCAGGTGGCAGAATTCTGGTTAAAAAGAGCCACCTGGGTTGGATTTTTTGGTTGAAAAGGGCCACCTGGGTTGGAATTTTTGGTCGAAAAGGGCCACCTGGGTTGGATTTTTCCTTCTCTAGCAGGCTCCAGATGGTCAGTGAAGGTCCCAGCACACTCTGGAGGTGCAGGCCAGTGAGTCACAACCTGCTTTGCTCCTCCCTGGCTCTCTCTGCATCCAGGATTTCACTCTGGAAGCCTTGAGATGTCCAAGCTGTTTCCCAGAGTGCTGGGAACACACAGCTCCAAGAACCCTTCGGTGACAAAAGTGACACAGAAACAGCACAGCTGGGACAAACCTCCCCCAGGGCTGAGGACAGGGCCTTGCTTTACCCAGAAAATGCCAGAAAAGTCCAGAAAAAAGACCAAGCAGCAAATAAAATCAGCACTGTGGGCTACACACAACCCGCCAAGAGCTGCCTGGGTGTGGGAAGGGGAAGGGCTGGAGGCAGCATGACCAAGGTATGTGGGAGGAGGCGCAGAGGGAAGACTGATCCATCCTGCTTTGCACTGCTTCAAAATAGGAGAGCCACAGTCCCAGGGGAGGCTCTGCAAGCTCAGGAGGACCCAGCTGTGTCTGCAGCACCCAGAAAGCCCCAGAATGTATGGCCAGGAGGGGCAGGAGAACTCAGTTCCTAAAGCACTGCCTGGGTTTTTTTCTATTACTAATTATGAGACAATAACCTCAGTCCTGCTGCATGGCCAGGCCTGGAGCTGCCGGCTGGACTGACCAGGGCTGCCCTCACCTCCCTCCCTCCCTGGCCACGCTGTTCCACCCACAGCAGAGCATGCAGGGTGAGGGATCCCAGCCCACTGCAGCCCCTCTCCCCCTCCCGTTGTTCTCTGCCCCCCAAAACTCTGCTCAGGTTCCTCCCACAAGTTGTACAGAGGGTGAGCAGCTCCCCTGGGCCAAGCCAGGGATGTGTCCCACAATTCTGATCCCAGTTTCCATGCTCTGGTACCACTGGGCTGGCAGGAGGTGCCAGGCAATGTCCTGCCCAGGCAGGGCTGTGTCCATTCACACAAGGACTGGTCCTTCTCTCATAGATGTGGGTCAGAGCCCCCTCCTGAGCTCCCTCAGGCCAGGGTTTGATCAGGATCCCAGGCACAGACACCCAGTTGGACCCACTAGAGACACAGATGTGACACACATGGGGGTTTCCATTTCCCTGCAGTTCCCTACAGCTTTTCCCCTTCTCCTGAAGTGAATTCCAGGACTTAAAACCCCTTCAAGGCCAGGTTGGCTGGAGACCTGAGCCACCTGGTCTGGTCAAGATGTCCCTGTCTGTGGCAGAGGGGTGGGAGTGAGGTGATCTTTAAGGTCCCTTCACCCCAAACCATTCTGTGGCTCAGTCCTGTGAAGGTTTGGGGGACAGCAGAGCTGTGCCAAAGCTCCAGGCTGTGCCCAGGTGCACAGAACAGGTCAGGGCTGGCAGGGCAGGAGGCAGAGCAGGCAGGGCAGCAGTGAGTGAGGCTCCTGCCCTGCCTGCACAGCCAGTTCCAGGGCCAGCCCAGAGCAGCTCTGCCTCAAACACTCTCTGATGAAAGAGCTGGGATTTTTCAGAGCATCCAGAATAACCCTTTCACAGGCCCTCATCCATTTCCTGGAAGCTTTTTTTTTTTTTTTTTTTTCCCTGTGCAGTGCAGCCCAGGCAAGCCTGACAAACCCGTTTGGGTTTGTTTCATGTTGATTTTGTGTGAATTTCCCCCACTCTGTGCCGTTGCTATGTTTGTGGTGGTGAAGCACAGCACAGCTCCCAGTGCCAGCACTGACGTGAACCCTGCAGGTCTGGAAGGAGCCAAAGCAGCCCCAGAGCCCTGAAGGAACAGCGTGGGGCCAGCCCTGCCCCACAGCCCCCTGCCCACACCCCCAGAGACCCCAGCAGGGCAGAAACAGAGAGATTTCAAAGTGAGATTTCAAACTTTTCATTCAGGGAAGGCTGTGGCCAAAAAATGACACCCAAACAGCTGGAGTTCAGCTCAGAAAGGTCCCAAGTGGATTTTTGGATTGTCCAAGCTGAGGTTGGGATAAGGTGAGTGCAGCAAGGTGGGGGTTTGGTCTCTGCTCCCAGGGACAGGAGGAGAGGGAATGGGTTAGGGCAGGCTCAGGGTGGGCACAGCTGGAATTTCCCCAGGGAAAGGGGGCTCAGGGCAGGCTCAGGGTGGGCACAGCAGGAATTTCCCCAGGGAAAGGGGGCTCAGACACTGGCACTGCCCAGGGAGGGTTGGATCCCCATCCCTGGAGGTGGCACTCAGTGCTGTGGGCTGGGGACAAGGTGGGGATGAGGCATAGCTTGGCTTGAAGCTCTTTTCCAGCCTAAATAATTCTGGAATTCTCTGAGACTGGAGAGCATCCCCATGGCTCTGGTGACCTGTGGGGACCCCAACCCTGTCCCCCAATGTGCTCAGGGCTGTATTTGCTGCTCCCCAAGGCAGACACACCCCACAAACCCCCAAACTGGTGGGGACTGACATAGAGCAGGGTGCTGGGCTGTGCCCCCAGACCCTCCTCACCCCACTGCCAGCACTGTGGGGTGCCTGGGGCAGGAGGAAGGGGCTGGGGGCTCCCCCTGCAGCTCCCTGTGTGTCAGGAGAGGCTCAGGGCTGCTGCTGCTGGATTGCAAAACCCTGCTGGTGTTTGAGGCTGGTTTTTGCCAGCGTTACCAGGGTGCAGCAGTGACTAATTCTCTCCGAACTTTCAGTTTCAGCCTCAAGCGCTGCATTTCTGAGGGACCTGGTGTGTGTTGTGCAGGGAAAAATCCCTCAGACAGCTCAGGGCTGTGCCTATCTAGGGCAGAAACAGCCAGATGCAGAGATCAGCCGCATCCCCCCGGTGCTGCAATGAGCTGGCAGAGCCAGAGCTGCCCCACAGGGCAGATGGGGCAGGGATGAGCACCCTGTCCCCTCTCTGACTGTCCTACAGCTGCTGAAGAACTGCTGGCCAAAAAAATAATCTGAGTTCTTGAGAAGTAAATGAAAAATGTGCAAATTGAGAATATTTGCGGACTGAAAACGAAGCAAAATTCAGTGAGCGACAGATTTTTAAGTCATTTCTATAAAAGCAATCTCTGGATATTCATTAGAACTTAATCAACAATTAAGGAGCAACAAGAGGGGCGAAGGCACAAGGACACGGATGGTTTTACTCGTGGGGAACCCGTGTTCAAGACCAGCCTGTGCATCCCTCCTGCTTTCCAGGAGCCTTCAGGAAGCCTGGGGCTCTGTTCTGGAAAAGTCCAGCTGCGGGGAGAAGGCTCTGGAGCAGGGAGGGAGGTTTGCCTCTGCCCCTGGCGTGTGACAAGGAATAGGGGCCTGGAAAGGTGCCCTGGAAATGGTTTTCAATAAGAGCCTCTGGAGAGGGAGCGGGGAGGGGACAGGGCCCCGCAGAGCTATGGCAGGAATGCCCCCTCAGGAACTCGCTGTTCCTTCCTGCAGCACCAACCACGTCACTGCTGGGCAGCAGGGCACAGCCAGCCCCTGTGCTCAGACCCAAAACACAAACACAGCCCCAAAACACAGCCCCACAAAACACGGCCCCTGTGCTGCAGGGATCTGTGTGCTCAGCCCCACAGACACAGCCCCAAAACACAGCCCTGAAACACAAACACAGCCTCTGTGCTGCAGGGATCTGTGCTCAGCCCCACAGACACGGCCCCACAAAACACAGCCCTGAAACACAAACACAGCCTCTGTGCTGCAGGGATCTGTGCTCAGCCCCACAAACACGGCCCCACAAAACACAGGCCCACAAAACATGGCCCCACAAAACACGGCCCATGTGCTGCAAGGATCTGTGTGCTCAGCCCCAAAACACAAACATAGCCCCACAAACACAGCCCCTGTGGTATGGCAATCCTGAGTGCTCAGCCCCAAAACACAAACACAGCCTCTGTGCTGCAGGGATCTGTGCTCAGTCCCACAAACGCGGCCCCACAAAACACAGGCCCAAAAATGCAGGCTCCACAAACGCAGGCTCCACAAAACACAGCCTATGTGCTGTAGGGATCTGAGTGCTCAGCCCCAAAACACAGCCCCAAAACACAGAGCCCCATAAACACAGCCCCTGTGCTGCAGGGATCTGGGTGCACAGTCCCACAAACACAGCCCCTTCCTGGGAAGAATGGGAAGGAAAAGGAAATGGCTCCAGGCATCCTGCTGCTCCCCAGAGCTATGCTGAGCTAAAGAGAGCCCAGGGGTGCTTACACTGCTCCCAGAGATCTTGTAAAGCCCCCCAAGGGTCATGTAAAGTGTTCCCAGCACAGCCAACACCTCCAAAAGTGGCCTTGGCTGTTGGGGAGCATCTCCTCCACCTTTATGTGAGAGGAGAAACCCAAAACACCTGGGTGGTTCTTCTGCCCATCTTTGCAGAGGAGCTGGCTGCCCCATGGCGTCCACTCTGCCCAGCCAGGCTCTGCCCCCTGATGCAAAGCTGCCCCCACAGAGTGCCCAGCACAGCAGCTGGACCAGGGCTTTCTATAACCAGAGAACTCCAGCACCTTTCTGAGCCTGCAGCAGGAGGGAACAGCACTTCCTACAGCCCAGGGAGAGGACAAACAAACCACAGCAGCCACCAGGACATGGACAGACAGCTCAGCCCCTCTGCAGACACAGCCCCAGCCTTTGGCCCGGACCAGGGGCAGCTCAGCTGCCACCACACCCCTTGCAAAGCCATTTCTCATCTCTCTAGCTGCCTCTCAGAGACCCTGGCTGCAGGGGAGGAAATTGAGATGTCCAGGACGGGAGATTTGGTAGAACGCCAGGCTGGAACAGCCTGGAGCAACTGGTGCCACTTGTGATGTGATGATATTTTATCTGCGCTTATGTCATGGTGGGAAGGGCAAAACAATGGGCAGTTGGAACTTCTTCTCCAAGGGTTAACTGAGGGCCTGGATGGAAACTGGCTCAGGCAGAGAAAGGGGAAAGGCAGCAACAAGGCAGCCAGAGGTGCTGAGTACCCTGGGCAAGCACTGTGACAGATTTCAGGCTCTCCAGTGCCTGGATCCTTCATCCACCAACATCAAACATGGCTCTGCAGCTTCACCTGCACCAGCTGCTCCTCCCCTGCATTGCTGTGCCTCCCATTCCATGAGAACAAAGTCTCTGAGGCTCCACGTGCAGCACCTGCCCATGGAAAAGTGTCCCAGATTGCTGTGGGAGGGGAGAAATCCATCTGCATGGAGCAGTTTGTTGGGAATGGAGACATCCCAGAAAACAGCCCTTAGAAACAGAGCTCTCTCTCTGAAGGAACCCAGCTGGACATGAGTGCCTGGCTTCAGGTGAGAACACAAACCAGAAACATTTCATCCAGCCTCAGAACCACTGAATATTCCTCCAGAAGAACATCACAAAGAAAAAGCTGTCAGCTTTGGAAATACCAACTATTTCCACTTTCAATTTATGGCTGAAGAAAAGCCTTTCCTGGTGCACAGGTGGGTGGAGGAAGAGAGCAGCAGGTTTAGGAGCAGGACTTGGATTAGCACCGTGATTAATGTCACATTTCTGCGTCACTTGTCATTGCAGCGTGGGTTCTTAGAAGGCACTGAAAAAGTTAAGAATGGCAAGTTCTTCTTAAGCCTCAAAGAAAACCCTTTCACATCCTTTTCTACCTTCTCAGAAGCCTTTGTGTCACCAGCAGCCCACCTGTGTGTCACAACAGGAAACACTCCAGACCTTCAGTTTCAGATGCTGCATGGCAGAACCCACAGCCGCGAGGAGCCCAATTTGCGGTGGTGTTCACAGGGGTCTGAGGATGAGGGAAGAGACGAGGATCTGACTCCATGTTTCAGAAGGCTGATTTATTATTTTATGATATATATTACATTAAAACTATACTAAAAGAATAGAAGAGAGGATTTCATCAGAAGGTTAGCTAAGAATAGAATAGCAAAGAATGATAAAGGTTTGTGGCTTGACTCTCTGTCCAAGCCAGCTGGGCTGTGATTGGCCATTAATTAGAAACAACCACATGAGACCAATCCCAGATGCACCTGTTGCATTCCACAGCAGCAGATAATCAATGTTTACACTTTGTTCTTGAAGCCTCTCAGCTTCTCAGGAGGAAAAATCCTAAGGAAAGGATTTCCCATAAAAGACATCTGCGACACCTACCCATAGCCCAGCACATCCCTTTCCTCCTGGGGAACAACTTCCTACAGTGCACAGCCTGTTCCATCTGCTCCAGCACCCAGAGGCAGGAGCAGAGCTGTCCTTTGCCACCCCAGGAATGTCACATCCCCTCTCTAAAGCATCTTGCAGGGCTGTTTGGAGTCTCTTGGGATCACTACATTGATTCTTTTCGGGGATTTCTTTAAGCCCTGGTGGACAAATGGTATTCTGCTCCTCCTGAGACCTGGAGTGAGGAACTGGCCCAAAATTGGCCAAAGCACCCCGGGCGTTTATGGCTCTGCATTTAGCATCCTCTTCATCCCTCACAGCCTCGTTAAATGTTCTGGAATCTCAAACTTGCCCAGCAGCCCATTTCAAACAAATGCAAAGCTCTCCAGCGTCCTGAACAAACCCCAGCTGCAAAGCAAGGCCAGGCCTTTGTGATTCCTGACCCATGAGCAAACCACTGGCGAGGAGAGCAGAGCTCTCCCTCTGGACCAGACCTCCAGGGCCACCAGCCCTTCCTGCTTCTTTTCCTGCCTCTCCTCCAGCTGTGCCCAGCTGTTTCTCCCTCTCTCCCTGCCTCCAAACCCATGAGTTTCATCCAAAAATAAAAATCCCCCCGCCCCCCACCCAGGAAGATCATTTTGCACCAGAAATAGAGCTCGCTATACTTGGGATGCAGCCGGGCGCCTTAAAAATAGCAGCTGGCGGTGCCAGGCAGGGCCGTGCCAGCTGCCAGGACAGACGGACAGGGTGCCAGGGGCCATGTCCTCCCCTCGCAAGGCCATAAATGACCATGGGGCTGCCCAGCGAGCCAATTGCCTGGCGGGGACAGCAGGGTGGGCAGGGACCCCTCTCCCTGCCCAGGCATTCCTGCGGCTCAGGGAAGGCATTAACAGCAGATAAAAGCACAGAGCAGCCCAAAAGGAGCATCCTGACGTCAGCCAGCCCCGAAAGCCTGCAAGGGAAGCTGTAAACAGAGGGACAAAAGGAGCTTTAAACATCCATGCCCGCTGGCGCCTGCAGAAAGGAGTTTAAAGGATGGAGAGAAACGGGAGAAAGGTGCTGAAATTTGGGGGCTGCGATGTCCGCGAGGAAAATCTCCTAATGGAGTCGGAAGTGCGAAAGAAAGACCGAAAGGATTTTTTTTTTCCTTCTCCTTTCGAACAGCTTTGTTCCCTTCTGTTGTCCCCGTCAGAAGGAAAGGGTGGGAGCTATTGCCGAACTATTGCTCGGTGCCGCTGCTCAGCTGGCTCCGCACGGCTCCCGGGCAGCCAGAACAGAAATCCTCGGGCTCTGAGCGTCCCGGTGACGCAGCAGAGGCTCCAGCCAAGCCGCAGCAGCCAGGAGATGCAATTTGGGGCAGATGGGCTGCTCCACTCCCCCTGTGCTGATCTCAGGGGGTGCCACAGATGTATTCATGCACCTTGGAAAGCCCTGAGAGCTCGGGTTCCTCATTCTCAGCCATCAGTGGGGATTAAAGGTGTTCTCAAAGGTCATCTAAAGGTGTTTCGAGTGGTCATCTAAAGGTGGTTTTAGTGGTCATGTCCTGCCCTGAGGTGCCAGGTGTGACCCACACAGAGTGAGAGAAGTGGCCATCCCACAGACATGGTTACAGGGCCATAGAATGGCCTGGGGTGGAAGGGACCTTAAAAACAATCTCATTTCCCTCCTGCCATGGCAGGGACACCTTCCACGGTCCCAGGGTGCTCAGAGCTCCATCCAGCCTGGCCTTGGGCACTGCCAGGGATCCAGGGACAGCCCCAGCTGCTCTGGGCACCTGTGCCAGGGCATCCCCACCCTCACAGGGAACAATTTCTTCTGTATAACTGAGCTAAATTTCCCCTCCAGGCTGGCACCCACCAAAGCCAGAGGCTGCCAGAGCTCCACCACTCCAGAGGTGCCCAAGGTGGGATTTTGGGCCTGTGCAGGTTCAGGAGCTGGGCTGGATGATCCTTCCAGCTCAGGATATTCAGTGATTATAAGAATCCATCCTGCCTATAAACTACGGGGCAGAAAGGGGGGATCTCTGTGATCTGAAGCACCCAGCAAATGCCACATGTGCCCGGCACAGCCCGAGGCCACAGCTGATGCTATCGCGGCTGACACGTGGGGCACTCCGGGCTTTGTTTTAACAACAAAGACCAAGAAAACATCCTGTAATGTAACATTGAAACCAGCACCGACGTGATTGAAATAGAAAGACCCACCAGCCACAGAGTTGATGCCTCTTGTTTACATCAGCAGTGCCTCTAATGGGAATGAGTGCTGGGTCAAATCACAGAGATCTCATCTTTCTGCCCTGTAGTTTATGTGCAGGATGGATTCTTACAATCACTGAAAATCCTGAGCTGGAAGGGACCCACAGGATCATCCAGCCCAGCTCCTGAACCTGCACAGCCCCAAAATCCCAGCCTGGGTGTCCAAACCCTCCTGGAGCTCTGGCAGCCTCAGGCTGTGCCCATCCCTGGGGAGCCTGGGCAGTGCCAGCACCCTTGGGGGAAGAACCTTTCCCAAAATCCAACCTGAACTCCCCTGGTACAGCCCCAGCCCTTCCCTGGCTCCTGTCACAGAGAGAAGCCTTGACATGCCTTTGGGACAGCAAACAATGTAATTTTTAAATTATCATCCAAAAATCCCTGAAATACATCTCTGCAATCATCAATATTTCATTGCAGAAAACAAGAAAGGACAGAAGCTACCAGCTGGCCTGCAAGTATTACAGAGTATCAGGAAAGACTGCAGAGTTAATGCACATGTGCAGTTTATAGCTTTCCTAAATCAGAAAAACCTGCCATTAAAACCACATGGTGCTATGACCCAGCTGCCAATTAACAAAACCTTAACAAGATTTGAAAGAACAAGATACTGATGTGTGAAAATTTTACCATAGATTATATTTTGACAATGATTTTGAGAATACACTGAAAATAAAACATTTCTTCCCAGTGTGTAAAAGACCTGAAAAAAGCCATCATTAGCCAGCTCCACCACAACTGCTGGAGAACATAAAAAACCTCCTTTCAAATAAAATTAAATTATCACAGAAATTAGAAGTCTAAAAATGACACTGTAGTTTATTATTGAAGTACAGGTGGGAGTTAGATTTGGCTCTGAGACAGACTGTAATTCAAAAAAATACATTGTGTAGTAAAAACCTGTTAATATGTAGCCAACTGGTTACTGAGTTAGAAGATAACTACGTCATATCAGAGTCCTCTGGGAGTTTATTTTTAAACATGGCCTATAGTTTAGGGATGAGAAGGTATTGATATGAGAGGGGCTGGTGTCACACAGAACCCTTTGATGAGAAATAAATCATTTTCTGTGGCCCTGGTGCTGGCCCTGACACAGTGTGAACAATGAGGAGGCTGGAATGAAAGGGGCTGATGAAATTACTGATCCCACAGCCTTGACTCACCCAGTCTGAGCACCAACCAAAGCTGGCTGGGATCTAACGGGGTTCCTGATGCTTCACTCCCTCCCTTACACCAAATACATCCATGAGCATCCCCTCCTGTGGGAGCCCAGGACATTCCTCTGGCTGCCCTGGAGGACTCCAGACCCTGGCATGGAGTCAAAACCACCTGTGCCTTGGATTTTAGCTCATGGAAACAATTCCCAACTTTGTGTGAAGATATACAAGCCACAAGAGTTTGAGTAGAATGATAGTTAATTTGTCACAGGATGAAAAAGTAGAATTTTGGGGTTTTAGAATGGGGGTTCAAGAGGCAAGATGGAGAACTCTGGGCTTGTCCTGTCCATCTTCTGCTGTAGTGGTGGCACTTTTGGATTGGAGTAGAGACAGACTGTCTAACATAGGTGATAGGTATTGGAGAATTATTATAAATATAGTACAGGTAGTTGTTAGTATAAAAAGCCAACACCACCCCAAGGGTGGTCAGTGTGCCTCAAACCAACCTGCTGGACAGATCTCAGCAGGTCAGAGAAAGAATGGAACAGATAAGAGAAAATAAACAACCTTGAAAAGCAGAACCAAGGAATCTCAACTTCTTCAGTTGTGGGGCTGGGAAAAAGAGATTTTTTAAGTATCTTGGGAGCTATTTCAGCAACACAAAACCCAAGACCCTCCCATACACCAAACACACCCTTGAGCACCCTCTCTGCCGGCTCCCAGAACCCCTCCAGCCCCCCAAGCACAGCACCTCACCCCTGAGCATCCCCCTGGAGCTCAGCCCTGCCAGGAGGGAGCTGGGAGCTGCCCACAGTGTCGGATCTCTGATGAAATTACTGTTCCCACAGCCTTGACTCACCCATTCAGGGCACCAACCAAACCTGGCTGGGATCTAATGGGGTCCCTGATGCCCGGGGTGCTTCACCCCCTCCCATAAACACAATACATCCACGAGCATCCCTCCCAAACATCAAATACATCCACGAGCACCCTCTCTGCCGGCTCCCAGAACCCCTCCAGCCCCCAAAGCACAGCACATCACCCCTGAGCATCCCCCTGGAGCTCAGCCCTGCCAGGAGGGAGCTGGGAGCTGCCCACAGTGTCGGATCTCTGATCTCACCCCCTCCCCTGCGTGCCAGGGCTGCGAGGGGAAGCCCAGGGCGAGTCAGCAGGAAACGCATGCAAATGCTGCAGCTTGAGAAGCTGGCTCAGGAAAGCCCCAGCACAGCCTCAGCCACCCTCAGCCCCTTCTGGTGGGCCAGCACAGCCAGCCTGGCACTGCCAGGGGGCACAGCAGCCACACAGGGCACCCACAGAAAACTGGGAGTGAAAACTCCCATGGAAAGGGGAAAAAAAAAATCAACCCCGCACCTGGAGGACAGGCTGCTCACAGCATATAAAGGCAAAAAATAATGCTGATTTCTGCCCTGGTTTTGGCTGTTTTTCTTACAATAACAGAGCCAGCGAGCTCTGTGCCAGACTGACAGCGTCAGGTCCAGGTAGGGCCTTGGCACTGCTCTCCAGACAGGCACAGGTTTGTACAACTGCACTGCCCGAGTGGGAAACAGCTCCCAAAACCAGGAATTCTTCACCCAGCCCAGCAGCAGAACAACTCAGCTGCTTCCCCTCGGGTACCTGGGCTCATCCCTTGGAGGTTGTGCTCAGGGCCACAGCCTCACAGCAATGCCAGGAAATTCTGTTTCTCCCCAGTCTCTCCTTTAATACCTTGGTCCCATTTAGCCTTTCCCACCCTTGATGGGTGCTAACAGGGCCGACCTGGGCTCTGCCCTCCTGGATTGCCATCAGCTGTGCCCTCTGGCTCTGCCCTGCAGTAATCAGAGGGTGTGAGGAGCCACAGGCAGCACAAATCTCATTAATTTGTTCTGTCAGCACCAGTGGATTTGAGTTTGTGTTTTAACTGTTTTCCCAAGCCCCCACCAGCCTTGGATGGGAGCAGATTTGGGGAAGCCAAAGCCCTGGGCAGGGTCTCCCTGGGCACTGAGAGTCTGTCACAGACACTGCTGCTGGCCCTGCAAAAGGAAAAGGAAGAGGTTTAGATGGGCTTTGAGGTGTTGTGATTTCTCACCACACTGTGACAGTCACACACCACGACCTTTTCTCCTTCCCCATCCCGCTGTGACTGTGGAGCTGGGGAATGGGCTGCACTTAAACATCACCTCCAGACAGCTCTCAGTGCCCTTTCTGCTACCCTGGAGCCAGGCAGAGGAAAAAACCCAGGTGATAACCAGGCCAGTAAGATTTGCCTGCGTGTGATCTCCATGTAATGTTCTTTTTTTTCAATGCAACGGCATCACACATCCTTGTGGCCCTGCGAGTCCGATCCTGGGGTGACTAATTCAGGATAGTCCCTAAGCCTGAGTACACCCTGCACCTCTCCAGTGCTGATGACACCAGGCAGCAGCTTTGAGACGAGGGAATTACCCAAGACACATCTAATCTGAGCCCTGGCTCTGTTTGCCATGTGATAACTGGGCAGGCTGTGCGCCCTGAGCATTGCATCTTGCTGGGGGGAGCACACAGGGTCCCTGTGCTGTGTCCCCATGTGGGCTGGCCAGGGACACCCCTGGGCTGTGGGGACACATCTGTGGCTGCTGTGCTAAGTGCTGCCATGACTTGTGTTCAGCTTGGGGTGTTTTGGTGGCATTTTGGGGACACGGAGGGCTCCAAATGTGTCCCCATGGCTGCTCTGCAGGGCACAATGGGCATTGTTTGCCTTCGGGGCGGGTGAGCAGCCTCTGGCTTGGGAGGAACAAAGCCCCAGAGCCAGTTCCTGCAAACACAAAACATGCCTTTTTATCGCTACGTGACAAATTGGTTTGTCAGCAGCAGGAAGTGATGTTAGTGCAGTCCTCAGCCAGGGGAAACTCCTCGTGGTTTCCATGGGGATGTATTGCAACCGGAGAGCTACAGATTTATACAAACTGAAAGCTCCACACACGCCTGCTGTGAGCCAGGATGGGGGATTGGATACCACGGGATGGTCTCAGCTGAGTCCTGCTGGCACGGGGGGGACACAGCCAGCTCATGTTGGAGGCAGAAAAATGGGAATTTAAAGCCCTAAACCGAGGTGAACTGTGTGCCTCAATATTCCAATCAAACAAAGCAGCAGAGCTGGGAGAATAAATAAGGGGTGGGAAATAAAGATTCTTTCACAAAGTTCAGGCTGGCTGTGCCACCAAGGCATCCTCCTCCTCTGGATGTAATGTTCTTTTTTTTCATCATAATGGCATCACACATCCTTGTGGCCCTGCGAGTCTGACCCACATCCTGCTCCTTCCCCATCCCTCCCAGCAAACCCCCAGCTGATCCCAAGGTGACATCTGCCCAAAGTCCCACTCTGATCCCTCTCCCCTTCACACCAGGAGCAGTTTGGGATATGGGTGTGATCCCAGCCACAAAAAGCTCAATCCCATCCACTAAAACCCACAGGAGCCTGAGACTGGGCAGCGTCAGAGTCGGATTACAGGGGACAGCAGGAGGATCCCGATAAAGCCCTGGCAAAGGGCATCGAGTGCGAGAGCTGGAGGTGCCGCTGGTGCCTGGCAGGGCTCACAGCAGCTTTGTGCTGAAGCAGCTCTCTTTTGCACCCCTCTGTCAGGTGCCTGCTTAGGTTCCAAAAGCTGATCTGCTGCCAGGTAATGAGTTTTATTGTTCCAAGAAACACATAAACAAGCTCCCGCGGCTGTCAGGGAGCGGATTTCTGTTTGAATTGCGATTAACAGGCAGGATTTTTTTTTTATCAGTTGCATGGCCAGGGCTGCCAAGGTTGTATTTTTCCACTGAACAAGCTCTGCTTCGCTTTGAAGGTGAAAGTTTGTTCCACCCTTTACTGCAGGTGTAAGAAGGCTCACGTATTCAGAGGCAGCCTTGCATATTTAACCAGGACAGCAGTGGCAGGTTCGAGGTGCCAAGGGATTTTCCACGGACAAAGGGGTTTTGCAGGATTTACAGCACAGGTTTTGGGGAGGACATTCACTTTGAGGTTCAGGAAAATGTGAGTTTTCCAAGTTCACTTTTCAGTGCCCAGGGATGTCTCCTCTTTTAGCTGCTCCATTTTCCCCTCCCTCGGTGTCAGGTTGAAAGTCGGCGAGGGCTGACGCGCGGTGCTGACGACAGAGCTCCTGCTTGGAGGGGCAGCTCACATGGAAGAGCTTCAGAGGCAGCAGAGCCTCATCCCATCCTCCAAGGGCACCTTCCCCCAGGGGAACAGGCCTGGATTTCAGCACCATTAACACCCCAGGTAACTCGAAGGATAGCAATAGGAGTTTGGGGTGCTTTGCTCATCTTGCTGTGTGATGAGAGCACAGCTGCTTTGTGCTCACAAAAACCTTCCCCTGTACAATCAAGATCACAGCTGCTTAAATCCCTTGATTTTACACTCACAACCTGGTGTGTGCCCCAGCAAAACCATTTTTGATGGGCCAAAAGTTGGATTTGACTCTGAATATCAGATATGCAGGAACTGTTGGCTCCCTTCTGGAGTGAGTATGAGACCCCAGAACCCTGCTGCTCCCTCAGCATCCCTCTCCCTGTTACCAGCACTACCCTGCCCAGGAAATCAAGCTTCCAGCTGCACCCCACAGCTTCCCTGGGGAGGGGATGTCACAGCAGGGATGCTGTGCTGCCCCACAGAGCCCATGAGAGGCGCAGATCTGCGCCAGGATCCCTTTGCTGCCCATCATCCTGCTCCTGCCCAGAGATGCTGCTGGAGCTCCCCTGCCTGGCTTTGGCTGTGCTTCATCAACTCTCCTCATTGCCTCAACAGAGACACCAGATCCAAGTCACTCTAGTGATAATCTCCAGCAGGAAAGAATTTATTTGGGTCTGGGTAATAAAATGGGTGAGTTGCTGGTTACCTGATCCCTTGTCATACCCTGATTTGTTTACAGAGATAGCCCCGCTAGCTAAATACCTCACTCCAGGCATCAGGGGCAATTTGAGTTGCAAAAAGGATTTAAGGAGGTGGGACAGAAAAAGCAAACACTCTGCGAGTTTGTGCCAAGCCTTAGAGATCTGTTACTAACAGGTTAATTTTTAGACTTAACCTTTCAAGCATTAGAAGTAAACAAGGAATAAGGAAGCCTATTCCTCCTTCTTAGGAGAAGGACTATTTTGAATTCAGTGTAGCCCAGTGCCCAAGTCTCAGCTGGTTCTAACTGTTACAGCCATCAGGGCAGCCACATCCACTCCCAGCTGAGAAGCCAGCCCTGGCTCCCTGCCACTGCACACAATTACATGGGGACAAAGAAAAGCTCAGGTTAAGAACCTGCAGTAGTTTCTAGTCAATTATGGTGCTTAAACCCATTTTTCTCAGTCAAGACCCGAGGCCAGAAGAGTTGAAAATTACAGCTCTTGACCCTGGAGGTTCACGTGAGTTTTGGGATTGTGAAATGCAGTATTTTAAAGACTATATAATCCAGATGAATAGAAATATCATAATTTATTCCGTTTGGTATAAAAAAAGTTATAATCATGTAACAAAACTATGTCTTCATAAGAAGAAATATATTATTTCACATCATAAATAAATCAGCAAACATACAACCCTTGGCAACTCAAAAAAAAAGCACTCGCCTGGTGCTTTCATGTCAGTGCTTGGGAAACAAGAAGAGCTGACAGATATACACACACAGGATTATTGTACCAAAAAATACTGAGGTATTTGGTTTCTCTAGAACTGAAACTTTACGTTTATGAAGGAAAAAAAAAAAAAAAAAAAAAAAAACAAAAAACCCAACAACAATGCACTAATGTAAAAATAAATAAATAGGACTGTCATATAAAAGGGGACAGCATCAGTGTTGCTCAAAGTGTCCAGGAATGGGAATACTGGTGAGCATGCTACTAAACATGGAGCAGGCTTGGGACAGACAGAAGACAAGGAGGGACAGCTCAGGAAGAGCCAATGTCCTTTGATCTCTGTGCAGACATCCAGACATTTGTTGAGAAGTCAGAAACACCTGGTTTCTCTGGCACTGGGCGAGCTCCTCTCCATGGACACCGTTCTGGGGTGCACCAACAGCTCCCCACAAAACACGAGTGACACTGTCCCTGTCCTTATTGCACTTGAGACAGCAAGTCTGAGTCCTGGCCACGTTCTTCAGCTGCTTCTTCAGCAGCTCGGGGAAGTAGTGATGGGGCTCTGAAGGTAGTTTAGAGCACTGGACGTGGTGTGGACCGGGATGGAGACGGGGAAGTTGAAGACGGTGGTGGTGGAGGCCCCTCTGTCCAGCACTGACATGGCAGGGCTCCCGGCCTCTGCTGAGCAGTTGGGGGCCAGCACCTGCGACTCAAACTGCAGCAGCTGCCCCATGAAGCTGAAATTTGGGGAGATGATGCTTCTCCTCTGCTTGACAAACTCGAAGGCTTCGTCCAGTTTGACTCTGTTGGTCCTCATGAGATAAGCAAGGCAGATGGTGGCTGAGCGGGAAATGCCAGCCTGGCAGTGCACAAAGACCCTTCCTCCCTCGCTCTTCACCGAGTCTGAAAGAATCAAAGCACCCAGTTAGCAAACAAGTCTCGCTGCTTCCAGAGGTGGGAAAAGCACAGGCTGCTGTTTTACATTTCTTTAATCCATCCCTTCCTTACCCTAATAGGCGCACCCGGAGCTTTTGAGACAAAGGGAGTCTTTGTCCCGAGGAAAGCAGCTATTTTCACTCTGGACTCCAATTCCAATTATACTAATAGCTCCTCCAGGTCGCTTTAGCAGTCTTGCAAGATTACTTTAATACTGATCCGCTTAAATTCACTCTTTTCTGCAAGACCAGCGCCTCTTGAATCAAGATTTCAAACAGCTTTAAGGAGCTAAGATTATGCCTGTGAATAGAATTAAACTAATGGAAATGTTCCCCGAGTTTATCTTCCCAGTGGAATGTTATCCCCCAATCTCAAGCGGAGATTTTACCGCGGAAGAAAACATGCCAAAAATTACTTCCCAGGGGACATTAACCCAGAAACAGCGCGGAATGCAAGCAAGAGCTCATTTACCGATGAAATCGATCGCCTCGTTGAACCAGGAGCTGATATCCGCCTTGTGGTTGTCCTCCACGGGGATACTTTTATACTGGTAGTGCCCCTCGAAGTGGTTGGGGCAGTTGGCCGAGACATTGATCAGCGCCGTGATGCCCAAAGCGTCCAGCATGTCCTTGCGGGAGGCGTGATAGGCGCTCCCCAAGTACAGGAACGGCAGGATTTCCACGGGCCCGCCCTGCCAACAGAGGAACAGCAGCGCTCAGCCCCGGCCGGTGCTGGGCGGCAGCGCCCGCTCCGCTCCCGTCCCCTCCCGTCCCGGCTCCCTCCGCTCCCGTCCCATCCCGGCGCTCACCTGGTCGTAGAGCGGGGTCCCGCAGGAGCTGCAGCCCGAGTCGGCGCTGCCGGGCGCGGGGCTGGCGCTCAGGGGCAGGCTGAGCCCGGCGGGGGCGGCCGGCTTGGTGCACAGCTCGGAGCAGGCGGACGCGAACGCTTCGTAACCTCCTGCGGGGGCAGAGCGGGGAGAGGGGCGCGGGGTGAGCGCCGCACGTTCGGGGGCACAGCGGGGCCGCCCGGCCCGGCCCGCCCGGCCCCTCCGGCGCCCGCGGCGCCACTCACCCTTGAGGAAGCAGATGCGGGCGCCGCGGGCCTCCCTGCAGAGGGTGCCGAGCGCCAGCAGCATGGTGCTGTCGCGCTTGGGCATTTCCAGGTCGGCGCTGCGCTCGTCCAGCAGCACCACGGTGTGGAAGAGCCCCTGGCGCAGGCGGCCGCGGAGCTCCTCGTTGGGCAGGACGTGCTCCAGAGCCAGGGCGCCCTTGGCGCGGCGCCGCACGATGGTGCTCAGGCGGACGTTGCAGGAGCCGCGGATGTGCGCGGCGTTGAAGGAGAAGAAGGAGCGGCAGTCGAGGACGAGGCACTGCGCGCCGCGCTCCTGCAGCAGCGCCCGCAGCGCCTCGCACTCCAGCGCGCACACCCGCAAGTTCACCATGGCCGGGCGGGATGGCCGGATGGATTGTTGGATGGTTGGGTGGAAGGGCAGGGCGGTGTGGCGGAGGTGCCGCTGTCCCCGCGTGTCCCGGTGTCCCGGTCGCGCTCGGCCGCTCCCGCGCTTATATCGGGGCCGCGCCGGCGGGAGCGGCGTTTTCTCAATGGGGCCGCGTCACGTGGTGCCCAAGGGGGCGGGGCTTGCCGCCGGCACGGGTGACGTCAACCTGGCCGCGCGCCAGCGCGGGCGCGCCCGGCCCCGCCGGCGTGACGTCATCCTTCGCTGGGCCGCCGGGAGCGCGCGGGCGCGGGGGCGCGCACAGGGGTGTGTGTGAACCCCATTGTACCCCTGAACACACCTGAACACGCGTGTGCACACGCGGCCGTACTACACACACCCCCCCGATATAAATAGATATAAAATATATTAAAATATATATGTACATATATATCTAAATATATAACAATGTAAAATTTTATAAAGATATAAAATAAAAATATACAGAAATATAATATATATTAAATATTTTAAAATATATATAAGTATATAAGAATATAAAATATATAAAGGTATAAAATCAACTAATATACCAATATATAATATATATTAATATATGTATATATGCATGTGTATAAACATATAAAATAAATAAATACACATAAATATAATATATATAAAAATATAAGTATATATACATATATATACACGTATATACATTTCTACATGTATATACATATACATACATTCACATATCTATGTCTATTTTAAAATATACATGTATGTATGTATGTATAGGTGTGTGTATATGTGCCTAGGTCAACATATATATGTGTGTATGTGTGGCTATATATTTATAAATATGTGTATATATTTCTGTATATATTTACAAATATGTGTATATATACACCTGTGTGCATGTGTAGGTGTGTATATATATCTGTATGGGGATATATATATATCTATACATATATATATCAGAGGAGGGGAGGAATATTCTGCTGCAGCACTGGCTGCTCCCTCCTTTCCCACAGAATTCAAGGCAAGCAGCAGCAGCAGCGTGGGGATGTCGAGCTTTGGATGAGGGTGTGATTATTCTCCTAAAATATATGTAAAAAGGAATGAGCATACACATCCATATATTTGTATTCATGCATAGGCATAGCTACATGTACAGACAAACCCACGCATAAATATATATGTGTACACATATATTTGTGTATATATTTATAATGTAAACACATATTTCAGAGTCGTTCCCGTCATGTTTCATTGAGATGGAAAAAAACCCCACAGCAGACCCATACAAAGTTCATTTTTCCCACTGACAACCCCCCAGGGGTGGGGGCTGCCCAGTAACCGGCAGGACACTGGTGGGAGCTCTCTTTTTTTCCCCCCTTTTCAGTGCATCAGCACTTCCCAAAAGTTTTCTTTCTTTTTCCGTGGATGACTGGCTTGCACCGAGCCACGGGTGTTTCTTACTCAGGGCTTCCAGTCAGCGCTGCTGCCACTTCCCCTGCTCTGTTCTGTGTGTCCCCTCCAGGTGTCCCCTCTGGGTGTCCCCTCCGGGTGTCCCCAGCCCTCTCTGCCCATCACCCCGTCCCACCCCAGCCCTTTCCCCCCAGCAATTCCTCCTCCCCTGCTCTGCCCAGCTGTTCCTTCCTCACCCCACTCTGCAGTTTTGTGTTTTCACTTCCCCCTTCCAGCTGCTCCTTTTGGAGGAGACCTCTGCACCCACCCAGGGCTCCTCTCCCCCTCCTGCCCCTCCAGGCTCCCCCTAATCACTCCTCACATTTTCTGTCTCCCCCATCCCTCCTCACATTTTCTGTCTCCCCCATCCCTCCTCACATTTTCTGTCTCCCACCCATCCCTCCTCACATTTTCTGTCTCCCCCCATCCCTCCTCACATTTTCTGTCTCCCCCATCCCTCCTCACATTTTCTGTCTCCTACCCATCCCTCCTCACATTTTCTGTCTCCCACCCATCCCTCCTCACATTTTCTGTCTCCCCCCATCCCTCCTCACATTTTCTGTCCCCCAATGTCCCCCAGGCTTTGAGCACCTCTGTGCCCGGCTGAGATCTCCAGGGTTTTCCAGGATCCCAAAGGGGTCCAGGAGGATGGGGATGGACAAGGGCAGGGGTGGGTGAGTGCCAGCTCTGGCTCACCCGCAGGATTGTCTCTGCTCTGCTGAGCACTGGCTTTTCCTGCCAGAACTGCAGCCTCAAAGTGAATCTGTTATTTCAACACGTTCCTTTAAAATAAACACAGGATTGCACTTTTCATTCCATTTATTTATTGTTGTTCTTTCAGCAGCGGGCTGGGAGCAGATTGTGGGAGGAACACTCACACACTTGGGTGCTGGGAAATGACTCCTCTCCATCACAGCAGCCCCCAATGTCCCAGGGACCCCTCAGGACCCCTCAGCTGGGCAGGTGACACATGTCCCACCACAGGGACATCACCCCAGCTGTGCACCTCCAAAGATGTGACATCACTGTGACACCGAGCTCTGGTGACCTTGCACATCACTGTCCAACACCAGCCTGCCCAGGTTTCTGAGGAGAGGAACAGCAGGAATGGTCCATGAGGGATTTCTTGCCAACTCCTTGCAGCACAAGCCAGCACAGCAGATGGCCACAAGACAGGGCTGTGCTCATCATCTTTTCTGGAGGAAATGGACCTCAGAAACAAGCTTTCTGTGGGTCTGTACCCAGGAATTGCTGCATTTTCTCCTTTGGAGTGTGATGTGGGAACAATTTAAGGCATCTCCTGGCAGGAGCACGGGAGAGGCAAAGAGTGTGTCCAGCCACAATAGAGAACCCCTGTGGGATTAGGAACTGGGGACATCCTTAGAATAATGAAATCCCAGCATGGTTTGGGCTTGGAGGGAATAAAGAGCATCTATTCCACCCCATGCCTGGCTCACAGGTATCCCTGTGCCACTGACAGGTTTTTCTGTCCTTGTCCTAAACCCTTCTCAGTGTCACACAAATCTAAAAAACACAGATTTTTTTTTTTTTTTCCCAGGTCTGGCATCTTCAATTTTTCCCGACTTTAAAGAAATTTCCAGGCTTGCCACCTGCCCAGCCAAGGGACAATGCGCTCTCAATGACATCCACTTTTCTCATCGTGATGTTAACCAGCAGCACACAAATATTGAATGTGAGCCAGGGCAGGGATGACACCCCACGGAGGCCTTTGCACAAAGGGAATTTATCTCCACAACAATGATAATTGCTTTTCGATGCACTTATGTAACTGCGAGGCTTTGGAATCTGGTCTTGTTTATGCCCGGTGTAAATCAGGAAGAAAAAAATTCATCACATGTGGCAGTGTGTACTTAATCACTTGCAATCCTGGGCTGGCTATTTCCTTGCTTTATTTTTGTTTTCTTCTCTTAAATAAACCTGCCCTGAGAATGCAAGAAAGCAGAATACAAACCAGGTCTGAAGTGCCTTTTAGAAGCTCACACCGCCTTGAATGAGCTGCTAAAGGGTTCATTTTCCTGCCCTAACAAAAGCCAGGAAATACAAAATTAACCCCTTCCTCCCAAACAATCCCTGTCAGCGCCGGGGCCACGCTGCCTTTGTGAGGGCGAGAAAAGAAACACGAGCTTGGAGTGTGGGGGTGGGAGGTGACGCTTTCTGAGAGCAGATGGGACCCACTGCCATTATCCCGGGGCTTAAACACATCCCTGCTCCTCTGCCAGAACATGTCCGAGGACATGAGGACATGAGGACATGAGAGCATCAAGGGCTTCTTGGGAAAATGACTTCATGGATGATGGCACAGCTGAGTGTGGCTTTTTCTGTCCTGGCTCCTCCAGGGACCAGGGGTCTCCCAGTGCAGACTGGTTGATGATTTTTGGAGATTTCAGAGCTGGCAGAGAGCTTGGCTGTGCCTGACAGCGATGCCAGTTTGTGCCAGCCCGGTGACAAGTGACACAACCCCTGGCCTGGAAGGGCCCATTGCACAAAGCCCTCACCCAGCCCCACTGGTTATTCAGGCTTTTTAACCAGTCACCCATGGCCAGAATCAAATGGAACCAGTCCAGAATTACAGCACCTCTGGAACAGACCCCAGCCTGGATCTCGCTGCCTTTCCAGTGTGAGCTTTGCCTGAATAAAGGTACGAAGGATCGAGCCCCAACACTTGAGACACTGGACAAAAATGCATGTGGGAACATTTGGAAACCCTGCTGGATGCATTTCTTCAGCATGTGTAACATTTTCTCTGAATTCAGTTTCACAACCCAGCATTTCCTTTTGTAAATATTTGGACAGATTTTACAGAGGCACAGATTCATAAGAAACAGAAGGAAAAAGAAAGGAAAGATACATAGGGAGAGAGAGAAATAAAAAGAAGGAAGCAAGCGAGCAAGGGAGGAGGGAAGGACAGATGGAGAGAAAGAAAGAAAGAAAAAGAAAGGGAAACAAAAAAAGGATTCAGAGATGAAAGGTCACCATAAAGAGAACACAAACAATATAGAATTACCGATGACTCACACTGCAATGAAAACATTATTTTTTATGCATTTAGATCCTAAGATTTAACCCTTTGGCCGAGCTTAGACTGTCTAAAATCCTTCTTCTCAGAGCTGGTGAGAAGGGGGAATAGGGGGGCAGGAGGGTAAGTCCTAACAGCATTAAAGCAGCTCTGGGTGGAGGTCTCACATTTATTTCTGTGGGCCATGAGTGAAAAGAGTTGGTGTCAGAGCTTGGATATTTCAACTGGGGACACATCTGGACCCTGATGGATGTTGGGGAATATGGAAAAGCCCTTTCTCCCAGCCCTGCCTGGGGAAATCTCAGCTCCCTGCTCTGCTGGCTGCTCCCAGGGGCTGTGGGTGCCAGTCCTGCACAGAGAGAGCCCCAGTGGGCACTGCCTGGACTCTGGGCTCCTCACCACGAGCTGCTGGTGCTGCAGGCAGAGCTCCAAACACCCCAAAACCTGAGAATCCCACAGCTGCAGCTGGGCTTGGCCAGCACCTCTGCCAGCAGCCAGCACCTGAGACTCTGGACCTGTGTGTTCCCCTGTCCCAGCAGCCACCAACACTTGTCACAGCCTAAATCCAGGATTTGCAGTTGGACAGTGCCCCATCCCCATGTGTTGCTTTGTCACAGCCTAAATCCAGGATCTGCAGTTGGACAGTGCCCCATCCCCATGTGTTCCTTGGTCACAGCAGCCACCAAACCCTTGTCACAGCCTGAAACCCAGGATTTGCAGTGGGGCAGTGTCCCACCCCTGTGTGTTCCCTGTCCCAGCACTCACCAAACCCTTGTCACAGCCTGAATACAGGATTTTCAGCATGGACAGTGCTCCATCCCCATTCTGCAAGGCTCCACTCTGCGGGAGCAGCTCCACAAGGCAGAGGTTCTGCTTTCTCCTCAGTGACTCACAGAGCTGCCTGGGGCAAGTTGCTCAGAGCTGGTTTTAACATGATTACAGGCATTACAGAGCCAGCCTGGGATACCTGGATTTGATATTCAAAATCCTTAAATACCTGCCTGCAAAGGAAAATCTCTGGGAATTAGTGGCACTGATACACTTCACAGCTCTGGGATCAGCTTAGTGGGGCAAATGGTTTAGGCAATTTAATCTTCCATTTAATTGCCTCTATTAATCTGCTATGAATCATGCCTTGCACTAGGCATAAGGGTATTTATTCAATAAAATCCCTGTATTTGTAAAGTTCTCATACTTCAAGATGAAAGGCATTAGATACACAATAAAACACACTTATGGGAAATTATTCTTCCTATTGCTGGGACGGGTATTTTCTCAGTAACATCTCCCGATGGCTGGCAGGGCAAGGCAAGGAGGTTTCCGTGGGAGGAGGCTGAATTTGAATAGAAAACAAATGACGTAGCTCTCACCAAGGAGCAGGAGAGGCGTGTTCTCCTCCCCAGAACATGAGCCTCGCGTTTATTGCCCGTCAGGTGATGTCAGCGTTTTGTGGGCGCAGTGACTCTGTAAGAGCTTCAGATTCCCAGAACCATCCATCCTCATAAAGATTGAGATAAGAGCTGCTGAGGCACTGCCATTTCTTCTGTTCTCCTTATCTTTCCAGCGAGGTGAAGGCTTCATAAAGGCACGTGGCACAGGGGAGGCTGATGTTGAGCCTGGGATGGCTCTGCCCATTAACCCAGAACAGAACTGGAAGGGGTAGGGCTGGAGATTGGCATCTTTTCCCTGTCCTGGAGCCACCACAAACCTGTTCTCCACTGGTGGTAGCTTCCACCAGGGAAGGGTCTGTAAAGCCAGTGTGAGCAGCTGCTGTGAGAAAGAGTTTCATGTGCACACAAAACAACTTCTCCCAGCTCACAAATAGCTTTAGGTGGATAAAGCCAGCTCGGGATAATACAGGACTTTTAGGGCTGAAAGCTGAAGAAATGATGGAAAAATAATTTCTGTCTCCTCCTGAAGTCCTGTGCTAAGTGCAGGAATCAGGGGAGATCCTCCTGCTGTATTTTCACTGCTCATCTCTGCCACTTCTGCCACCTTTCAGGTTTAAATTTGTCCCACATCTAATGGCATTAAAAGGGGACAGAAATGGACGATGTAACAGCAAAGACAACTGGAAATTTTGCCTTTTATACTTTGCCTTTTTAAAAAATAATGTGATGTTTCTGTAATAAAAAAACCCACAATTCCTGCATTCCTGGACTATGGAGTAACTCAGTGTGGGGACCCAAGAGTGACCCTCCACGAGAGCACGACAAAAAGTAAAGAAACTCGTAGGGAAAGCAAGGCACAAAGAAATTCCAGTGGATATTACACTGCACATGCTCCAGCTGCGTCCCTTTGTTACTCTTGTTCCTTTTTCTGTGCCTTTTTAATCTTCCAACCTTTCCGTGCTTTTTTAGCCCGAGCTTCCAAGGTGTTTATAACCAGCTGTGGTGTTTAAACCATAACTGTTCAGAAACCCCCCGGTGTCAGTAAAGGCAGAGCTGCTTATTCATCCTGTGCCCTGCAGTTTGTGACAATGTTTGCAAAATGAATGACACGGTTCCCTCGTGTGATGGAGGGAGGTGGTGAGTGTGTGACAGCGGTCAGTGAAAACACAGCATTACTCACAGGGGAGAAGAACACTGGGCTGTTTGGGACATGAAAGCCTCGAGGCAGTGGAAAAAGCCGAGCTCTGGCCCCCGGCGCTGTTCGCAGGAGCACACAGGGGCAGGGTGAGTCACTCCCTGCCCCTCGAGGGGGACAGGGCTGAGGTGCAGCACAGGCACCTGCTGATCCCTTCCTTTGTCCCTGAACTGCGTCCTCACGGCCACTCCTGACCCTCCCTCCGTGCTCATGAGCCACTTGATAAAACACAGGGCTGAGCTGATGTAATGCCCTGCTGTGAGAGCTCCAGGTGAGCCCAGGTTCGTGCTGTCCTCTGAAGGGCTGCACAGAATGTTTCTTGGTGGGGATGGGTGAGGAGTGAGGTCACACAGCAGACTGGCTCACATGGATTTGCCCAAACATGGGATGTTTCTCCTGAGGGTGGCCACATGTGTGGACAGATGCCCTGTGGCTCTTAGAGCCTCTCTCCAGCTGTGATTTCACCTTGGCCACCGCTCAAAATCCAGAGCTGTGTTTAGAGAGAGGCCCAGCCCAAGGGATGCTCACATGAACACACTGCTGAGAGAGGGATTCTGACAGCTGCTGTGCTGTAAAGAACTCCATTCCCATTAAAATCCCAGAAAAGCCACCCAGAAAAGGATGAGGGGAGCCCTAAAATGGAAATGGTTTAAAACTGGGGGAGACTTTCCTTTGGGTGAGGCATCTCCTGGAGGGCATGAGCAGCCAGAGAGCCCCACAATGGTTCCAGCCCCACCTGGATCATCCCAGAATCACCTGGATGATCCTAAACTCACCTGGATCATCCCAGCATCACCTGGATGGTGCTAAACTCACCTGGATCATCCCAGCTTTACCTGGATAGTCCTAAACTCACCTGGATCATCCCAGAACCATCTAGATGGTCCTAACCTCGCTTGGATTATCCCAGCTTTATCTGGATGGTCATAAACTCACCGGGATGGTCCCAGCTTCACCTGGATGATCCCATCATCACCTGGATGGTCCTAACCTCACCTGGATGGTTCTAACCTCACCTGGATGGTCCTAACCTCACCTGGATCATCCCATCCTCACCTGGATGGTCCCAGCCTCACCTGGAGGGGGACCCTGGTTCTGGTGAGGCTGGCATTTAGAGAGGGAAGGCTGGAGATTCTCTCTGAATTTAAAACTGATCTCACCACTGAGAAGCACAGTGTCTCACGTGGAAATTGAGGATGAGAGTCCAAGTGTTTTCCCAAGGCCTGGCACAGTTGTTTCCTTATGTTTTTTATATATCTTACAGCCATCTCTGAGAATGCTCTAGTGTTATCAGGTCAATCAATAATTAACACTGCCATCACCCAGTTAATGGGTTGTCACAACCATAACCAGGCTGAAGAATAAACAAATTTGAATTGAATAACTGAATAAAATCACGGAATTCTGTTCAACACGCCAAAGAAAAAAAAAATCCTTATTCTGGATGTGTTTGAGCACATTTATTTGAACACAACCCCTGACTTGGACACACAGGATTTCAAAAATGTGTGAAATGTAAGCCAGGGGCTGAACTTCTCCATTTGGCCTCTGATCAATTTAATAATTCAAGGCATTTTCCCCTCTTTTTTTTCTGTCTGTCCAGTTTCAGGTTTGTCTCACGTGCCATGTCCACCAGTGGGATGTGCCTCATGGATCAGCAGTCACTTTTGTTTCTTCTTCATTTTATTTTTCTTGAAAAAGAGGAACAAGAAGTGAAAATAGCTGAAGGAGTGGGGCACATTCTCAGATGGTAAATACAAGAGGAGCATGAATCATCCCCTTATAGAAATGACGAGAAAGGATGAAAAAGGTAACGGTTTGGGAGAAGGAAGTTATGTTCTACATGGCTGATTCAGCTCTCTGGAGTGAAAATGAATCATCAGAATATTTAAATCATATTACCAGTATTAACAAACACAAAACCCCCAAGCTCAGGAAACCTTTGTTATGAAACAAATGTGATAACAGGCGAGAGAAGAACAAAGGAGCGCTCGCTAAACCCCGCGCTCGGCCCTGCTGCTTGTCCCAGCCCACAGAACTCGGAAAATCAGAGTGTGCTGCTATTGCCATCACGATGCCCCGCTCACAGCAGAGCCCTGAGGAGCCTCACAGCCCCAAACCCTTCAGAAAAAACCGCACAGATTGTCCTGTCCTTCCAGAGCTTTTACACTGGGGCAGCGACACGGAGTTTTCACAGTGAAGGAATGAGCCAGTGGAGGGTGCAGGGTGATTCTGCTGTGGAGGGTGCAAGGTGATTCTGCAGGGTAATTAATCCCTCCTGAGGAAGGGTTCACTGCTCCTGAGCAGCACTCAGTGAGTGGATGACACAGACAGCAGCTCCCACACTGAGCAGGAGGTTTGACACCCGAGCTCCTCTTATCTCCCCGAACCCCAGCCCAGGTGACAGCGTTAATGAAGCTGTAACACATCAGATTTCAGGCAGGCTCCAGGTGGAGATAACAGAAAGGTCAGAGGATGGGTTTAAATCCCTTTGTTTTCCTCCAGGCTGGCTCAGCCTATCTTGGCTGGGACATAAAGTGACCCACGTGTCTGGGGATGTTTTCTTTGCCAGTACCAGGATATATCACAGCAGAGGCAGCAAAGCAAACCACAGGACTCCTTTACATAATGACTTGCAAAGGTTTTCTAGTGAGATATCTTGTTCAGAGAAAAGTACATTTGTGTATTCCGTAAACGTTTGTCGCATTTGAATTTCTCAATACCAAAAGAAATGTGGCTGTTCAACAGCTGCAATCCTCAGAGGGATCCAGATGAGGTAGAAACCCATCTCTAACTGATTTCTGGTTTGTTTTTTAGTCTCAATCTTGTAGCTTCTTTCTCAAATCTCCAATTTTATCTTTCAACACTGACACCAAGGAACAAAAACTTTCATTCTCTGCCGGCGAGCAAGAACCCTAAGGAAGATTAGCCAAAAAATCCTGGGCAGCTATTTTTAACAAAAAAAACTTTTGACTAAAGGAATGTATATTCCTGAAGCAAACATGGAGAGCAAAGGCAGAAAGGGAGACAGACAGGCAGGGAGACAAACGCTGCTCCACAGAGGAGCCTCTGAAACATCTGGAATGTTGCAGTGAAAGGTTATTTACCAGGAACGTCAGCCAGGCCCAGTGCAGATGGTTCTCATTAGGCTGAGATCAAGAGACCAGCAAGGCTAAAAATATGTGTTTGCTTTTTTAGAAACAGGACTTGGTTTTCTTTGCTTCAAAAATAATAATCACCCTTACGCAACTGCTGTAACTTAGAAGTGTTTTCTTGGAATATTGTTTGGCACGGTGGTTGGGATGCAGACTCTGCCATTGCCATTACTCACACAGCCCTTCCCCCTGAGGCTTTGGTGATGTAGCTTTTACTTAGAAACAGGAGGATGGCACATTACGCCGAAAAACGATGACTTTTGTTTATAAAGTAACAAAATATCTGGATTTCTGCTCTGGGCCAGGCTCTTGCCTGGAGTGAATGTGTGCAGCTTCCCTGGAATCCAGTGGAGCATTGGATGGAGTCAATTTTGGGGCCACTGGCAACAGCCCGTTCCATGCCAAGCACTGCACCTGGGGCAGGCTGGGAGTCCTCATGGTTTTCTTGGGAACCTGTTTGGAAAGAGTTGGTCAGAATCAATGGGAAAAACTCGAGTTACATCAGGCTCAGTGAGGAGGAGAGCAGGACTGCAGCTCCAGGGGGAGATGAGAGGTTCTGATTTCTGCTGACATGGTTTGTGAGGCCACGTTTCTCCCCAGAAATCCTCTGTCCTGCAGGCACTGGGGACTCCAGTGAGACAAGCATTGCTTATCTTGCGTTACCCATCACAACACATTCAGTGTTGGAAGCTCTGACTGCCAGCCAGCAGAGCAGGAGAGAGGGAAATATTCCACAGGGAATGGTCAGAGCTTCTCAATGGGCTTCTGCAGCTTCCATTCAGATTTTGAAACAATGGGAAAGGAAGGGAAAGGAAAAGAAGGGAAGGGGAAATGGGAATGTGGGCTAATGAACAATTCTTAACTAAAAGATTTGAGCTCGCAGTGGAAATACCAAAGGAAATTGTTCACATCTTTCTGATAGACCCAAATTGAATAAACAGGTTTTGGAAGAATGCCTTTGATGAAATGGTTCCCACTGCCATGGGTTGTCCAGTTCCAAAGCAGAAGAAAGGCACAGGGCCTAATGGAACCTGTTACCAAATCCACTATTTTTGCTTGGGAAATGGAATTTGGGATGACACAGACTTAAATTTTGAGCCTGGGTACAGCAAGGTAGTGTGAGCAGCAGCAGAAGTGATCAGATGATAGATGAGTGCACTCTGTCACTTAGCTTTGAATCACTTCCTTTTCTCAGTTTGTTTTCTTGCGGTCAGTACTGCCAGAAAAAATAACATTTTGAAGGGGAAAAGTGTGATCACTGCTTCTCTCATGGGATTCAGTTTGTGAAGGATGATTTCTCAGAGAGCCTGGCTGCAGTGGGAGATGCTGTGAGGTCTGTCCTCCAGGGCATGAGATGTACAAAAATGACTTTGTGGGTGTTTATTAGAGTTTTTGGGGTTTGGGCTTTTTTCTGAGCAGGGAAGTGGAAAAAACACCCCTGGTGTCTTTCTGCCAGTGAAGAACAGTTCAAGCAAGGAGAGCAGAGAATCTCTTGTCTCCTTTGGAAAACAGGAACAAAAAGCAATGGGTAGAAATTGATACACCTGAACACGAGGAAGAATTTTCTCCTGCCCAGCCCTGATCAGAGAGCAGAGAGGGGATGGAGCCTCCCTCACTGAGGATATTCCAGAATTTTCTGGACGCAATCCTGTGCCCTGGGACGGCCGTGATGGAGCAGGGAGGTGGCCCCAGTGACCCTCTGTGGTCCCTTCCAGGCTGGGATTTCTGTGAAATACCAGATTTCTGTGAAATGCCAGATTTCTGTGAAATGCCAGAGCCTCAGCAGGCACAACAGGGGAATGTGCCCCTGCCTGGGCTGCATCTCCTGGGAGAGGAGCACTGGGATGTGCAGGGATGGCTTCTGTCACCTCCCAGCAGCACCAAACTCACCTCAGGACAAGAACAGAAGCAGATGCAAAACAGGTGAAAGTCAGCGCTAGGAGCGTGGTCAGAATGAGCAAACAATCCCTGAAGTATTCAGTGACAAATTCCACTCTCATACACTGAACTATTCTTTTTTACTTTTTTTTTTTTTTTTTTTGAGCCCAGCACGGAGCATTTCTTGAAATAACATCAGCCCCCTGTCCAGGGCTGTGCTCTGCTCAGCAGGGCTGTCAGCTTGGCAAGTGGGCGACCTTCTGTGTAATGTATAATTCAAGTATCCAATACACAGATGATTGCAGCAGAGGCAGAGAACATGCAAATTATGTCCCACATCCTGCTGTTAGTCATCCTCAGGGGGGGAGCTCACCCCTCCAGAGCCAGGATCCCAGAACACACTGTATGTTTGTTAATCCTCGCTTTTTAAAGTGTTTCGACAGCAGCAGCAACCTCCCAGACCTCCTCTTGAAAATGACTGTAACCTAAAACTCCTGGAGTAAAAGACTCAGTCCTTTCCCCAAAAATAGCAAAGAAATTATCCATATTTCGTTTCACTGCTGCAGAACAGTTAGAGGTATTAATTTAAAAAAATGATAGCAAATTACATGGAATCTTTCATCAGAGGGGATCAAAGCACTTTGCATATTAATTACATTTCAGAATAAGTCTCTGAGCTAAGCTTTATTACAGGAGATAGTGAGTTTTAGGATTCATCTGGGTGAGAGGAAATCAGGACACCTGGGATTTACTGCCTGTGACGTGCTGCCCAACCTTCCTTCAGATCCTCTGTGCCTCAGTTTCTCTGTCTGGAGGAGAACAATGGTTATATTTAACTTTGTTTTCAAAGGCTGAGGAAGAAAATCCTCTGGCACAAGTGATGTCTGAGAGTTTACGTGGTGTGACCATGTTCACAGGGGTCTGAGGATGAGGGAAGAGACGAGGATCTGACTCGATGTTTCAGAAGGCTGATTTATTATTTTATGATATATATTACATTAAAACTATACCAAAAGAATAGAGGAGAGGATTTCATCAGAAGGCTGGCCAAGAATAGAATAGCAAAGAATGATAACAAAGGTTTGTGGCTCAGCTCTCTGTCCGAGCCAGCTGACTGTGATTGGCCATTAATTAGAAACATCCAACATGGGCCAATCACAGATGCACCTGTTGCATTCCACAGCAGCAGATAATCAATGTTTACATTTTGTTCTTGAGGCCTCTCAGCTTCTCAGGGGGAAAAATCCTAAGGAAAGGGTTTTCTATAAAAGATGTCTGCGACAACAAGGCAATTCCAGCCCCAGAGCTGCAGGAAGGGAGGTGGAGTGACAGATGTACCCAGTGGAGTCCTAAAGCTGCTCTATCTGCCATGAAATTTCCCACTGGGGCTTCCTTGGAGGTGCCAGGATCTCTCCTTCCCCCTTGCTCTGTCAAATATCCTGAAGGCACCACAGGGACCACCCTCACAGCCCCCACAGCCTGAGCCCCTCCTGGCTTGGGAGCTGCCACTTCCACTGTCACTTTCTAGGAGATAACCTTCTGTTTCTGTCTGACAGCTCAGCGCAGCCTAAGGATGAGATCATCCACGTTTTCAGGGGCTGTCAACAGGAAATGGGGAGCAAAGCTCCTCTAAAATTTCAGCTTTCCTTTGAGAAGGATCTCCAGGCTTCATTGTTGCTCTGCTTGTGCTCTGTGTGCTTGAGAAACCTTCCTAGAAGAGACCAAAGGGACAAATCCTGCTCATTTCTTAGAGGATCTGGGACAAAATAATTCGTGAGAATGAATCTAGAGTCACGTTCTAGCAATAATGACATGAAAAATCATCTCATTTTACAACACTGGTAATCAGCAGCTTGTGAAAGAAGAATCAAGAGCAAATACCTTGAACAAAGGTTATTTTCCTCTGCCCATACTTTAAATAGGTCATATGGAATGGTAGATGTGACTGAGTGGCTGCATGTCATGGGACCAAAGATGATAAAATGATGAGAATCAGCAGCAATAAAGCAGCCTAAGAGGGAGAGGATGGGCCAGGCAGCATTTGGTTCCTCCTTATCAAACATGTCAAGAATAACCAAAACAAACATTGAGCCCAACCTGGGGTGAGTACAGGATTAGATAGGAGGGTTCAGAAGGTTATTGTGATCCCAGATCATGGCAAATACCAACTTCCCTTTGGACTTTGGCAGAAGAGATGCTTTAGAGTGCTGCCTGTGTGCCCTGAGAGGTGCTGGACTCTGCTCTCACACAAAGTCCGAGTGTGGGGGGAGACCTGTCCTGCTGCTGCCAAATCCTGTTTATCTTGCTTAATCATTGACTGGAATTCCAGTTGGTGCTGCCTGCAGTGGCAAAGGAGGGGATCCTGTGGACAAGCCAGGGCACTGGGATGGGGTTTGTTCCCTTACAAAGGAACTGGGATGGGGTTTGATCTCTTACAAAGGAACTGGGATGGGGTTTGTTCTGTTAGAAAGCAACTGGGATGGGGTTTGATCTCTTAGAAGAGCACTAGGATGGGGTTTGTTTGCTTACAAAGGAACTGGGATGGGGTTTGTTCTGTTAGAAAGCAACTGGGATGGGGTTTGATCTCTTAGAAGAGCACTAGGATGGGGTTTGTTTGCTTACAAAGGAACTGGGATGGGGTTTGATCTCTTAGAAGAGCACTAGGATGGGGTTTGTTTGCTTACAAAGGAACTGGGATTGGGTTTGTTCCCTTAGAAGGGCACTGGGATGGGGTTTGTTGTCTTAGAAAGGAATTGGGATGGGGTTTGTTCTCTTAGAAAGGCTCTGGGGTGGGGTTTGTTCCTTTACAAAGGCTCTGGGATGGGGTTTATTGCTTAGAAAGGCTCTGGGATGGGGTTTGATCTCTTAGAAGGGCACTGGGATGGGGTTTGATCTCTTAGAAAGGCGCTGGGATGGGGTTTGTGTCTTTACAAAGGCTCTGGGATGGGGTTTGATCTCTTAGAAAGGCACTGGGATGGGGTTTGTTCTCTTAGAAGGGCACTGGGATGGGGTTTGTGTCTTTACAAAGGCTCTGGGATGGGGTTTGTTCTCTTAGAAGGGCACTGGGATGGGGTTTGTTCTCTTAGAAGGGCACTGGGATGGGTTTTGTTCCTTTACAAAGGCTCTGGGATGGGGTTTGATCTCTTAGAAAGGCGCTGGGATGGGGTTTGTTCTCTAGAATGGCCTGTGCAGCACCCAGGAGGAAGGGGACCCCAGCAGGTCCCATTGTCCTGGGAAGAGCAGAGTCAGTGGCAGCTGAGGGACTGGAAGGAGAGTGTTCTGGGGTGAGCCCAGACCTTTTGCAATCAATCCAGTGCTCCCCACGGGGCTGCCCTTCCTCTTTCCTACGTGGCACTGCCACAACAGGAAAGGCACCAGCGTCACCATGGATGTGCTCCTGTCCCCATTCAGCACTTGGCACAGAGCTGCACAGCTGGGACAGGTGATTTCTGCAAATTCACAAAGAAAACCTTGGCACAGTGCTCTGGCAGAGTCCCAGTGCCCACTGGAAGCAAACAGATCCACTCACTGACCCCCATTTCTTCCCTTGGCTCATCCTCATGCAACCAAAGCACAACAGGAGCAGAAAAGGAAAGTCCTGGAGGTTCCTGGGCTGCCACTGTCACCAGCGCCAGCACTTGCCAGAGCTGTTCTGAGATTTGGCTTGCTAATGTCTGAGGAGTTGAGATGAGAACGATTATGGAAATGAGAGACAGAAGTCTGGGACAAATGCTGCTGGATTGCTTCTTGTGGGGCATGTTCTCATCTGCAGCCCTTTGTAATTGCAAAAACTGGTGCCTTGCAGGTACCTGGAAGGGACTGGAGACAGACAGATGCATCTCCTCATCAGCAAGTCTGTCTTGATAGGCAGCCAGGATCCGAGAGCAGCGTGCATTATTTGCTATTATCATCATCAGCATCACCATCCCTAACCTCATTTCCCTGGGGATTTGACTCCAGTGGAAATGCATGAAGGGCTGTCCTGGGCTTTATGCTGTGTTTACCAACCATGCTGCCACACAAGCCCTTCCATGGAACACTGTGCCTAAGGAATGGGTCACACGTGCCCAAAGCCCCCTGAATGCTGCTGGTTTTTATTGCCAGCTGCATTTGAGAGAGCAAAACACTGGGAGTGCTGAGACAAACACCTGCAGAGGCTGCCTGGCTCCCCTCAGACAGCAGCTCCAGGGGAGGAAAGCAGGACAGCACAAAACCAGTAGCAACGAGCAGGAGTTGCTGTGTTTGTGCCAAAACAGAACGCTGAACCTGAGCTCTCTGCACATTGCATGTGCAGGAACATGATGTCAACAACTCCGTGCTGCAACAGGAAACAGAAGATAAGACTTGCTGAAGCTTCAGCTCTTCCTGAGAACTGACCTGCCACTGTTTTCGTGTATGCTGTGCTTTACAAAGCCAAGGTTACCAACACAAATAAGCTTTTTTGGCAACTTCAGCTTTATTTTTATTTCCCAAACAGTTTTAGGTGACTGCCAGTATGTCTTTATTTCTGAATACTGGCCTAATTTTGAGAAAGAAGTGTGTATACAAATGCTGCTCCATCTGCAGTTTGGGCTGTACAGCCAGAGTGTGGAATTTCTTGACTGGATGACAAAGAGGAATAAAAAAACAAAATGAAAAATGATGTGCTAGTCATAATTACCAGGCATTCCAGAATATATTTCTGGAGAAGTTATTTGTCCTAAGGATTCATATGCCTGCTTTATAATTGCCAGATGACTATGCAAATATTAGCAGTGACATGACAACAAATGACATCCCCCCACGTATGGAAATGAAGCGAAATCTAAATTTACGAGCCACTCATTTTCATTATTCATCTGAGCCTAATCACAAGCACTGGGAAATGTCACTGTAAAATCCAGTGAGGGGTTGGTTTTCTTTTTTTCTGAACTGAAAATCAGAGGGCTGTTTCTTTACTCTGACACCTCACTGAATTTAGCACCTGCTGCCCCTGGTGTGCACTCAGCCAGAATTTCAGAAGCTGAAATGAGTTTGTGGGGCACTGAGAGCACAGAGAGGGATGCTCCACGAGGAAAACTGCTCCTGAAGGGAACAGGAGCCGGCACAATGGAGCCAGTGATTAAGGAGAACAATCCTGGAGGATTTCCTATGATGCCAAGCTCCAGGAGGAAACAGCGAAGCGACGCAAAGGAAATGAGTGCATTCGCTCAGAATGAAAAGGTCAGCCAGCCCCAACTTTTCAGCTTTGATATGCCTGTACCAGCCCAACTCCCATTTTTATTGCAGATTATAGCTTCCCAAGGCCCTCAGGAAGCTGACAGAGAGATTGTGAGGTTACTGGGTGGTGTGAGAACGGAACTACCTGTGATTTACAAACTTGTCATTGCAGCCCAGCCACTTCTGTGCAGTGAAGAACAAAGAACCACCCAACAGCATCCCTTTGCATGCTCATCACACAGCTTTAAATAACAGCTGCAGTCAGCAGCAGGGGCATTCAGACTTCCCCCATCAAACCCTCTGCAAAGGGACTTCAACAGAATGCAGCGTGGACAGGCAAAAGCTGGTGAGCTGCAAATCTACACAGATTCTCTCAGATCTCCTTCACATGGACATGGTTCAGAGTTAAACAGCACTCACTGTAAATACAGCAAAATCTTTGATGAAAAATATTGTTTCATTTGGGAAAAAAGCCATACAGGACTCCTGGGTTCCATCCACAATAATCCCATTGCCTCCCTATCACAACTTTATCTCCCCTAAATTTAATTCCCTAAGTTATAAAATAGAAACAGTAATAGTTAACTTTCTGTTGTGGGCCATTGTGAAGTGGTGAATGGTGAATCTTCACTGCTTGTCTGAAGGAAAACCAAATAATTACTGCCTGAACAAACGGACTATTTCTATTAATTCAATAGAGGCAGGGGGATTCATATTATTTCAGTTATGCCTCAGCTTTCTCAGCTTTTGTACAGCTTTGAAAACCAACTCTCAGCTCTTTATGTCTGTTGAAAACAGATGCTGAACTTGTTGGTGCAGGTGTAAAAGGGTTTTATGGGATTTTAGCCAAGGAAGGACACAGCACACAGAGTGAAACCATGGCACTGCTGAGGTTAATGGGAATACTCACAGATATAATACAAACCAGCTCCTTGCACAACATCTTTTGTATCTCAAGAGCCTCACTGAGACATAACTAAAATACCAAATCTAAAAGGCTTCCAAACACTACCTCAAGACAAGACTGGTAGAACAAAATTTCAGCCCATGGTACTTGAATGTATAATGAAAAATCCATTAGTGACTCACTTTTCCTAAGGATAGAAGGCAGCATCCTTATGAGTCAGCTTTCTGCTGAGAAAAAACTCCTGCCTTCAATGGAGCAGGAGCCACACCATTGAAAAGAGCTCAATTATCAGCCATTACACTGTGGGCCAGAGTGGGGAACAGGTAATGAAAAGAGCAAAAACACACGGAGGACTCAGCTCATGGAGGACCTCTCAGCATTATAAGACTGACCTTTAAATTCAGTGAGAAATGAGAGTTGCATCAGTCCATCACCTGCCTGGGACATTTACTGCAGACCTCTCTGGAAGCCAAAGCACACGTGGGTGCTGTGGCTGCGCTGCTAACAAGGGTAGGGTTAAATTGGGTAGGTGGCTGAATCAATTAAGGGGAAATAAATGAATAAAAAGTAATTAAATGTACTGAGCATTATCAAATTTGGATGACTGTAAGGGATAAGAAAACTTTTGTAGAGTGTGACAGATAACATCTACAGACAAAGAAACAATCATATCTAAGAGGAAACGTGTTGAATACTGACAAAAACAGTGATATGGGTTCTGAAATGATTTAAAGGAAGTTCCTTGCATCTCTTGTAGAGTAAATGAAGGGAGTCACTTCTGTTTTCACTGCACTAGCAAGGTACATTTTATTTTTCATCTCTCACTTCAGCTCCTAAGTCCTACCTCAAGCAAAACTCCCGCTGGAGTCAATTAAATCTTCCTTCTGATTTGAAACAACATATCTAATGCAAGAGAAAGCCTTTCAGGCCTGTCAGCTTGTTCACACCTCTTGGCTGCCTGCAGTCCTCTGCAGCAGTGCAGTGTCCACATGCATCACAGCCCCTCAGAGCCACGCAGCCTTCGGGGGGCTGGCATCTCCCTCAGATTTGTTCTGCACCAGATTAATCCCACTGTCTTCAGAACACTTCAACGTGATTTTTGTGGGGGTGAGTCAGAGAGTTTGGTCCCCCACCTGAAATAACATTATCTGTGCCTTTGCACAGACACGATTCCGCTGCGCTGCTTTTTCACGCTCCACTCCTCCCTCTCGGTGCTCCTGCCTGGGATGTGCTGCCCACACAAGGCCACAGGACAGGGGCTGCAGCACCGTGCCACTCAGCAGCAGGACCTTTCTTTATTTATTCCCAAACAGGCCTCTCAGCTGTGTCACAGATGGCCCACCAATCTTACCAAAAACTGGCTGATTTCACAGCGAGAGAACTCTGCCGAAATTCTTTACTTCCCCCTTCTCTTGCTCCCCTCCACCATTTACCATCAATCGCTTTTGCAATTAACAGCAAAAGGCAACAGAAAATGTTCTCCAGGCTGATGGGAAGGAACCTCCCCTTCCAGGGGTTCACTTTCAGCTTCCCACCAGTTTTGACCAATTTTTGCCCTCTCTGGGGCAAGCCCAGCCACCTTACCCCATTTCCCTGCCCCGCCTCAGGGGGGACATGGGAACACAGCGTCACTTACTGAACCTTTTGTGGCCCCACGGGCACCAGGGGAACACCAGAGGTTCCTCATTTACATAAAGCTGCTCCAGCCATGACTCATCTCTGCCTTGTCACTGTGACGAGGCTCCTGGTGGCGAGGGGACAGCTGCGTCCTCCGTCACTGCCGTGTCCCCAACGTCCAGGTTCTTGCACAGCCTGCAAGTGAGGAAATAGCAAAATGTAAAACGCACCCAGGAAATTTCCCTGCAGTGTGGGAAAGCTGAGCTTCTCCTACTTCATCTCCTACATCTCATCTGCAAGGCTTTGCTGGCTGTAGCTTGGTGTCCACCAAGTGTCCATCAGATCTCTGGCCTCCTGGAGAAAGGTCTTGTGTGAATTAAATTGTGGTTTACCTCATTTCCCATCCATCAACCAAGGCCAGGGACTGCTTAGAAGATCAGAAGAGGGCTGAGGGATGTTATCCTGCACCATAAACCAGTGGTTACCCAACTGAGAACATCCTTCTCCATGTCAGGAGCAAGTCCTCAACATTGGGGTTGGGTATTGGTCTGCTGTGACTCCCTTGAACAAGAGTGGGTTTCAATCTCTTTAAACTTTTAAGTTTTAGGAGTTAATCTCTGTGGACAGCCCATGTCCTCCATGGAATGAGGTTACTGCTCTGACTTCCCCTTCCTGTACATGGGCTTGAGGGAGAATCCAGGAAAATCAGTTTCATTAGGCTAATGTTAGCCTATGAAATGAAATTTTTGATGAACTGCCTCTGTAATGAAGTTTTCTTCTTCCTGACACTGTTCACACCATTGTCACCAGCAAAAAACATCCACTGATCTGGAAAAAGGACATCAGGGAAATTCCACTGAAATAAGTAGAATTGGAAAGTTTTCTTTTTTTATTTTTTTTAATAGGGTTGTTCCCACAATGATTTCAGGGAAGAGAGTGAGTGAGTAAGAAGATGAGGAAGGGGCAGGGAAATACCAAACACTTTCAGTTTACGCCCTCAAACAGTGAATGAAATTTGAAATCAGTAGAATGGAAACATTTGGGATGAAGAATGGAAGAAAGTGAAGCATGAAGGATGAGAGACTCATGTTTCAGTGCTGGAAAAGTCATGATGAGCAGGACAGTCATTTTTACATGTTTGTTATACCCATGCAATGAAGCCAACCGAAACAGAAGGGGCTAAATATTGTACCAAATATTCCCAGGTTTATTGCCTAGAGCTCAAAACTGGGATAACCAAAATCTGTGTACAGATTTCAGAGTCAGCAGAGGCCAAAGAATTTCCCTGGGCATCATAACTTTGGCAACCCATATTGCAGAATAATAAAACAGGAACTTCAAGAGAACATGATGGGGATGTTTTCTAGACCTTCTTCCTGCTAGAACCTCATCCAGTGCCTGCAGATTGCATGCCAGGCAATCACAAACTGCCCAAGTCTGACATGTTCCCCTCAGTGGTCTCTGACACCAGAGATGAAGGGTACAGACGTATTTACAGCATGGGGTGCAGGGAGCCAAGGGGCATTAGCATATGGCAGCTAAGATGAATGTTTGGAAGCAGCCCAGTCTCTGAGTCAGACTGATCCTTTCCGTTCATAAACTTTAAAGTGCCAGGAAAAAAAGCAAAAAAGTCCAATTAAAATAAATCCTGGCTAACTCCACTGCAGGCTTATCATCACAGCGTGAGGAGGACAGGATTTTGTTCTTTCTCCTCTGAGAAGAAGCCATGAAGTGGCCTCAGCAGAGACAGGGTGAAAGGAGTGTTCTTTGGTGAGGGAGAAGTCTGGAGACTGCTGGGCCTGCCTTCCTCTGAAGGCTGGAGGAGTTTTCTGGAAGGGTTTATTCATTGCTTTGGTGTATGATTTCTGATTTTGCACGGTGTCATTGGAAAGGAACCTTTCACTTCATTTCTGACCATTCAGCTCCCCCAAGCACATCTCCTCTTAGCTTCTGCCTTAAGCTGGATTTATCCTCCTCAGGTTCCTGCACAGGCCTGCCTACATGTGTGTGGTCTGTTTGTTCCCAGCTCCCTTCTGTTGGGCATTCCCTGCTCCAGCAGTTTCTTTCTCCATTTATTCATATCTTTACATGCTCCCTTGGATGCTCTGTGTCTTACAGCATCTCCTCACTCCCATCTCAAGCCAGCACCTTGAGACAGCTCAGAGTCTGTTTGACCAAGTGGTGATTGCTGGGGCTGGCACCAAGGATGGGTTGGGTCACAAAGGATCTGGAACTGGCCACCAAAACCAACCCCACTCCAAATCTGAGCCCAGACACTGTTTACAAGGGCCTGTTGTGAGAGGGCAAGGGGAAATGGCCTCAAACTGACAGAGAGCAGGCTTAGATGGGATTTTGGGAAGGAATTGTTCCCTGTGAGGGTGGCAGGCCCTGGCACAGGTGCCCAGAGCAGCTGTGGCTGCCCCTGGATCCCTGGCAGTGCCCAGGGCCAGGCTGGACAGGGCTTGGAGCAGTCTGGGACAGTGGAAGGTGTCCCCGCAGATGAAACAAGGCCAGAGATAATGATTTCTGCCTTAATTCATTAAAGGGTTAATAAAACATCTTTATGAAATAATTTTTCTTTGGCCACACCCTGATTTCTGCAAGACATTCTTTAGCACTGACAAAACCTCCCCAATCCACGGCCACCACAGCAGTGCCAAGAGACCGAGTGAGAACAAGGAAAACACAAGTCTCATTTGCAGCAGAGGCAGCAATTAAAAATCCATATCCTTACTATGAAAAAGATGAAAAAAATAAAGGTATGTATTTCTTGTCTGCAATGTCCCATTGGGCTTACTCAGCTAGACAATATCTAGAGGAAATCACTGAGAAGGCTGATAAGGCAGCACAGAGGACATGCCAAAAGCAAGGCAGGGAAGTGCAATTCAACATCTCACGCACAGGGCTGGCTCCAGAGGGTCAGAGATGGGAGAGATCCCAATAAGCTGCAGCAGCAGGACTGGCTGCCCACAGCAGGAGTTGGCAAATCTTCCAAGGAAATTTCCAGAGCCTTGTTTGAGAAATTCCTCCTTGTCAAGCTGTTGTTTGTGTTCTTTACTGCCTGAGGGCCTTTGTGATGGCCTAGTGCTGCTGAATCCTCCCATACTCCTTTTGTGGTGGTGTTCACAGGGGTCCCAGGATGGGGGAAGGGATGAGAATCTTGACTCCATGTCCCAGAAAGTGATTTGTTATTTTATTATTTATTATTTTATGATATATATTATATTAAAAGAAAATTATATACTAAAACTATACTAAAAGAATCAAAGATTTCATCAGAAGGCTTCCAAGGAATAGAAAGGAATGATAATAAAATCTTGTGACTGACAAGAGAGTCTGAGACAGCTGGACTGTAATTGGCTATTAATTAAAAAAAACACATGAGACCAATCACAGATGCACCTGTTGCATTCCACAGCAGCAGATAATCAATGTTTACATTTTGTTTCTGAGGCCTCTCAGCTTCTCAGGAGGAAAAATCGTAAGGAAAGGATTTTTCATAAAATATGTCTGTGACACCTGCTGTAAAAACTTGGTTTCCATGTATTGCTGACCACAGCAGAGCTCCACAGACACCTGACCCTGCAGCTGGGTGCCTGATCTGCCTTGCACAGCTCCCGCCTGGGAAGAAGCCCCCATTCAGAGAGGTCACTGTGGCACAGCATCCCCACCCTGCTGAGCCTGAGTGCCCACTGCAGCAGCTCTGGGAGACATCCAAAACAGCACTCAGGCACCAAAGTGCAACTCGTGCAGACTGCTGGCGCCTGTGCTGCTGAGAGCAGCCCAGGAAAGCTCTGCCTGCCCTGCTCAGCCACGTCAGATGCTGGAAGTGCCCACCAGCTCCTGGGGAACGCTGCCCAGGCGCCGCAGGGTCTGGCGCCTCGTCCTGCCCCACTGCTCTGGGTGGGCTCCCTTCCCTCCTGGTCCAGAAATCAGCTGGGGATTTTGTCAGGAAGACCTGCAGGACCCAATTTCCCAGGCATGATGGAGGCAGCATTAGGGAAGTCTCAGGAGTGATTGTAGATATTTAACATCAGTGAGTCAGGGACCCCTCCTCCAGTGCCCAAGCACAGTCACTGTTTCCGAGGTAAAAGCCCGAATTCAACACCAGAAATTCTGCACTTCTGGTTACACAGTGGCTCAGCCTTCACATTTTTCTCCCTTCATGCCCTCAAATTTCTCACACACTCTGTGTCAAATGTCCAGACCTGTCCTCCAGGGAAGGCCTCTCCAGCGCTCAGTGACTATTTAAAGCAGAGGGGTGGCTCATCTCCCAGGCTTATTTTCCCTGACAAGACTAATTTAGATGTGGGTGCCAAATGTGTTCTCTAAGCCCAGAAGCAAACACTTTGTGGCCTATATGAGTTTCACAGTGATGTATTCAGAGGTCCCCTTCTCCTGAGTATTTCCCACTGGCTGATGTTGGATCTCACCATCAGTGTACAGGCTAAGGGCACTTGAGTCCTTCAAGGCCTGGTCCTGAACTATTCCTCTCCAGTCTACAGGGAATTTGAGGCATTTAACTCACTACAGAACAGAGAGAATCAGGTGTAATCCTCAACTTTCCTCTGCTGCTAATCCCAAATCTCCTTGAGATCCAGCCCTCTTAGTGTTCAAAGTCCTCTGCCCAGGATTTCACCCTAGTTAACTGTTAACTTGCATCTCCCTTTGGCCATGACCTTTGCTCAGGTGTTTGCAGTCTCCTGAACCACACGGAACACTCACCACCGCAGGGGTGCTGTACAAAGCATGAGGTAAGCCTGGGACAGGGGCTGCAACTTCCTTGTGGCATTCATTTCCACAGTGGAAAAAGAAATAAAATACAAAAATACAAAAAATGTTCTGCTTGCTGTAACTTTCCCATAGCAAATTCCTGGCACCCAAAACGTGCCAGGAAACAGGCTTGAGAACAGGCAGTATGTATTAAAAGCAGGGTAAATTTTCTAGGGCTTTAAGAGTGGCGGATTCCTCTGAGCATTTGCCCACTGTCACAGGACAAGGGAGAGGCCATGTGGCTGCACAGACCCCCTTCCCCACAATCATAGACATCAGCTGTGCCCATCCCTGGGACTGAAAAATGATCAGATGATTTCTTATGCCTATTGAGCAGGAAGAACATAGATTGTTATGTCTTCTTAAGGAAAGAAGCTATTCAATAAAGAAGGAACTTACACAGTAAATTCAGTACATATTAATTTATTTGATTGTGTATTTGAAGTCCAATCTCACAAAAATAGATGGACAGCATTACATGTGGTAATGATAAACAAACTACACTGCAACAAGACTTTAAGACAACATTCAAAGCTTGCTTTTTGTTCCCTGGAATTTGGGAAGTACTGCCAACACGTAGCTTATCCAAATCCTAAGAGGAAGGGCTGAGCTTTCATTACTGATTATACTTAGCACAGCACTTGTATTTGAATTCTTCACCTCCACGCGCATCCTGTTCCTGCAGCAAGATTTCCTCAAACGCTGGTATTTATATTTTGAAAACGCTTTATAACATTTTTTCTCTTCATTCTCTGCAATGTTTTTTCCTTTTCCTGAACGGCAGTTGTGCTCAGGGCTGCAGGCCACACCCTGCAGAACACAACACATAATCGGGGGCACACGCCCTGCAGAGCAATGCGCTCACTCCATTCCCAGCCCACCCCTGCAAGCTGAATAAAATCACATCACCCAGGGAAATGGCCTGGGGTGGGCCCTGCCTCACAACATCCCCAGCAAAAGCCACAGGGAAGCTTTTGGTTGTGTTTTTACACACCTCAGTGGCAGAAGGGGAATAAGTGAATAAGACTGCACCTTGCTAAGAGTCACAGCGCATTCCCCATCGATGAACGAAGCCCAGCTGACCCGAAAGGATGAGTGTGTGTACCCAGCTTTACCTTTGGCAAACAGTGCTGCTCATGACCCACACGGCACCCACACCAAGCTCCCAATGCAAGAGCTGTGGCAGGAGCCAGAGGCTGAAACTCAGGCCTGTGTAAGGAATCACAAACAGATTGAAAAAGGAAATTGTATACATGAGTAGTACAGGATGTTAGATCAGCCCAAACCATGGCGAGCAGGTGAGGACTGAGGTTGTACTTTCCTGGGAAAGAGAAAACTTCAAGAGTACAAAATTTGGATTAGTAAAATTGAGAGAATCATGGAATATGCTGAGTTGGAAGGGATGATCCAAATCCAGCTCCTGTCCCTGCCCAGCCCCCCAAAATCCCACTCTGGGATTCCTGGAGTGGTGTCCAAGCTTTCTTGGAGTTTTGGCAGCCTTGGGGCTGTGCCCATCCCAGGGGAGCCTGGGCAGTGCCAGCACCCTCTGGGGCAGAACCTTCCCCAAAACCCAGCCTGACCTCCCCTGGCACAGCCCCAGCCCTTGCCTGGGTGCTGTTCCTCTCCCTGTCACAGAGATCAGAGCTGCCCCTCGGGAGCAAGTTCCAGAAGACCTCCCCTCAGTCTCTTCAAGGCTGAATTATCAAGGATTAATATAAAGTCTGTAAATTAACTTTATTAATGTGAAGTTAAAACTTAAAAATAGCATATCAACTGGAGATGAAAAATATCACAGAAACCTGGACATGAATCATTTTACCTGCAAAGACAAATTTATTAAATAAAAAACCAAGAAGATGATTCGAATAAAGCACTTTTCGGCCACTATTTTTTCATAGGAAGGATGTACCAGTTTTGTTATTGTGAGACATTAGTCAGGAACTCAGATAGACTCATCCATGATCTGATTTATCTGTAACAAAGTGATCTGGAATGAGGAAAATGCTCTTTTTTGCAAGAAGAATTTTGAACATGATTTAGGACTGAAGGGATTTGTTTGCTAATTTAGAACTGAAGCTGATCTTACTCTGGAGTCTTAGGTGAGTCAATTAATCCTTCTGCTTTGGTTTCTTGGTTGTTAAAGAGTCTGAAAATATTGGTGTACTGGTTTCAGAGTAGCAGTTTGGCTCAATGAACTTTCTCAATGCAATTTGAAGGGAAATGATAGTTTTAAGTCTGCTGTGGTCAGAAAAAGGTTGGTTTATTGCTCCCACGAAAAAGAAAGTGAACTTTTCCATCAGTTGTCAGTATCAGTTCGCTCATTGCAGCTCTAATGGTGGGACAAGCGCCTCACTGAACCCCTTGCTTTTGGTTCCCATTCTATCACACACCGTGAGCTCAGCTGCCCCACCCAGCTGGACTGGGGACAAATTCCTGCTCTTATCTCCAGCTCGATGGAGGCCTTATGTAATTAAACAATATTGTGACGAGGGTCTTATCTCAGGGCATTAACTTCTTCTTCCCTTGGCAAGGATGTGAGCGAGCTGGGCCCAGCTGCAAAGCTGCTCTGAGCCCGTGGCTCTCTCCAGTTTGACCTTTTAGTGGAAAATAAAATCAGATCCCCACCAGGCGAGCTCTGACTGGGCTGTGCTCTTGAGAGTCGAGCCTGCAGGACGAGAACTCTTCAAGGCCACCTCCAGATTTATGTACTGAACAAGTGAAGAGCTTTTGTAAAGCCTTCAGCACTCTCTTGGCTCCTGAGAGAGCTGATGCCTCTGCACAAGACAGTCAATAACAGCTAATGATGTGGGGGCCTTGCCAGGAGCCCTGGGTTGTGTAAGCACCTCGGCGGGCACTGTTTGTTTTGGTTTTTTTCCACAACGATCGTCCCCCCTGGCTATGCCTGTGCAATGGATTGACCTCATGAGAGATGAGAATTGTCTCATTAATTTCACTGGGCTGCTCAGTTCTGGAGTGCAGTGTGAAGGGCAGCAGGATTTCGTGGCTGATCTGTTAGCAATCTGCTGAATCTGCTCACACAATACAGTCGGATAATTTAGGTGTCTGAGATCAAAAAAACCCCAAAAAACCAATTAGGTATTTTTATCTATTCCCCGGGGGTTTCTGGGGGATAATGCTGTGTTATCTCATACTTGGGATTCCTCCAGTTCAGTTTTTTATATTCCCAGCATGAATTATTATCTCTTTCTTTGAATGAAAATGGTATTGATTAACAGCTCTGACTATTCAGTAGTTTTCCCCTGCTTGTTTCAATTTGAATTTCTCTTTGTTTTTTTGTGGTTTGTTTTTTTTTTTAACCAGGTATGGGCCTAGTTTCTGTGTGAAGAGGAAAAAATGGAAAGATGTGCATTTCTAAGTAAAGAAATGATGACAGCAGGAGGAGGAGGAAGAAAGGTACAGAATCAATTAGAAATGCAGTATATTGCATACTCAGACTGCTGTCATTTCACTCTTTCTCTTGCCCTGCTTTTAGACTTAAAGGCAAGGACAGTTGCATTTTGTTCCTGCAGAGCAGTGTAACCTGCACTGACTGAGAGTGACAGTGATTCTGAACACAGCAGCAGTGACACTACCTGCACAAAGTGTCCCTGAGGGTGCTGTCAGCTGGTGACAGAATTATGGCACAGGGATGGTGCATGGAGCAGGACAGGATTGGCCTCATGCACTGCACTGAACCTGCCAGGGGTGCAGCCAGAAAAAGGCATGCAGGCAAAATGGAAAGACTGGGGAAATGCCTCATCTAATGAATGGGGAGCTTTTTCTAACTCTAATCCCTTGTCTCCAGTAAAATTGCACATAAAAAAGGCTTCCAAGAGCAGGTGAAAGAGCTGTGCAAGCCCTTAATGGTGCCTATCACAGACTCATGGAATAGTTTGGGTTGGAAGGGAGCTTGAAGCTCATCCAGTTTCACCCCTGCCATGGGCAGGGACATCTTCCACTGTCCCAGGGTGCTCCAAATCCATCCAGCCTGGCCTTGGGCACTGCCAGGGATCCAGGGGCAGCCACAGCTGCTCTGGGCACCCTGTGCCAGGGCCTGACACCCTCACAGGGAAGAATTTCTTCCTAATATCTAAGATAAACTGAAAAGGTTCCCAGGGATGGAGGGGTAGATGCTCTTCCTTCCTTTGTGGGCACTTGGAGGTGTGAGACCTTCCGTGTCTGCAGACACAGCCTGTGGTGCAGCCCCGGACACACTCTGCTATTCCCGTGATGCTGAGAGTGCAAAAGATGCTGGACAAAGCCTGAAACACCTCCACACTGTGGTCTGGAGCCCCAGAAGGGGCTGAGGGAGCTGGGGAAGGGGCTCAGCCTGGAGAAAAGGAGGCTCAGGGGGGCCCTTGTGGCTCTGCACAGCTCCTGACAGGAGGGGACAGCCAGGTGGGCATCCAGGATGAGAGGGAACGGCCTCAGGCTGGGCCAGGGCAGCTCAGGGTGGGCACAGCAGGAATTTCCCCATGGAAAGGGGGCTCAGGGCAGGCTCAGGGTGGGCACAGCAGGAATTTCCCCATGGAAAGGGGGCTCAGGGCAGGCTCAGGGTGGGCACAGCAGGAATTTCCCCATGGAAACGGGGCTCAGGCACTGGAACTGCCCAGGGAGGGTTGGATCCCCATCCCTGGAGGTGCCCAAGGAAGGGCTGGAGGTGGCACTGGGTGCTCTGGGCTGGGGACAAGGTGGGGATGAGGCACAGCTGGCACTCGATGATCCTAGGGCTATTTTCCAACCGAAATAACTCCGTAATTCCGTGCTGCCAGCGCCATGAGAGCCGCGGGGCTGAGCGGAGCACGGCGAGCGCCGAGCGGACCCTGCACACCGCGGGAGCCCCGGGCCGCCCGCATCCCTCACCCCGTACCCCGCATCCTTCATCCCGCATCCCTCACCCCGGATCCCGGATCCCGGATCCCCAGCGCGGTGGGGCCGCTCCGTAACCCGGCGGCGGAAGCCCCGGCCGGCCCGGCCGCCCAATGGGCTGGGGCTGCGCGGCGCCGGGGCCGGGGCCGGGGCCGTCACTTCCTGGCCCTGCAGCCGCCGGCAGCGAGGCCACAGCCGGGGCCGGGGGCGCCCGCAGCCCGCCCGCCACCACCACCGCCACCACCATGCCCTTTGACTTCAGGAGGTGAGTGTCGCCCAGAGTCGCGACAGAGCCCGCCCGCCCCGCGGGCAGCGCCCGCCGCCGCCCCGCGCCTCTCCCCGCCCGCGGGTGCGCGTGGGATGGGCGGATGGATGGATGGATGGATGGATGGATGGATGGATGGATGGATGGATGGATGGATGGATGGATGGATGGACTGTGAGCAGGGAAGCTGTGCCCAGCTCCATCGTGCGGTTCCATCCAGCCGAAGGGGGTGTGTGCAGTGTGGGTTGCCTGGGCAGGACGAAGGGAGCAGCAGGAACCTGCGGGGTGATGGATGCGGGTGTTGGGATGGAGGTGCTGGGCTGCTGCTCCTCCCGCAGGTGTCTGGGGTCTCGCTTTTTGTGAGAGGGGTCATTGTTTGTGATGGGGCTCCCATGGCAGCACCTTTAGAAGGTCATGGTGTGGCTCCCATGGCAGCTGTGGGGCGTCATTCCTTACACTGGAGTTCCCACCTTCTGCGGCTTCAGAGGGTCATTTCTTATGATGGGGTTCCCACAGCAACTTCAGAGGGTCATTTCTCATGGTGGGGTTCCCACAGTAGCTTTAGGAGATCCCAGTGGGGCTCCCACAGTGGCTTTAGGGGTTCACTGCTTAGGCTGGAGCTCCCAGAGCATATTAAGGGGTCACTCTTTGCAGTTGGCTCCATGTGCCAAAGCTGTGCCACGTATCTGTTGGCTGGGGACCAACATCGACATCTCCACCGCAGGTTTTGCCATTTTGAGCAGGTGCAAGTTGTAGAATTTGGCCTTTCTGTGTCGCTCCTTCATCCCCATGGCCATTTGAGGCAGTGTCAGGTACCAAAGCAGAAGTGAAAAAGACCTCTCTGACTTCACTGGAGCCAAAATAGCAACTGCAGGTTCATTTTCTTTTTTGAGCTGTTCTTGAACCAACAATTTGCTTCTTTCCAAGTTCAGAGATGTCAAGGGGAGGATGCACTGATGAGTTTTCTAATACAGATTTTACTACAACGTTTATAGTACAATAAAAAATAGATACATTTTTGGGAATATGCAGTTAACTACAGTCCTTTCCATGTAGGATCATCATGACCCCTACATGTGCACCCCTGTGAGATGGGAAATAGTGATAGTGCAGTGTTTTATTATATTTTTACTGTAATTCTAAACCAGGCCTCTCATTTATACAGGCTAACAGGATCTTGTGTGATCCATGGGGCATTGTTGAACATGGAGGCAGTTGCTTCTGAATGAAAACTTGCTGAAGCTGGAAACAGCATCTGCTGGATCATGTGGGATCCGGGGCCCAGAGCCTCGTTTCTTTCTGCTTTTGTGTAAAATTTGATAGAAAAACTCTTCTTTGGAGACATTCTGCCAGCTGCGAATCCTATTGCCGTCCATTTTCAGAGTTGTAAAATACATGAACAATAAGAGATCCTGGGCTGTGGCTGTCACTTTGTAATAGCAGATAAAGAAAATGTTATTTCTGATGTCTTTCAAAATGTAATTTCTGTTGGGTCTCAGAATGGAAACACTGGCTCACCAAGAGCACAATCATCTTAAGAGACAGCACTAGTGCTTCACTTTGGAATGGAAAAAAGATGTTCAGTAAAAGCTGAATTGCAGGGTTTGTGTTAATGAGTTACAAAAACAGAGACATCAGTTCAGATCTGCATTTTAAAGATTCACAATTGCAAATAACTCCTTTGTCATTCAGAGTGGAGGATTAGAAATAGACACTTCAAAGCTCTTCCTCAAATAACATAAGCTCGCTGAACTTCAGCTTTTCTGCAAGGATGAATTTTTCAAAAGCTGCCATTGATAACAGGAATTTCCTATCCAAAGTACAGAGAAGCTATTGTCACGTGCAGCAAACCACTTTCCTGTTTTAGAAGCATGAACAGAGTTCAGGACCAAAAGGCTTGCAAAGGTTAGAGCCCTTTTTAGCTGTTGTGGGTTTTTTTCATGGTGCAGGCAGTGGAACAAAATCTGCTGAGGCTGGAAAATTTTACTGTTGTAGGTAAAATATGATGCACACGTAAAAAAAAACCACACAGGTACTTCCTGACAGCTCTAGAATATGCAATACAAGGCTCTTGGAGAAATAAGGTCACCACCTTGAGTAAGTTTCTGAATGAAAATGACATTTTCACCGTGTAAATTTCAAGGTTTTTCTCTCAGCAATTTCAGCAGGATGTTTTGGCAGGTACACTTTGGTACCCTGCCTTTCACATGCCTGTGTGTGGCCAGGGGTTTGGATTGCTGAGAAACTTTCAGAAATGCCCCTGCATATCTTCTAGAGTCCAGAATTCCATGTGGAAAGGTTTTGTGTTCTTCTGGGGGCCACACATTTCACGTTGCATCTGAAGGAATTCTGGCCTTAGCTGCTCTGCCAAGGACATTTGGGAGGGCAAGGTTTTGTTGGTTTTGTATCCTCCCCTTTCTTAGAGCTTTATTTTTGGTATTTTAAGGTGGCAGGATGTTGATACCAGGTGTAGAAAGGGCAGTTGTAGAGCAGCTGCAGTTTTAGGCTTTGAGCTGTTTCCACAAAAGCTCTAGGAGGAATAGGTTGCCCAAACCTCTTCTGGAGATGATGAGACACAAATGACAAGTAATTAAAACAGCCCAGGACCAGAAATGTCCCTGATCTTCACCAACTAAAAGTCAAAGAAATAATTTACTTCCATGGGACTAAATCTCTTTGCCCTGTCTTAAACTTAGCTAGATTGAAGAACCAAAATTCTTTTTTGGGTGTTTTCTCCATCAGTCAGTCTGATATGGAAGTAGCTTGGTTTGGTACTTGTACTTTTTTGTACTTTTTTTTTTTTCTGTAGGATTTCTGTTTTCTTGGCTTATCAGTGGTTCCCTAACCTAATACAAACTTTATTTAATTCATAAATAAACCAATATTTTCACAGTAATCTTGCATGAATAATAATTATTCTGTGTCAAGTATCTTCAGGGTTTTAATAGTACTCAGTATTTACCTAATGCTTTTCATTTTTCCAAGCATTTAATTCAGACTAATCCCCCCAGTCCTGCTGTGATGTTGGTACAGAACCAAATTTTCAGCTTCCAGACTGGAGCCTTCAGTACAGGTCTGTTCAGTGCATGTCACAAGAACCCAGCCCTCCTCCAGAACTACTAAATCAGTTTGTATTTCCAGAAGGCCTGGTTCTTTTCCTATTTTTTAACACCCATTTGGCTGAAAGACAGAGACAGATTTTTCCCTTCTTGCTCATCTCCTGGTTTTTAGAACTTGTGTCAGCAAAGCAGCTTTGGATGTGTTTGATGGGGGATTTTGAGTTCTCTCACTGGAGCTGAAAGGGTATTTCCCCTTGGAGCCCTTAAGATCTGGTGTCACCTGCACACTTGCAGCCTCTGAGGATTGGTCAGGTCATAATTAGATTAAACTCTAAGCCTGGGTCATCTTGAGTGGTGACTGTGAGCCAGCCAGGAGGGATCCCACATGTTGTGTGATCCTGTTAGCAGGAGGCTGCGCTGGTGCTGGGACTTCAGACTGCTCAGGTGTTGAGAATGACACAAATAAAAATGAGAATTACAGATGTGAGAATGAAGTGGCTCCCCTGCAGCGGAGGAGGACATGGTGGGGAGAGGCATTGCTGCAAATTCTCTTTATGCTGGTGGCTTTTCCTTGCACCTGCCTGTCTGCGTGGAAGGGTTACTGATGGGTTTGTGAAATACTGAAACTTCTGAACCATCTTGGCACTTTAGTTGGTTACACTGAGAAAAACTTAAATAGACCACTCTGAAATCAAGTTTTTGTTCTAATCCTGGGTAATTCACAGTTGTGCCCTGGCCAGGTGTTTTGTACAGAGTAGCAAATGTCTGTGAATCCTTACTTTTATTTTTAACTGAGAGATTCAGAATTTATTTCCCACAGTTAATCACTGTGATGGTTTTTTTTTTTGTTCCTTGTTTGGTTTTGGGGCTTGGTTGGTTTTTTTTTCACAATGTGTTAACCTGTATAAAGTAACAACGTGCTATACCCGGATTTTGGAGGTCATGGGAAAGGAGCCAGGCTTAGAAAGGATTTAGATTTAAATGCTGATCTAGAGTAGAAGGCAAAAACTTTTATTCCATCTGCACAGTATGACAGGCTCCCACTGTCAGCTGTTCTTTGGCATGTCTGTGATAAATGGTATTTCAGTGTGGGTGTGCTGATTCAGACCTATGGATCATTTTTATTGTTTTGGGACACAGGCAGGTCTTTGCTTTAGTTCCTGAAGGTTTTCTTTTAAATCAAATTGTTCAGTCTTAACCAAAGCTGGCACACTACAACCTTCCTGCTCTCAGCAAAGAGAGTTTGTTTGGTTTTAAATTAGACCTAAGGGTTGTGACGGTGAATGGCAAACTGATGCTCCCACTTGTGAGCAGGCACAGCTGTGAAATCGATTCCTGACCAAAAGAAAAATGAGGGGACCATGAAAGACTGTTTTGTTCCTTCTTTTCTGAAACCTGAAGACTAAAATCAAGTTATTTGCCTTAACAAGTAAATGAGGAGGTGTCTGTGGGATGCTTAATTTGGAAAAGATTTTTCTCTGTAGACTGAAAATCACCTAAAACGCCCTGGTTTGTGCTCATTAATCTGGGCAGGAATTGATTTCACAACTGTGCCAGGTCACAAGTCTGAGCATCAGTCTGTCCATTCCCCACCACAACTCTTAGGTCTAACTTAAACCCAAACATACTCCCTTTGCTAAGAGCAGTAAGATTGCAATGATTTTGTCCAAAATATTAATTTCTCTATGAGATCGAGCTGGTGGCCATCAGTTCCTAAATCAATGTCTAGGGACTGTAGCACAGCTCTGGTTTGGGTGGTTCCAGGTTTACAGAATTACAGAATGGCAGAATATTGTCTGTTGGAAGGATCATTGAGTCCAGCCCCATGACCTTGTTGGCATTATTGGCAGCGTGCTCTGACAAACTGAGCTCATTTCAGCAGTGGCTGCATTTCCATCCCCACCTGCAGCCACGTCTGGAGCCTGTTCCAGTTCACATTGTGCAATGGCACTGGTAAACAACCCTGCCAAGTGGTATTGCTGCCACCTTACGTAATGACCAACGTGGATTTGGGTGCCAAGCAGTGCCATGACTAACTTTGGCTCAACAATAGCCCTTTGAGGGCACCTGAGAAATTATTCTGCAGTCACAGCAGTCAGATGGGCAGGCAGAGCTGTACAGAGTCTATTGATGTTTGTGCCACAAATAACTGATTATACATGGTCTGCATGTATGTAAATATTTCTTTCTAAGTGTCCCTAGTGCATCATTTCTCTCAAAATATCATCAGAGTGGAGATTTTTTTTCCTGAGTAAGTAGGGAAATATTAAAATCTGGCTCTGTAGGAAAGTTTTGCATTGTTCCTTCTGAACTTTAACTGTCCTCCTTTGTTCAGTCCTTGGTGACACAGATGCTTCCTTCATGCCATCATAGTTCATTGCTGTGAAAATGACTGAATCACACTGTAAACAGAGCTGAAGCAATGCCACCAGCCTGGGCTGGGAACTGGGGACCTTGTTCAGCTTGTATTTTGAAGTGTGCTGGTGTATTTTTTAGGCATGTAGTTCAAATGGTGGAGGTGGTGAGGAAAGGATAGTCTTGCAATGAAGGAAGGAGGGGGAATCATCTGTTTTTCTTGTCTTCTGTCCAAGCACAAGCCCTGAAGTGATGTCTAGGTATTCCTGTACAGAGCCAGCTGCTCTCGAAATGGAAAACTTGGTCTGCCAAAAAATTAACCACAGCCTTGCCACAATCCACAAAATTTTCCTTATGCTGAAATGCCTGAGTATTTTAGTAGTAAATTTTCTTTTTACTGAAATGTCCGAGTATTTCAGTAATAATCATGGCAGACACACACAAGATTTAAGTTGGCCAATGCAACTCACTGAATTGTGTGTGTTGGGATGTTTGCTTTTCTGTTTGGGTTTTTTGAAGGATGTTTCCAAATGAGATGTATTTAGTTTAATTCAGAGAAGCCAGAAAGATTGGCATGTAATAGAAGAGCCTTCAAAATGCTGTGTTAAAATGTGCAGGCCTGTATTACATCTAACAGGATTTCAGGTCATGATTCCTTAGTCTTTATTTGACAATTATATCCTAAAGCGGATCACTTGGCTTCCAGACTGTCTCCTTTCTGCAGACCACTGTGTGCCCCCTAAAACATCAGGAATGTAAATGTGACCTTGTTTTCTGATAAAGGTGAAGTTTTTGAGCCTTGCTTGGATTCTGTGTCATTCTAAATGAAATGTGAAATCTGAATGTGGCTGCTGCATTATAACAGGTTATATCTGGACCAAAAACCAGTGGTAAACCTGCAGAGTAGCAGCTCTTGAGTCTGGATCAGTTGTTTTTTTAATAAGCATCCATACAGATATTTCCTGGAAATTGTATTAAACCAGGGACTAGACTTGGAAGGCAGGCAATGCAGCAGAGTTGGACTTGCTTGTAGGTAACACACTTGGATGCAAATAAAAACGAGGACTGAGATGTAGAAGCTTGTACAGAAATTCTTGTCTTCTTGGATTGGAATCTGAATAGGAGACCCTGAGCTCGTCACTGCAGAATTATTGATATTCTGGAAGAATACAATATATTTTAATCCCTTATATGGGACAGGAGTTTCTCTTACTGATATGGAGAAATCTCTCTCTGCAGTAGGTATGGATTGGCCTGTGTGCTCTTGAGGGAAGCCTTTTGAATATGGAGTTGTTTTCTTCACCTATCCCTCTCTCCCCTTTTTTTTTCTTGGTTCCCCAGATGTTATATTTGTTCATGCTCTTTTGTACCAATCTCTGATTTTTGTGCTGAGCAAGCACAGCTGGGACTTAAACCAGAAAGGAGCTTCCCCAAATAAAACCTGCACATTTCTGATGCTCAAATAGTTCTTCCCAGATCTTGTTTCAAGGTGTTGAGCAGTGCAAGGCAGCAGCAGAGCCTTGGTGTTTTGTGATTCCTGGAAGCTGTGGCAAAGACTATGGTACAGCTCTTTTTTTCCATAGCTCTCTGGTTGTGTGCAGGTAAATTCTTAGAAATCACTGTCCAGATGTGAACTTTGTTCAGTGTCTGTAGCAGATCAGGACTTTTGTCTGTTTGTGGGAAGGGAATGTGGCAAGAGGTTGAGGACCCTGAACTGACAGATGTCCCACTGGGAGAAGGAGAAATGTTCAGCACCAAGGGGATAATGAAGGGTGGAAGTGCTGGGGAGCTGCAGGAACCAGAATGTCTGAGTTGAAGGCTCTGTACCAGGAAGGTTCCATTCAGTTTGTGGCATTCAAGTATCTGAACAATCCGCTTGGCTTGGGGAGCAGCCATACATGTTTAATGCTCTTCCCCATTCTCTCTGTTCGCCAGAAAATGCTGCTCCCACTCAGGACTACAATGGCTCTTACAGTCCAGCAAAGGGCTGGATCCCTTTAAATACCAGTCCCCTTGCTTGAGCATTTTTTCTTCGTGACACTTTTCTCCTGTTTTGATGAAGCAAAGTGTAATTTGCTCACTTTATTAAAAATACATTTCTCTTCCATCCTTCATTTTGACACCTGCTTCGCTGCCTAAAAGGAAATAAAATGCTTGCTGGCAAGACTCCACCTTTGAGTATTTGAGATTATACTTTCCTCCTCCTCCTAATTGCCTTTGGAATGTGTTTGAGCCTTACATTTTATTTTGCAGGAAAAAGAAAAGTGATGTACTGCTTCCTGTCTTCCATCCTTCAGTGTCACCTAAAATAGTTGCAGTTTTGGCATATTGCAGCAATACAATTGCTGAGTATACTCCTGAGAGAGCTCCTTGATATGCACTGGAAGAATAAAACCACGAAACTTGGCACGTGGTTGACAAAAGGTGTTCTGCAGGGCAGCATAATAGAACCACAGAGCAGGCAGAAGGTAGGAAAAAGGAGAACTCGAATCCAGCTAAGTGAGAGCAGAATGTATGAATTTTTGTGCCTTTTTTCAGCAGCTGCTGTGAGGACTGCAAGGGTTTTGTCCTAGAAATAAATGGGTTTGTTTTTCTGTCCCTATGCAGATCCTGTACCTGCTAAGTAACCAGCAGGCCAGATGACATAATGTGCTCAGGCTGGTGCCTCCAACGTTCTCTCAGCCCCTTTCCCTAAATGTCCACTTACCCAAAGGCTGGATTATATAATTAATGACAGTCCTGCTGGCCTAGCCTTGTTTTCTTGTTCTCAGTACTCCTCCTTGTTTCAGACACTTCCTCTGTTGGTTTCATTATGTTCTTGGAACTGGAATTAAGAGGGAGGAGCTGGCTGGCAAGGAAATGTATTCCTGCATTTCACTCCTGGGTTTGTAAGTGTGGAGAGCCAGCAGGTCAGAAAAAAATCCTGTTTGCTTTGAAAACTGCTGTGATGTTGGGAGTGAGAAGTCAGTCATACAGCATTTGAAAAATTGCAGTCTTCACCTGCCTGCAGTCCAGATAAACTGGTTTAAAACTCCATCAGCCCCTCCACCTCCCTGTCTGGTCCTTCTCATATCAGAGCTTGCTCAAAGTAATTGAGAATTAACCAGTTCCACTGTAATTCTGAAGCCTTGAGAGTTTGTCCAGTGAAGCCCAGGTTCTGCAGTGTGTGTGTGTTATTGTCCCATTGTGTGTAAATGAGGACTGGCCCATTGCTTAATGAGCTGTGTAATTTATCTGCTGTTACGGGGGTGTAATCTTATAAAATGTGTTAATAACTTCTTGGTATTTACAAGTATCGGCTTCTTGGTCGGGCTTTGAATCTGTATTTGCATCTCCAGCTCACACTCGGGGCCTGGCTTTGGTGTTTGTGTATTCGGTGTTTATTTTCTGTGTGAAACTGCGATTAGCAGGATCACTTATCTTACTTAGCACACGCTTCAGAGTTTGCGTCCCAATTCCCCAAACCACCAGCACTGCTCACAAACTGCTCTCCAGGCACAGCCCTGGTGCTGAACCAAGCTGGGCTCTTGCACAGCACATCCAGTTTGTGTTCCTAAAGCCACCTTCCTGCTGCTTTCCTGCAAAGAATCAGAGAACATAAATATTCTGAGCTGGAAGGGACCCACAAGGATCATTGACCCAGCTCCTGGCCCTGCACAGACACCCCAACAATCCCATCCTGTGCATCCCTGGCAGTGCTGTCCAAACTCTCCTGGAGCTCTGGCACCCTTGGTCAGAGCCCCACGGCCCTCTGGACAAAGCCCCAGGTCCTCTTTTCCTAATATTCAACCTAAAAATCCCCACAACCATTCCTTCAGGTAGGACTTGGAGCTCTGCTAGTTTGGCTTCAGATATTTTCATTTTTCCATCTGTAGATTGCCACGTGCTGGAGGAGAGGTGGGCAGATGTTGCCAGGTGCTGCTGTGCAGAATGAACGAGCTGAAGAAGAAAGGTTTAATTGAGTGGAACAGGAATTACACAGTGAGCAGAACAAACTCAGGTCTGTTGGCTCCCATTGCTCATCCTGGGATCACAGCCTGGCTCTGCCAGGGCTGTCCTGAGCTGCTCCCTGCACGTCATGTTCTCATCTGCCAGCAGACAGGAAACATAGAAATGTCATCTAAACAAAGAATTAGCAGAATGAAGTGCTCAAAAGTCAGTAGTTCCTATTTTCTGCCCCTGCTGCTGACTTCCTGCCATTGTTTTCCCATTCATTTAAACACATTTCACCTACTTGGTTGGACTGGGAGAAGAGTGATTGATTTTATTGTCTGTGCTGGGTTGTAGGAGCTAAGTGTTCTTGTAGACTTGTCAGATTTTAGGTGGGAAGAAAAACAGCTAGAGAAAGGATTTCAGAATTAAATCTTGAGCTAGTATTTCTCAATGAAAATAGAAAAATTAATGCTTTCTATACACTTGTAGAGTAAGGTGTAAGAATAAGGCAGCTCCACTTCTTCACCTGTTTTAGAATGAATTTACTATGTGTAGAAATTCTTCTTTCTTTGCTAGGTTTGTGGAGCAAAATTGGAGATTTTTGCCCAGCACAGGTACAGCAAGGAGCACAGGAACTAAAAATGCAGAGGGTGTTGGAACTCACCCCTTTTTCAGTGTCAAATAAGAGAGGCTTTGCTTTAAAAGGACAGACTTTTCTTGATGCTTCCCCAATTAAAGCCCATCCTTTCCTAGCTCACAGACTTGCTCCAAAATTCTGGTCACATCTGACTTTTTTTTCCTGTAGCAGCTCTCAAGCACCTGGGGAACATAATCCAGCCCAGGGCATTGCTGAGCAGTGTTTGTCCCTTGCCAGGCTTCTTTTTATTCCTCTCCTCTCCCGGTGATGCCCAGCTCCTGGCAGGGTTACTAAGCAGAGTTGTGTCCTGCTCCTGCCTTCTCTGTGCCCCAGACCCCGGCTGTTCTCCAGGGCCATCTTTGCTGTTTTATTTCACATATTGTCCTTGGGAATGGGGTAAGTGATCTTTCAGACTATCTCTGAACACCCCAGCTGTTACACTGGTGAATAAAATCAATTTAACAAGTAAAGAGGTTAATCTTTTTATCTCTGGTCCTGGGCACAGGAGTTCTAGGGATGGTTTCAACAACTGTGAGCAGTAAAACTCCCCCCAGCTACTTCAGACAGGCGTCTGGGATTTTATTTTTTAAGTAAATGGTATTTTGCTAATCAAAAGAGAGAGCGCCTTGTGTGCAAACCTGACACAGCTGTGCTGTTTGTTCTACCTCTGTATTTCCCTCAGCTTGAGCTGTCATGTTGAAAGCTAAATTGGTGGCTTTAGATTTATCCTTTTTACAGTAGTAACAGCTTTGCTTTTCAAGATCTTACCACGAGTGTCTGATGTGCTTTGTAGGAGGGAATGAAGCCAGAAAAGTGTGTTCTGATAGAAGTACCTGCTGCCTTTGGTGCAGTGAGACTGTGCCTAAGCCTGCTTGGTTTTTTTAGAGCTAGATGGCCTCTGAAGAGTTTAAAAGCCACCTGATGGCTTGTGCTCTTCAGCTGGTGTTCTTGGGCTCCTGATACTCAGCAGCTTTGTTGGCAAAGCAGGGATGGATTGTCCCAAAGTCATTGTTTGGGAGCAGTGACCCAAGGAAACAGAGGAGCAGTTGCTGCCTGTTAAACAGCTTGGAAACTCTTAGCTAAGATATTCAATTTTAATTTAAAATCTATTTTTTAAGTAACCCCGGAGTATGATCTATGCCATCTTAGTTTCTCTTATTTTCTTCTAGCCCCATCTATTTTGGGGGCTTTTTGTCTCAAGAGATCAGGTCTGGGGGCAGCAGTTCCACTGGATGGCTCAGGCTGGAGGGACCACAGAGGGTCCCTGGTGGCACCTCCTGCTCCAGCAGGGCCATCCCCGAGCTCAGGGCACAGCAGAGTGTCCCTGGTGCCACCTCCCTGCTCCATCCCCGAGCTCAGGGACAGCAGGGCCCAGCCTGCTCTGCCATGAGCCCCCAGAGCCCCTCTGGGCCCTGCCCGGGGCAGCAGCTCTGCCTCCTGTGGGGGGAATTGCTGGGATCAGCCCTGCCCGGGGCTCTGCACACAGGGACAGACAGGGAGACACAGGGACAGACAGACAGGGACAGACTGGGCTGGGCTCAGGCCCTGCCTGGTGCTCTGGGGCCATGGCTGGGCCTGGGGAAGATGGGCCTGCTCTGACCTCTGCACACAGGGATGGACAGACAGGGGGACACGGAGACAGACTGGGGGACACAGGGACCCCCAGGGCTGAGGGCTCCTGCTCCTCTCCAGGCTGAACAGCCCCAGCTCCCTCAGCCTTCCCTTGGCACCGAGATGCTCCAGGCCCTTGCTCAGCTCCGCAGCCTCCTCTGGTCCCAGGAGCTCCAAGTGTCCATTCCTATCTAGAAGCTACAGCCTTAAAATCTGGTTTATTTCATATTTACGTGTTGGATGCTGGGGAGAGGATGGGGAATGCCATCCCTGGGTGTTCCAGGCCTGGTCACAGACTCTACTGTGCCCAAGCTGGAGAGAGCCAGGTTTCCTCTTGGGCATTTCCAAATTTTAAGGCTTTGCTGAGATGAGCAGAGAAGCTGCTGAGAAGTCAGCAGAGCACACAGCTAGAAATGCTCCTTGTCACTCAGCAGCATGCCTCTGCTGGGAAGGTTTCTCTAGAAATACCACTGGGGATTAAAGCCAGGGCGTTTCCATTCGTGTCTCCAGCCTGAATGATCCTGCTCTGACAGCAGGCAGAGCTTCCTTTTGGTACCATGAATTTACATGGAAAATAACCAACATGGCCTGGGTTTTTTCCTCCCCTTCTGCCTCCAAGGTTCATTGATTTGGGGAAGGGGAGAAGGAAAGGTGCTGAGACAGGGTGGGTAAACTCTGACATCCCCTTTGTAACACCAGCCTCCTCTGAAGCATTCCTGGAGAGAAAAAATGGAGGCTGTTTGTGCACAGTCATCTTTGAATGTCAGATGGACTTAATCCAAGTTATATTTACCATGACTGAGTTTCTCTCTGCCTCCCATGTCCTCCTTCAAAATGATGAAGTGTTTTATGCAAAGTGGATTCTCAGCTGTAATTGCTGTCTCTGCTAAGAGCCTTAATAGTAGCGGCTACTGAATGAATCATAGTCCATAAACTCTTGTGCTGTCTCTAGGAAAGGGTCTTCCAGAGGTGGGAGCAGCAGGAATATGAGGGAACAAAGCTGTGTGGTGGGATGGGGGAGACTCTCCAGAACCATTGTTCCAGCTCATTTCATGTGCACTCAGACGTGTTTCCTCAAGTGGGGCTGAGGTTTCTCCTTCTCTTCTTGCTTCACACCTGCCTTGGTTTCCTGAATTGCCCCTGCAGCTCTTCTGTCGTGAAATCAAACTTCAAAATAGACCCAGATACACAAATCTTGTGGGGAAGAGCTGGTTGTCTCTGCACCAGGTCTGTGGGGAACCCAAATAAAGGGGGTGGAACCATCCATGTCTGCTCTCTGCTCAGTAAAACAACAACAAGGTTCAAGGAGGCAGATAGGAAATGGTAAAAGGAAGAACAGAAGTGTTTCAAGTGACAAATCCCAAGGTTATGTCCTTGTCTCCAGGGCAGATTAATCCTCAGAGTTGAGGATGATTGGACTCCTTAAAGGCACTTAAATAGAAATTGGAGTTGGCTGGATTCACTGATATCTACATGAAGTAATTAGAGAGGCTTGTGTAATTCTGAGGGATGTGGCCTAAAAATGAATTTGTTTAGAATGTCTGAATGACAGATGCTCTCAAAGAGAAGGCAGTGGATGTTTTCAAGCCTGTTATCAGACAGACCTGCCTCAAAGTGACTCTTATCAAAAACCAAATGGAAGCTGGCATAGGCTAGACTGTCCCAGGCTGAGTTTGGCACCTGCCTTGCTCTCTCTGTATCTTCCACAGTGCTGTAATTTTTTTGGTGTTTTTTTTCACCAAAAGCCATCTGGGATTGTTGTTTTGAATGAATGTTCCCAGAAATGCACAGTGCAGCAGTTTTCCTGTCCACCTGAAGAAAAAAAACAGTGTAACAAATAGAGTACTTTATCTTCTTTTGACAAAAAGCACCTTTTTATTTCAAGACTGAGTTTTTTAAAACTTAATGTCTTCATGGGCTGCCTGTGTGTCATTTCTTGAACATGACAAGTACAGCGTGTAACAGCAGAAATTCTCTCTTCCACGTTGTAACTGGGTTTACTGGTGAGTATGTAATGAGTGGACTTTGTAAGGAACAGGCAAGCTCTTTGTTTAGTCAGGAATTGGTGTGTGTGGAGAAACAGTGACCTCATGCCTTCTTGAGATTTGAGGTTTGCAGCCATGCTCTGGTCCCCTTTGCAAGGAGGACTTGACAAATGGGAGAAACCAGCAGCAATATTTCACTGGGCTTTATCTGCAGTTTGCAGCTCCTTGCTGGTCAATGGGGAGGGGCAGCAAACAAGCAAAGGGTAAACAAGGTCTGGTAACTGCTTTAACCCCACTTGTATTCCCTGTGCAGTGGCAAGGAAACAGTTCTGGCATGAAATAGCTTCTCAAAGGCCAACTTAGCCTTCTTTCACTTTAGAGAGCAGAGAAAATTGCCTAAAGATGCAGTGGTAGCTGCTGTGCAAGGTTTAGAGCAAAAAAAGGAGAGTGGTTTTGCTGTGACAGCCATGGTTTCAAAGGGGCTGTGAAAAGACAGACTCATTCCTGCCTCCTGCCTTGGGAGTGAATTAATTGTACTGCAGATACATAAATTCTGTGTGAGAAGAGGCATCTCCACAGAAATCTGAGTGGCACTGCCCAAATCAGCCTCCCACTGAAGGGCTGAGGAGAGGAGTTGTTATTTTTTTGTGCTCTTTTCAACTGGAGCCCTTGAGTGAGGGTTTTTGTTGATCAGGAACCATCTCAGCCTGGAAAGGTGTATTATTCTTTATTTCCACCCCATGTCTATGTGTTATTGTTGTCTTGCTTCTCTCTTTTTCAGCCTGCAGCCCATCTCTTTCTCAGGGAAGTCATGTTTCTTACCAAGAGGGAAACAACCAGGGATGGCATTTCTGCTGACCCCAAACCCCTTGTTTCAGAGTCACCCGGATGGGTCAGGTTGGAGGGGACCGCAGTGGGTCACTGGTCCAACCTTTTACATCCAGACAGTTCTGGAATATCCCCAGTGAGGGATCCTCCACACCCTCAGAGTTGACTTTTTCTCTCTGTATTTGATAATTCCCCTTTGTGTAGTTCAGTCACTTCTGCTGTAGAATTGCCAGGTGTTTGATTAACTTCATAGTGAATTCTGTGTCTGCTGGAAAATGTGTTGTCCATGCAAGTCACTTCAGGTTTTTTGTCAGTGAAACAAATTGGTTCAGCAGCACCAGGCTGCCTCATTTGTTCAAAGAGATCTCAGAGCTGCTGATGTGTAATGAAATTAAGGTGGTTGTTCACTCCACACTGGACTCGTTACTGAGAGTGAGTAATGTCACCAGGAATTAGTGACCTCAGCTCCAAATGTGGTATCTGCTGAAAAATAGATGTCACTTCTCCAAGCTGGTGAGCATGGGAGGTGGAGAACCAAGTGTTGTTTCAACACCCACATTCTTGTGGGTGAATCACAGCCATGGACCCTTTCTGCTGAGCCAAGATGACAATGGTGTATTTACACCACCACTGACCTGCTAAAAGTGGAATGTCAGCCATGATACTGGTTGGGTTTTTAGTTTTTCTTAATCATCTTTGACAAGAAAAATGTAATTTGTTGTAGTGAATGCTCACAGCCTCTGACTGTCAGGATGCGCTGAAATACCTACAATAGAGCCAGTATGGTTCAAAAAGAAGATTGATGTTTAAATATTTGGTTCTCCCGGGGAAAAACATAATCTGCCTGAAGAACAAAACCATTTTTCCCCTGCCTGTGAGCATTAATTTCTGAGAAGGGACAAAAATGAATCCTTTTGCTGCAGATGTACAGTGCCCAAATTCTGTTTTGTGACCAAGTGCCACATGGGAATGTGTTACAGTTCTGCTTGATTAACTGGAATCCAAAATACACCCCAAGAGCTCCTAAACAGCCTTTCCCTGACCCGTCAGGTAAATAAGTGAAACCAGACCTTTGAGAATGGTACATGAGAACATTCTGCTCTGCTCACTCCAGAGCTTCTGCTGGGTCTTTGCAGGGACTCCACATCAGTGATTTTGGGAGGAATTCAGCCTGGGTGCCATGGCCTGTGCATTCATCCTGTCTTTGTGCCAGGGAGAGATGGGCAAATGCTGGAAACTGAAGGAGGAATTAATGTTTTTCCTTCTCTGATATGAGCCCCTTTGGGTATCAGTTTCCCTTTGCTACAGGACATTTGAATTTAGCCATTGTCTAGTTTAGTTCTCCTTAAAAGTTCTTGGGGTTTTTTAATTGCGTCACATTCTTTGCTTCTTGTTCATGAAAAACTTAACAGCGCCTTACAGAGTTGTTGAAAAAGCTCTTCTCGGATTCCAGAGATGTCAGAGAGGATTCTTCTGTTTGGAGGTGTGGAAATCTTCAGTGAAATAATGTATTTATTACTTCATTTCCTGAAATATTTTGGGTCCAAACTTGAAACTGTTCAAGTGTACATAAAGTGCTGGCAGGCAGCTCCTGCTGAGGGAGTGAGCTCATCCTCTGCTCTGGGGAGGCAGCTGAAGCATCAAATCTAGAAAAAAACTGCATTGTTTGGGTGCTGTGCCCTCCCTGCCCCTCACCCAGCCCTGACAGTGACAGCTCAGGTGAGACCCCACCTGCAGAGCTGCCCCAGCCCAGCCGGGACCTGGAGCTGATGGAGAGATCCAAAGGAGGCACCAGGATGGGAGAAAAGGCTGGGAGGGCTGGGATTGTTCACCTGGACGGGAGGAGCTTTGGGGTGACACAACTGTGGCCTCACAGTGCCTAGAAAAGCTACAAAGAAGATGGAGAGAGACTTTACAAGAGCCTGGAATGACAGGACAGTGGGGAATGGCTTCAAATTGCCAGATAGAAGGGTTAGATTGGATATTAGGAAAAAAAAAATTACTGTGAAGGTGGGGATGCCCTGGCACAGGTGCCCAGAGCAGCTGTGGCTGCCCCTGGATCCCTGGCAGTGCCCCAGGCCAGGCTGGGCAGGGCTTGGAGCCACCTGGGACCGTGGAAGGTGTCCCTGCCATGGCAGGGGTGGCACTGGATAAGGTTTAAGCTCCCTTCCAACCCAAACCATTCCATGATTCTAAGACAAGCTCCATTAAGGGCCAGCAGAATTCTTTCACCTGCTCTTGGAAATCTTTTTGGCTGCCCCTGGATCCCTGGAAGTGCCCAAGGCCAGGTTGGCAGCTGGGATAGTGGGAGGTGTCCTGCCCATGGCAGGGTTTGGATGAGATGCTCTTTAAGCTCCCTTCCAGCCCAAACCATTGTGTCATTCTATGATATACTTCTGTTAATATTAGTTTAGGTACAGCTTTTGAAATCCTTCTGGCACTTGCTGGCACTTGAAATGTGCCACCCTTTTGTTTAGCTCCTTTGAGGTCACCACCTCAATCTCGCCTCACTCTTTCCAAGAGGAATGTGGCACTCCTGTCCATCAGAGAGCTGCAGTTCTGCTCCACACCTGCCTTAATCCCACCAAGATTTGTGAATTCTCTGTTTGAACCTTCTTAGGAATGACCCTGCTCATCTCTGTGATGCTGCTTTACCAGTTTGTTGACATTCCCATGAGGAAGGTGAGAAAGTTTTTTTGCTGTGTCCTTTCAACTCTTGGATTGATAAAAAAACATTGTAGCCGATGTTAGCTATTAGTTAGTTATTTGATGTTAGTTATTAGTTAGTTATTAGATAGTTATTTGATGTTAGTTATGGATGTTGGTTCCTGCAAACCTCTGACATTGCCAAATGGGCTTTTTTTTATTTCTTTGTTTGCAACCCTGCTCTCCATTGAAAGAAAAGACACTCTAGATGTGTCAGGAAATTCCTTTGTTGTACTGATGACAGCCTAATTCTATCTTTAGCTTCAAATTCTGGAATTGCAAGGCCCAGCCTTCCCTTTATGAGAACAGGGATGACCTGGAGGAAGAACTTTCCTAGCAGCAAGTTTGTTGTTTCCACTCTGAACCGATGTTAATTGATCAGCTCAAAGATACAACTTCTCCTTACAAGTCTCGCCTTTGTGAGGGGAGGAAGAAACTTGCCAAAAGCTAAATATAAACAAGGTGCAGTGGAAAATGCACATGTGCCTGCCATGGGGGTGTGAAGTGATGCCTCCCTTCCTAAAGCAGCACGAGCTGCAGGTTAAGGGAGTTCAGTGAGCAGTTGTAAATCTACACCCTGGTTCCTCCTGGCCATGAAAGATGACTCCCAGGCTCTGCCATGGGTGGCACAGGGTGCCCTGTGAGCTGGCAGGTGCAGCCCCTTGTCACAGACGTCTTTTATGAAAAATCCTTTCCTTGGGATTTTTCCTCCTGAGAAGCTGAGAGGCCTCAGGAACAAAATGTAAACATTGATTATCTGCTGCTGTGGAATGCAACAGGTGCATCTGGGATTGATCCATGTTGGATGTTTCTAATTAATGGCCAATCACAGTCAGCTGGCTCGGACAGAGAGCTGAGTCACAAACCTTTGTTATCATTCTTTCTTTCACTATTCTTAGCTTAGCCAGCCATCTGATGAAATCCTTTCTTCTATTCTTTTGGTATAGTTTAATGTAATATATATCATAAAATAATAAATCAGCTTTCTGAAACATGGAGTCAGATCCTCGTCTCTTCCCTCAACCTGAGACCCCTGTGAACACGGTCACAGCCCCTCTGCACACCCAGGCTCCCTGCAGCACTGCTCACACCTTCCACTGCTTGGGCTGCAGCAGGGAGGCAGCTCTTGCAACACAGCACAAGGTTCCTCTCTGTTCCCAGGCTACAAATACTCCTCCAAGTGACCAATGCCTCAGGAACCTGGAGGCTTGTTGGAATTTTTACTGCAGGTGCTTGCAGGAACGTCTGACCTGAGGGCAGGTAAAACCTGTTCCCCTCTGCCATGCACACAGCTCCTCCCTGTGCATTACAAATCATCTCTGCTGTCTAATCCTCATTCTTTTCTCTTCCCAGCACAGTGTAAGTGCTCTCCTGGGATTGCTTTCAGTTCTGGGAGGTAGGCAAGGAGCCAGTGGCAAAAGGAGAAAGGTTTTTCTAGTGCAGGCAGATTTTTAACCCTTAGGTCTGATAGGAGCTGCCACAAATCTCTCATTTCTTGGGGTTTTGGGTCTCCTGTTACAATAACTACCTCTGATAGGAGCTGCCACAAATCTCTCATTTCTTGGGGTTTCGGGTCTCCTGTTACAATAACTCTTGTCAGCTTCACAGATTTGTTTGCGATGTTTGCTTGATTTACTTATTTTTATAATACATGTAATTAATGCAGCCCCTTGGGCTTCTGTCATTGCATTTGATCTCTCTGGTGTCTCACAAACAGACTTTTCAAGCTGTCATTGAATCCTTTACATTTCAGATCTTCTAACTTGGGGTTTAAATAGAGTGAAGAAGATGGCTCTTTGTCCTGGCCATGCCATCTCCATCATTCTCAAACTTTTATGCCATTTGGGCTTTCCCTTGCCCTTCTCCGAGTGCATAAACGCATTGCAGTTTTCACTAACAGGGATCAGACTGAGGAAATTGTATAAATTGTGGCCAGTATCAGATGAGAAGTTGCCTGGAACCCTGAGGAGTGCTAGACTGTGAACCCTCCTAGCTCAGAATGTGTCTTTTCCAAGCAATTGATTGTTCTGCCAGGAGATTACACATAGCCAGTCCTTTTTCCTTTGGGCTGGTGATCATTTGGATTTACTGGTGTCACACATCAGTGAGCAAAATCTAACTGGCAGTGTTTGCCTCTTATCCCAAACTTGTCTTTTTTGATTGTTGTGATCATTTCAGCATCCTTGTGCAAGCTTTAGTCCACCTTCTGTCCTTCCCTTCCCTTCCCTTCCCTTCCCTTCCCTTCCCTTCCCTTCCCTTCCCTTCCCTTCCCTTCCCTTCCCTTCCCTTCCCTTCCCTTCCCTTCCCTTCCCTTCCCTTCCCTTCCCTTCCCTTCCCTTCCCTTCCCTTCCCTTCCCTTCCCTTCCCTTCCCTTCCCTTCCCTTCTCCTTGGGTCAGGTTCTGGATGTCATCCTTCAAGCTTCTGCTTTCATCTATAAAACCTTAATCAAGCACTTTTTGTGGTGTCTCTGCCTAATCCAAGCTTACTTAGGCCATGGAAAAGTTAATTTGTGGTGTTGGGTGTTGCTTATGTGATGAAATGACAATCTCAGAGAAGAGAGCTCTGCCTCATATGACATCAGCTTTCCAGTGAGCTGTTTAAAAAGCTGGATTATTTTTTTCTTGTAAAGTGATGGGCCATCATTTCAGTACTAGTAAATATTTCTGATGGTGAGAACAAACTTCCTTTTATAGTATCCACACGCTGCTGTTTTCACTGAATCCAGCCTGGAGCTGTTTCCTATTTCTGAGTGTTGGCTCACACTCAGCAGCTCCTGGTGTTCACGTGCTCTGTCTCCCTCTGTTTCTCTCTCAGCTTTTTTAGCCTTGTTGATCTATTATTGTGACTTTGGCCAGACGACGCCAGCTTTCAGCATTTAATGGGCTGGGAGAGAGCAACAGCTTCCTCTGCCTGTGAGACCATGATGTCATCAGCTACTTTGGGCTCTTTCACCATCCTGATGCTTCGGTGGATGTGGAAAGAATGCAAACAGCACTTTCCAGATGTTCTCGGGGCAGCTGGAAAACCATACATGGATTGTTTGCTTGGGGAATATTGCTGCTCTGTTTGGTTCAGCAGGGAGAAGGGTGATGAAAACACAGCTCCTGTGCTCTCAGGTGTCTCACAGAGGGTTTTTGGGGTGTTAAGTGATGGCACAGCTTATTCAGGACTCCAGCTGGGCATCTGAAATATCTTCCTACCTGCTCTCCATTCCTCTCTTCCCTTCCTTCCTCCAGCTTCAGCTCCTGAGTGAAGCACAGGGTCCTTCTGACCTCCTGCAAGGCAAATGCTGTTTTGTTCGTGCAGTTCTTCAGAGCTACCTCAGCAGATGAAGACAAAGAAAAGAACAGTTATCTAGTTTTTAAACTCCCAGTCAAACATTTGATGTAGTAGGAGCTCCTGAATAAACACAGGGGAGTTTCATCTTGCTGCAGTGCAGACTGGGAATTTGGAAGCCCTCTCCAGGGCTGGAAAAAGCATCAGCTCTCACCCACTTGTGGCATATCCAAAAAAGTCTATTTTTAGGGAGAAGCGGTCACTTCCTTCTTTAGGGTGGGTGGGTGAGTGTTTTTAATGCATTAATTAATTTTTATTGAGTGATGGAAACGCTGATGTCAGAGCTGCATTGCGGTTGGGCGTGCAGGAGCACAAGGTGGTAGGAAATAACAGAGCTAACACATGAGGGCAGGGAGAGTTTAACCATGGGCAGTTTAAAATAGCCAAGCTGAGCCCTATGGATATTAAAAACTATGACTGAATCAAAACAGCCATCTGATATTAAACTGGACTTAGCTGGGGGAGGAACAAACCTGTTGGGTTAATTTCTGTTGTTGTATCCAATGTCCAAGGGATGTTTTTTGGTCTCAACACCTGCATTTCTGACTTAGGGGTTATCTATTTTTGACTTTGCAAGGGTAATACAGGTTGTATTTTACTGGGGTTTTTTATTCAGGAGTCTGTAGAGTATCCTTTCCTTTTTACAGTGGTCTATAAACTTGTCCAGCATGACTTCTTGCCTGGCTGCTCTCACAGTTCAGATTGCACAGATCCACAGCAGGGAGGGGGAGGGAAATGCTTTGGAAATGGGAGCCAAGGCAGAGCACAGTTACATAATTGTACAAAAGAAAAGAGGTTTTTTTTGTTTTGTTTTTCCTTCCCATATCCTCCTGCCTACTGAAAAAATGTTGTTGGAAGGCTGGATGGAAAAAACTTCAGCATCGTTCATCCCTGTGAGGGCATGAAATGTATTGAAATGTTCCACCTGTTTTATGGCTGGTGCTTTTCCTCTTTCAGGTTTGACATCTACAGGAAGGTGCCAAAAGACCTTACACAGCCAACCTACACAGGGGCCATTAGTAAGTAACTTCTTTTTGATGTCCTTGCATAGCCCTGGTCTAAAATTAAAGATTGTTTGGCCTCTCTGTCTGCAGGAATTCTTTTAAAGGGATGGTAAGCATTGGAAAGGGTGTCCTTTGTTGCTGAGGCGGCTTGTTCTGCCCATCAAACAGTGGAATGGTTTGTGTGAATTCAGAACTGAAGCATGGTTTGGGTTGGAAGGGGCCCCAAAGAGCCTCCAGCTCCAACCACTGATAGGGATCCACTCTCACTCCCATGGATCAATCCACAGACTCTGGCTGATACACATCTCTTGCCTTGGCCCCCTTTTCCTTCCTTCCTGCTCCTGAGGGAGGCTGGAGGCTGAGTAATGCCATTTCACACAGTGATGTGCAGCGAGCTGGCTGGGCAGAGGGCTTGGTAAACATTGATCAGGCTGATCCTGCCAGGCCTGTCATTCCCCTGCTCATGCAGCTTTCCTGCCCCTCTGAGCAGGGACTTCCTTTGATCAGGGAGCTGTGCCCCACTCAGCCGTGCTGGGAGATGGGTCAGTAGTCTTGTGTGTCATTGCTGACGTGAGTGATGTCACATCCCTTGGTGACAGCACGCAGGACTGAGTCAGTGCCAGTGAATCAGGACACAAAGGAAAGCCCTCTGTGAGCTGGAGAAACTCCTGCCTGTGAGCATGGCTGAAGAACAGGTTGGTGTGGAGGCTCTGTCCTTGGGGATGCTCCAAACAACCAGAGCTGGCCCTGAGCAACCTGCTCAGAGCAGGGGAGTTGGGTGGGATGGGCTCCAGAGAGTTCCTGCCAGCTTCAGCTATCCTGTGCTTCTGTGAAGATAACACATTTCCCTAAATATTTACTCTCAGAGTCTTGTCCCCTGAGCTCTCCTGGCCACTGAATTCCTTGTATCCCAACTCCCATGTGGGTTTGCTGAAGTTGGGAACAAAGAGCTTGACTCAAACTGTTTGGGAATTCAGGGGCGGATGAGATTTGGTGTTTTGAAGGAACACTTTGAACTTGTGAGTGATCCTGCCTTCTCTGCTGTTTTGGAAACTCAGAGTTCCCACACTGCCACTGGGCTCCCTTTGAGAATTTGTCTTGTTATGAATCACCTGCAAAAGAGTATTTTAGAAGCAAAAAAAACCATCAAAGGCCACCAGAGTTTAGGCTTTCAGATCTGCAGTAAACAGCTCAAGTGATAAGTCTGTTGTGGGAAGGCTTCAAGGTTGTGACTCTTACTTACAATTATTAGCTGACTTATTTCTCTCTATTGTTATTTACAGCTTCTCAGGCTTTGATTTTCTTCTCTAACTGGTTCTCCTTCTTTTTCTCACAGTGTTTTTAGGCAGCCTGATAGAAGCTTCTGAACCACACAGGCAGCCAACAAACTGGTGCCTTTGCCTGGGAGGATCTTGTGAGCAGCTTTTCTAAAGGGCTTTTTTCTGTCTGACCAAGCCTGTGGCTTGTAATTTGAAAGCCACTAATGTCAGGTGTTGTAGGAGGCCATGGGTGAGACCAGCCCATTGCCAGGCCAGTTGGGAGCCTGGGAAGGTTGCATGACCTGGTGAAAAATCGCTTTAGGGAAGTCAGCTTGTGTTAGTTAACACTGGGAGCTTGAGTGCAGGGGAAGGCTCTGCCTCTCAAAAAAGCTTTTAGGCTTTAGTAATCACGTGGAATTTCTATGACTGCAACTTTATTTTGGCTTTCTTTAAATCCTCCAAGTTTTACAGAGCAGATATAAAGTAGTCCATGACATCCAACTATTAATTCAGGCCTTTTCCATATGATTTCTGCTAAAACCTTAGTTCAATATCTCTTCTGGTGCTGAAGTTTTTCTGGGATAGGAATGGACTTACTGCAGGGTTTCAGCAGTGACTTTTGGATTGTATAAAGGTCTATTTTCAAAAACAAAGGTTGAGGTTTATTAGGGAAGAAGGCACAGCTCAGATAACAGAAGAAAAGAGATGGAAAAGAGCAGCTCTGCTCCTCACCAGGCTGAAGGGACCAGGGCTGAAGGGAAGGAGCAGCTAAGGGAGAGGAAGTGTTGGGGGATTTTGAGGGAGAAGAGCAGGTGGTCTCAAACATGAGCAAGCTCAGAAGCCAACTGGAATTATTGAGACTTTCTTAGGTATGGATTTTTAATTCCCAGATTTGCAGTGAATGCTTAATACGAGATACTTCAGATCTGTGTGGCAGCCACTCAGCTACAAACAAGTTTTTTAGGAATGAAGGAACCACGAATTTACTTGGAGTGAGGTTTGTCCAAAACAGCACAGCCACTGCTGTGGGCTTCCCTGGGAGGTGTGTAGAAGTCACTCATTCCTTTCCCTCAATAAAAGTCCATTCTTCAGGCAGCATCCCTGTCGTGCCGTTGTCCCTCTTCCACCAGTTTTTCCAGGTGCTCCCACCGTGTGTAGCATGTCTGCGGTGCCTGTGTGACAGACGTGGTGACAACCTGGCCATGTTTGGGTAGAGAGGCAGCAGCAGCAGCACTCCTGGCTGCCTGACAGTTGGCATCTGGCTGGGCAGGAGCTCTGGGGCTCTGGAGAGGAGCCTGCAGCTGCTGGCACCCTCCTGCTGCCCAGCCATCGCTGTGGATGCATAGTTTGCATGCACATGTTGTATGCACACATGGAAACGTTATCCAGAAATACTCCGTGCTGTTTGGGGGCTGGAGTTTTAAATACACATCAGGAAATATCCGAGTTATGATTCACATGGCGCCTGTAACAGGACCCATTCCTTGTGCTTCATAACAGTTTGCTCCACTGAATAATAAATACTATTAATTTTATGCCTTAATATAGACATGGCTCCATGTTCTCAGTCTGTGTGATGTGTTAAACACTTTGCCTTTCTCTCATTTCTCCTGGGGTGGGGAGGCAGAGCCAGGAATGTACGCAGCCGGGGTTTGGAGTGGAAGGGATAAGTACAGAAAGGTTAGTGCAGGAATACAAACCTTGGCAGAGTTTCCCATCCTTTTGGGATTGCAGATTAGCACTGTGTCTACACCAGCAACCTTTGATATATTGATCATGTTATCATATTAGAGCTTTAGAAAACCTGTCTCAGATGTTGTTGGAGCTCTGTGGGAACGTCGCCGTGCTCTTGCAGCTAACGAAGCTTTATGCATGAATTGTTTGATTCTGTCTGATCCCAGCCTTTAATCTACTTTTCCAAATATAATACACTTGTCAAATGTGGGTGGTAGGACTGCACATTTGCATGGAAGCAGGTAAAAGGCTTCACTGTAAAAGAAGCAGCTGAAGCACCCCGTGCATAAATTCCTGTGCTGGGAACGTCTGTGCCTGCAGCTCCAGCTGAGAGAGGAGCTCCTGTTCTGCAGCTGAGGAAATGCTGCCTCTGGAGAGAGTAACTGATAGTGCTGGCACATGAGCCTCATGCCAAAACGTCCCCCTGCCCTGGAAATGTGTGTGTATAGAAGAGTTTAGCAGTGCAGTGTCCTGTTTCCCAGAGGGTGCTGCAGCAGATGCCTGAGAAAGAGCAGGAGGGGCAGGTTAAACACTGCACCAGGCTTTGCTCAGTTGGCTCCTGAGCTTCCTAAACTGGAGTTGGTTCCTTTGTGTTTAGTATCCCTCAGTGGATTTCTTCCTCAGGGCATGTGTGATTCCTTTTTGTAATCTAACAGGTTTTATTTCAGCATCTGTAGTCAAGAATCCTCAGAATTTAGTTGTGTAAAGGAAAACCTTCCCTTGTTTTTAACCTCCCCTTTCCATGTAGTTCCCATACTGGAAGAGACAGTGAGTGATTGTTCCCCACTCACCTCCTTCAGGCTGCTCATGATTTTATATCCCCCTCTCATGCCCACCTTCAGCATTCTCTTTTACAGCTTCAAAACTGACTCTGTGGTTTGAGGACTGGGAAAAGCATTGAGGAGCTTTGAAAGTCAGTCCCTGCCAGGCACTTGAGGGCATTCTTGCAGGGTTTATTAGATATAAGTTAGTGGAATTTTACTGTGCTGTGTTTGGTAAGTATTGTCACGAACCTTCACTGCAAGAGCTGAACTGAAAATGGACTTGAGGGAGCAAGAACTGGAAAAGAAGAAGGTATTTTGATTATATAAGTGGCAGAGAAGGAAGTTTAAAAATTGGAGGAGAGAGGAAGCTGTGGGAGAGAATTTAGTTAAGAGGGTTAGTAGTAGCAGGCTTTCCTAGAAGTGCTTGAGAGCAGAGAGGTCTGGCTGATGCTGTGGAAAGCCTTTATGGGATTATAACAAGCAGCAAGGAATATGGGAAGCAATTAAAGAAAAAAGGGTTGTCTACGTCAAACGCTCTCCCTGCAACTGCCAAAGATCAGAGATCTCGTGTGTGTCTCTGTCAGTGATCAGCACTACAAACACTGGATCCACTCATGTGCTGCCTTGGTTTCTTTTTTGGGGTTCTTATGTAGGTGTGGATGTTCTCACAAAAATTTGCTGCTGTGCTTTAAGCAGAGCTTTCTCCTGGTGCCCCGTGCCAGGGCTCAGCTGGGTCACAGCCCTGGTGACCTTCTGTGTCCTGGTGGGAGCAGCTGTGTGCCCATCTGAGGTTTCTCTTCAGGATTAGAATCCCTTCTTGCTTCCTGTTTTCCTACTGGTATTTGGGATTTTTTTTTCCCTCTCTTTCCTCATCCTAACTAGTGAATAATAAAGTGCTGGAATGCTCTTCCCAGGGAGGTGGTGGAATCACCATCCCTGGATGTGTTAAAAAAGACTGGACATGGCTCTGGGTGCTATGGTCTGGTTGAGGTGTCAGGGCACAGGTTGGACTGGATGATCTTAGAGCTCTCTTCCAACCTCATTATTCTGGGATTTTTTGGCATCTGTTAATCCCTTGCACTTTAGAGTGGGTCAATAAATGAATCCACAGTTGAAATTACCCTGATGAGGAAGGGGAAGCAACGCATTTCTCTTTCCTCAGAGCTGGAAGAATAAGGCACGAGGCTTTAGGTCACTCAAGGCTCTGTCTCAGTACTTGCCCTCAGCACCTCTTTCCTTCCCTTGCCTCTCACATTCTTTACCAAGGGAGTGATAAAATTGTTCCCAGCCTGTTTTTACTTGAGCTTCCCAAAGGAATGGGCAGTCAGGCTGTGCAGGTCATGTAGAATAAAGTTGAGGAACGTGGCTTTTTTTTTAAAAAATGTATTTCTCAACCCTCATTAGTGGTCATTTCACAGAGGGCTGTGCTGGGATGGAGGGGTTGTGCTGGGGTTGTGCTCTGCTGTCACTCAGTTCCTGCTTTGCCTTTCTGTGAATGATTCATGGTGAGTTTGGTATTGTATTTAACACAGGGACACACTGCAGCCCTGTCCCCTTGAGCTGGCACATCCTTGTCTGCTCCAGTCATCCCTGATCCATGGGATTTACAGCTCTGCTTCCTTCCAGCCCCTCCTGTGTGGGTCACTGTCACTGCTGCTCCAGTGTCCCTGCTCAGGGGTTGGAATAATTTCCTGGTGAAGAGCAAACAATAAAATTCCAGCAACTTCGGGTTCCCTCCATGCAATTCCGGGTTGGAATTCCTCAGAATTGTTGTCTGGCTACCTCACAATTCCTTCAAGTGGGGATTTTCCCTCTCTGCAGAGTCCGCAAATGGAGAAATGAGAGAAGTCAGGCACCGGCTGCACAATTCCAGTATTGCCATTTCTCTGCTGTCCAGCTCTGAGGTGCCTTTGGAACACAGAGCTTTGGAACCTGACTGAGAGCCAAAATGTCCCCTCATCCCCAAAATAGTGTGAGGAGACTGTGTGCTTTCAAAGCAAGGAGGTGCTGGTTTCTTTTTGCCTTCTGGAGGTTTTAATAGTGATAAAATTAGGAGCCAAGGCTCTAAAGAAGAGATGTTGTCAAGAAGAGAGAGTGCTGGCACACCAGCATTGTGTGCTGGAAAAGGAGAATGCAGGAGCTGTGGGGAGATGGAAATCATGACAGAAAAAGTGGCCCAAAAGTGGAAGATATCCCTGTTCTGGGTCATTAATGATTAAGCCAAGGGATGCTCATGTTTTCACTGCAAGAGGCAAAGACATTAAGATGAGGCTTTTCTAGATAATCTTGCCTGTCAGCAGAATTAAGACATGCCTTTAAGTCCCAAGGTTGGGAATGCAGTGGTCACGATTTTATATGAATTTGAGAGCTTTTAGTTTTTTTTCTTGTGCGCAAAATCTTTTGGTGTTTGCTCAGTGGGAAAGAAATAAGTTTGATATTTATGCATTCAAAAATATTGAATTTTTAATGGTTCCTCAGGATGTTTGGATATTGGCCTGGCATTGAAGTCACTGCTCTGGTGGGCTCCTCTTGGTCATGTTCTCTAAAAATTGTTAATTCTCAGTTGTGTATGGGTGGCATATCCATAGGGGCAGTGATATGGCTGTGTGAGAACAGTTTTTGTCTTTGTTACACATACAAAACTAACCTTTTCCTCTCCTTGCCTCTGTTCCAGTCTCTGTCTGCTGCTGTCTCTTCATATTGTTTCTCTTCCTGTCTGAGCTCACGGGATTCATAGCCACTGAAATGTAAGTAAAAGTCATGTTTTCCCCTGTTTGTAAAAGTCATGTTTTCCCCTGTTTGTCTGCATGTGAATCTTTACAGCTTTACTGTTATCTGACAGAAATATTCCTGTCATTTCACTAGGTCATTTAGTTGCCTAATGGGTTTGGGATTCCTTTAGGTTGAGTCCAAATTCTCAGACAATCATTCAGCTTTTTAATTTGCTAAAATTAATAGACAAACTTGGTTCTGAACTATTTTTGATAGAGGATCCTTTATTAGCTGCATGCTGGATTGCATAATTAGCAGCATGGAGAAATGGATTGCATCAAATAAGAATTATTAATTTAATATCAATAATTGCTTTTTTTATGATGTCAGAGCTAAATCTCTGATTCATGCTAGTAGTTTTATTAATGTGTGAATTTTTTTTTCTTTTGTTAAGCCTTACTAGGAAACTTATTCACAGGTTTTGTGTCTGAGGACAAGTTGCCCCAGGTGGTGTCAGCTGTGAGAAAAATGGAAATAATTTCTACTTTTAAAAATTATTCATTGAACAAGTATGAAGTACTTATTAACACCGAGTTAATCAGAATTTTATTTTTCCCCTCCTGTTCTCATGTCCTTCCTGCCTCAAAGTAAAGTTTTAGTAACTCTTAACACATCTACCTTTGTTTTGGGCTCTAGGAAACCTTCTCCATCACCCTGCTGATGTGGCAGTGAGCTCACTGAGTGTGAGGCACAGTTCCTGGATAGCTGGGAGGGGTGGAACTTCTGTCAGGCTCACATGATGGTCCTGATAGCCACAGATGTCAGTGCTGAGCTAAAAGGCTCTGAAACCTTGCTCAGATTGGCCATTTTGATAACCAAGAGAGGCTCTTGCATTGTTTTTGTGCAGCTCTGACTTGGATCAAGAGCATGATTTCAGGAATAATGTTGAGGTTGACTAATGTTTAACTGAAGGCAGGAGTGTAATCAAGCTCGAGATCGTTTTTTGTGCCTGTTGCACGTTTACTTCAGAGATGGTATCTCACATTTCTTGCTTGCTCACAGTTTCTTTGACTTCAGTTCCGTGTGTTTGCTTGTGTAATCCGGGGTCACCTTATCAGCCACTTCACAGAGCTGAGTTTCCTTGGGTTTCTTGTTTTACAAAACACAGAAAAGCCAGACAGACTGCTTCAAGTAAAGCACTGCTTTTTCTTTCTCTCCTCATAGATCCCATTCTCCTGGTTTTCTTTTTTCTTCCAGTTAATGCTTTACAGGAGGAATTAGTAATATTTACCTAGTTTTGACCCAGTTACTGGAGAACACATCTTTATGTAGTGGCAGTTTCCTGACTAGAAATTCCTTTTTGAACAGCACAATTACATAACTCTGAGGAATCTCCTTGCTTTTCCTTAAGAAGATGATGCATTTTCCACAGAAATATTGGGAAGTGCTGTAAGCACGCTCAGCTGACAAGTTCCTCATTAAAACCTCAGAGAGACGGTGAAGTGCCTTTCCCAGCAGGAGCTGTGTGGGCTGGAGGTGTTTGCAGGCAATAAAGCAGTAAAGTTGGAGAGGGGATGTCACACAAGTGTCTGGGACAAATGACTGCAGGAACCTGATTCGTCATGGGCTGTCCAGCACAGAAGCTCACACAAAAGAGTGGGAAAACCTCCTCCTGGTGAGTTACAAGTCACCAGACTCTTGCTGGGAACATTCACCCCCAGCAGTTGTGAAAAGGCTCTCCCAGAACAGCGGAAATGCTTCAGAAAGTCACTTCAAGTCCTTCCCAGTTCAGAGACTTCGAAAGCAGGAGTAAACTTTTATTTTCCATTTCTTAGTCATTGGTTTCTCTTCTGAGAAACCCAGTACAAGTTGTTGTGAGCCTCTTGTGGTTCCCTCTCAGTCAGGTATTACTGGCAGTGAGTTGTGAGGCAGCAGAGCCTCATCACTGGGAATAAGAATTGGGAGCTCTGCGTGGTGTGGAACTTGTGAGAGCTCTGTGCTGCCATTAAACTGGGTAATAGCAAATAGCAGGGGAAATACTGTCTCAAAAAGGTTCCTGAGCCTTGTTTTCCCATGATCCAAATACTTACACATATATGGAAGATTACTTACGTGCAAACTGTTCAGCTCTCATCAACTTTTATTGCAAGCTTCAAGGTGTTTTTTTTAATATTGAGAGTCTCCTACAACAGATACCTCACCCAGACTGAAGTTTCCCAATGCCAGCCAGGACCTGGATGATTACAGGTGTGCAGTTACATGGGATGAACTTTCCTGCTTTGTCACTGCCAGCTGTGCTGTGAGTCTGCATCACTCTTTCTCCTTTTGTGTCATATTTCCCTCAAAGCACTTGAGAGAGCCAAGCTGGGTGGGGAGAGCTGCACAATTCTGATGACAAGGTGAGCCCTTGGCCTGGTGTTTTACACCAGGGACGTGGCAGGTGCCCTGCTGAGCACTCAGAGCCTGTTCCACAGTTATTGTGTGTGGGGTGTGTGCAGGAACAGCTCCTTCAGGGCAGGGGTGCCCACAGGATTCCCTGTCTCGCCCTCAGCACTGCGATTCCCTCCGTGGCTGCCCCTCAAGCAAGAGGTTGGTGTGGTTTGTTCAGCTCGTGCTGCAGCATGAGGAAAGAAGAATCTGCTGTGCACCACAGTGACCCTGAACACTCCCAGGCTGCTCCTGCCCAGTGCTGCACTTTCCTGCACGCTCTCAGAGTGCAGCAGCCTCAGTGCCTGGCGTTACTCGAAATCTCGGTTTGGCTGCTCTTGCCCAACTTCAAAGCTGTTTTTCCTTGACCAGCCCGTTGTGGTGGCATTTACAGTCTCAGCTGCTGAAGGCTTGTCTGGGTGGCAGAGAGCCAAGAAATGACACCCTCATCTCGAGGATCACGGTCACAGCCCTAAACCCAAACATTACCTGTGTGGGGAGGACGGCAGCTGTGTCATAACTCGTGTGGGCATTGCTAATGAGCACCGGGGCTGGGGCTGTGCTCAGGAGCTGGCTCCAGTTAGGAAGTCAAAGCAAGACACTGCAGGAAGCTCATGGAAGAGGTAACACACTCCAAAGGCACGTCCTCTTCTGCTGCTGACGGGTTTCCTGGGGAGACCAGCCCTGAGGAGGGTAGAAAACTCCCAAGTTGCTCATCTTCCAGATTTATCCTGTGACCCCAACAGGCCTGTGAGCAGCCATGAAGGAAATCCAAGCTTGGCACTTAGGTGGGGCTGCATCCTTCCCAGGAAAAGCACAGTGAAGGGCTGGTGAAGGAAAAGAGCTTTTTTCTTTTCTCAGTCACAACCCATCATTGTCATTAAGGGGAGGGTGAGTTTAACTCTGGAAGCATAGGATCCTCCTGATTTTTAGGGTTTTTTTTTTAGTCCAGACTAAGAGTGACTGAAGACTAAGTGCAAACTTCAGGCATTGGAATGTCCCCATCCCTGGAGGTGTCCAGGGAGCACCTGGATGTGGCACTCAGTGCTCTGAGCTGGGGATGGTCACAGGTTGGGCTCAATGATCTTGGAGGGCTTTTCCAACCTCAGTGATTCCATACCAAGAACATTGATGGATCTCCTCATATCTGTAGAAGATCAAGAAAAGGAGGTCTGTGTTCCACGTTTGAACCTCTGAAAGATGAACAGCATCAAACACTCTTGTCCCACTGAGCCAATGACTCAAATGGCTGAAGAAATTAAGCTGAAGGGTTAAATGTGTCTGGTTTTTCCTGGGAAAAACCAACAGTTAGTTGAGTTGAGAGTACTCTGAGGGCTAGAAATGGCTTGTTCTGCCTTTAGCAGCCTCCTCATTCCTCTGCTGCTGTGTTGCAAATCAGAAGCATAGAAATCACCCCTCTCTTTTCTAATTAACTCAGATCAGTGCTAGATGTTAATAGCTGGCAAGATGATAATCTCACTGTTTTATCACCCTAATTAGGTCATGAATTATGTCCTGTAAGATCAATAATAGTTTTCCAAGTATTCCATCATTAAGGATTAAAGATGTAATTAACTAATCTAGTCTGCCTTGCATTGGCAGCCAGGGGATGGGGTAGGAGGGTATGAATGTGGTGCTTGTGGTATGAATGTTTCTGCTCAACACTAATTCATCTGCCACAGCACACTGTAGGAAGCAACAGACTGTTCCTGGCAGTGTTTGCCTTTTGTTTTTTTTAATGTAATAACAGACAAAAACCTATCTGAAGTGACAAGTTTGCTAATTGGAAAGCTGAGCCCCCTGCAAGGCAATTAATTACTTAAGCAGAATATCTGCAGTAAAATTACTGCCTTTTCATTAAGGCATAAACCATAAATCGTGGAATATCCTGAGCTGGAAGGGACCCACCAGGGTGATCAAAGCCCAGTTCCTGGCCTGAAGTAGGATAACCCCAAGAAGGCTGTCAGGAGAGTGGGAGGAAGCAGAACTCCAGGAGTTTCAGGGAGCAGTGTTCCTTGTCCACACTGGATTCATCTGCATGGCCAGGACTGATGCTGCAGAGCAGCAGGATTGTCACCAGACCTGTCTTCAGAGGTTCTCCAGAGTGTGTGGGGTGTGTTTTGTGGCTCTCAGCCCATGGAAATGGTACCAAGCAGCAGAGTGTGATCCAGCTGCAGCAAGGGTTCCTTCTGCTGCAAACCCTAACCCGGGTGCACAGAGATGCCACAATTCCTGTGTCCTGCCGCTGAGCTGGAGATGCACCTCCGGCCCTGCTGGCTCATCCGTTTGAGGCAGATGAAATGCTAGAGCCAAGCAGCCCAGCAGAGCTTCGTAGGCAAAGGAGACTGGAGTTGTAATCCTGCTCCTGCCACGCACTGACCTTGAGACAGAGACTTTTCTGCAGAAGCATGTAATCCTCAGCAGCCCTGAGAGAGGCAGGCAGGTAAGAAGCTTAATTGATGTTTGTGAGGCAAGGTGGGGATTACCTAAGAGGAGGTGTTGGAGCTTTGTGCAGGGTTGCTGTGCCCTGTGTGGGCTTGCAGGAAGCGGAAGGTCGTGGCGTGATGTCACCTGCAATTCCTGACTCAAGTCTACATTGACGTCTTTCCAAGCCTTCTCCTTCTTCCTGTCTCCTGGAGAGCTGTAATCCCTTCCTTTGTAGGGCAGCGTGTTTGCTGTGCTCCACAGCTGATCTGGGACAGGCACCTTCACGCTGAGGAGCTGCTTGGGATGCAGGAGATGACAAATGGCAGAGCAGCAGACACATGACGCAGGAGAGAGTTTGCTGACCTGCTTCTTGTTGTTGTTTCTTCACACAAATGGAAAAGAAGATTTGTCTAATGCTCTCTGCTCTGGCACCACTGAAAATGTGGTGATGCAGGAATCTCAGCATTGGAGGGTTGTGTCTCTGGAAGGTGTTTGTTAGAGCTGAAAGGGCAAGTGGAGCCAAGGGGGTTCGCCTGAGAAAGTCCTTTGAGAAGCTTTGGGCTTCCTCAGGAAAGAATAATTATTTTCCCTCTTAGGCATGGGGTCCTGGAGATCAGAAGGTGCCTCCTGGCAGTTGGAGGATGAGGTAAAGTGCAGCTTTCTGGAGGAGGTGGCTGTATTTTCTCTGTGGCTGATGACTGAGGAGGAGGAGGCTGGCTGATTGTTTGCTGTGAAAGGGGGAGAAAAAAGGCTCAAACCTGGAGCAGGGCCTTGGGACAAGGAGGACACAGAGCAAGGCAGACGTGTTTAGAGAGCACCCATGCAGTGTGTGAAGCTCTGGAAGGTGAATGCAGTGCCCACCCTCAGATCCAAAGCCTCTCCAGCTGTTGAAGTGCTGCAGTTAGTGGCCAGAGCTGCCGGGTGGAAAAAAATCACTGTGGAAGTTTTGTTTCTGGGGAAACGAAGCTGTTGTGTCATAAATCTGAGACCTAAAGCACAGGGAACAGGTCTGGCTTTCTTTGGATAAAACCCTGGAGCCATGTTCTGCCCTCTGTGGCCCCCTTGCCTTGGCCCTCACGTGCCATTGGCATGATCTGGCCAAAGGGTCCCTGCAGCTTTTTGTGTGGAACGCTGGAAGTTTGTAAGCAGGCAGGGTAAGCAGCATCACTCAGGAATGTGAAATATTTCCAAGTGGCTCTTTCTAGAAGTGAAGCAGATTCCTGATGTGTGGATCATGGAGAAACTTCCCTGCTGTTCCTCGGGTCAGTGGTGGGAGGCTCTGTGGGGGTGGGAGGTCCAGCTCTCACCTTGTTGTACTTTCAGAGCTTTGCACCCTCAGCCTCCTTCATTCTGCTGCTTTTATTCAAATGTTCCTTAGTAGCAGCCAGGAAAACACCAACTCCTCCATGTTTGGAGAAGGTACACCCTGCCTTTGGGTCACCAATATCACTGCCTCTCTCTGCCTGGCCTCGGGTTTTATTTCCTTTGTGATCATCCCAGATTTACTGTTAAGGCACTGTTCCTCCTGGGACACTTTGTATTCCAGCTATAAATTAGAGTAAACTTCTTTTCTTCCACCAGAGATGTTAGTCCTTCAGGGAGAGTGGCTAAAGAGGGTAATAGTGCTTTTCCTGACATCCCAGGAGAGTGATTGAATAGTAGGAAGGCTGTGTGCAATTTGGCTTCCTGGCCCTGGTTAGGAGGATGGCAAGGGACATGTGAGTGCCAGCCCTTTGCCCCCCCAAAGCTGGGTGCCAGTGGTTCACTGCCAGGAATAGCCTTGACCATGGAAATTTGCATTACCTGTGAGATTTCCAGAATTCCAATACTCCAAATTGTTGAGGAGAGAAATGGCCAATTTGTTGAAAACAACATTTTTGTGAGGTTTGCCCCAGCGAGTGCAGCCTGTGGTGTGTTGTCATTGCACCCTTGGTTCCCCGTGGTGAGAGGGAATATCAGTGACACACAAAGGATGCACTTTGGAGCTGGATTTATCAGTTTGGGCCCTCAGCAGGAGCTGATCGTGCCATGAGGAAGCAGGGAGGGAGAACAGGATCCAGCTGGATGGGTGCTCCATGGAAGGTGAGGCTGTGGCTGAAATGAGGGGAAGGAAAGGAAGGATCACTGTATGAGCTCCTGGTGTCTATGCAGTGATAGATTGGGTTGTGAAATTTGGAACATGAGTTGCAGAGGGGCAGAGGGCTGCTGGGTGAAGAGGAGGAGGAGGAGGAAGTGGCGGTGAGCCTTGCCCAAGGGACAGGCTGGGAGCCACTGGTCCAGTGACCGGGCTGTGGGACAGGAAACCAGTTTCCTTCTGCAGCTCATGGGCTGTGTGACCTGCACAGGCTGCCCTACTTCCCTGTGCTTCAGTGATCAGCCAGCAGCCAGGTGAGCTCAGCACTTGCCTGCCTATGTCAGAGCTCCCCGTGCTCTGTTCATGCTCTGATTTCTGCCACAGAAATCAGAAATTTCCTTCTCACTCACTCATCACCGAGCGGCTCCTGTGCCTTCGCTGTCAGAGCTGCACGATTCAGGGTTCAGGGTTAGAAATCAGCAAATACAAACTCTTACTGTGCTAGGGCTTTTCTCCAGAGAGCTGGGATGTTGGGCTGAGCTGCTGCACCTGGCTGTGCTCTGCCAGCCCTGCTGTGGATGCTCCTTTAGCCAGGAGCACTGAGCTGGCACTGCTGGGCATCCCTGGGCATCTCAGAGAAGGAGCCGGGGTTTCTGACAGGGGCTGGAGCTGGGAAATGGATGGCAGCACTGAGAGGTGCCTTGCTCTGGGGGATTAGTGCCCATCCAGGCTGGGGCTGCTCCTCCCCAGACCCTATTTGGATATATGACTTAATCCAATCTGCCCAATCTGGCAGTAATGAACACGTAGAGGAGAGAATGCATTCCACCCAGGAGGAGAGGGCTCAGCCAAAAAGCTGCTAACTAGGTCACTGATGAGCAATCTTTCCCCTCCCTCTGTGTCATTTTTATTAATCACTTGAAAAATAGGTTGAGTAATGATTGCAAGCAACTTGTCAAGCCAATTAAAACCAGAGAAAGGTAGGGCTGTGAAGCCGAAGACAAATGCTGTGCTGGTTTTAAATGAGTGTCTGTAAATCCCACTGACCTGTGAGTAATTGCCTCCAAAAACCCTGGCAGAATGTGTGTTTCTCAGCGTGAAGGTTTGTTTCTTCTGCATCCACAGGGCAAACAGTTCATCGTGGCCCACAGATGTATCACCAGAGCAAAATCACTCTGAATCTGTCCTGTAGCTGCCTTACTCTGCTTTGACTCTTAGCATGTGGACTCTCCAGTGGGCCTTGTCAAAGAGTTTAGTGCACTTTGAATGTAAAATAAAAATGCTGCAGAGCACTTACTCGTTTTATTTGATGTAATCTGCCTGAATCTAAGCTCCCGTAGCTTTATAATCTGCCCAGCTGGAAGATAAAGTGTCAAATCTTATTTGTTGAACGGGAAAAAGAGCTTCTAGGTAATGTCACCATCGTCTCACTTCAATGGGGTGAGTCTCCCCAGAGTGGATTCTCCAGGACCATTCAGCAAATGCAGCACTGGGCTTGTTTTGGTTTATTTTTACGTGTCGGATGGATGGTGTGTGCCAACAATAAATATTTATACTCCTGCATTCCTCTGCCTCTCTATCTGTGTTTTGTCTCCTGTGAGATGCGTGCCAGCCCTGTGGGTGCTATGAGACAACATTACTCTTTGGGAGGCTGCTGTAGTGTGTGAGATCCTGCTGTCCAGGATGTTTCTTCCCATCTGTTCCTGGCTCAAATCCCCTTCAATCTTCAATTTTAGTCGCCACTTTTGGTTACCATTCATAGCCTGAAATGTGATATTAAGGGGAAGAATACAAATATGTCCTGCTGCCTTCCTTCTCCTGCTGCTGCTCTGTCAGCTGGGTGGCAATAACAAAAGGCAATTAGTGACACAAATAAGCTTTCCTGGGGGTAGCTGAGAGCAGCCTTTCTCTGGAACTATTTGTGGCACAAATGGAAAAACACATGCTTCCCTCCTGCCTGAAAGGAGCAGCAGCCCAGGGAGGGAGGGGTGGATCAATAACCTGCCATCTCTTCAGCATTAGCTCTTGTTTTGTAGCACCTCTGAAGCCTCAGGGTGGAGAAGGGTACAGGGAGCATAGAACAGAAGTTTTGTTTTTTTATGAGTGCAGAATTTGTTTAAAGCCTCGTGCGCTTGCCAAGAAATCCAATTGAGCCATGGTTTGCCCCCATTCCATCCTGGAGGGCTTTCCCTTCTTTCTGTAACTCTGCTGTAGCCATCACACAATCAAACCTCCTCTTTCCAGTCTCCTTTCCCCCCTCCCCATGCCAGATTTTGGGTTTTCCCTGTGGGAAGCAGCCCTGAGCCTGAGCCCACCTGTGTTTCTGCCCTCCAGAGTTAATGAGCTCTACGTGGATGACCCAGACAAAGACAGCGGAGGGAAAATAGAAGTGAACCTGAACATCAGTTTGCCAAACCTGCACTGTGAATGTGAGTACCCCTTCACTTAGCAGCTTTTCTTTGTGCTTTGAGTAATACTTGAAGTGGGCCCAGGCTGGTACAGTGGCCCTTCCTCTGTAACAGGATGGAAATAAGTAGCTGCAGCCTCTGCCAATACCCCATTGCTTTCTGTTCCAGGCCAGGGCACCTGTTTTCTTGGACCATGTGTTAGTGGCTGATCTCCTTCACTGGCTTCTTTCTGAATCTCATTTCCTTTCTTTTTTTTATTTTATTTATTGTTTAATAGCAACTTTTTTGTGTCTGGGAGCAAGAAACTTCCCAAGCTCCATTTGGAGCTGTGAATGCACCAGCTGGTTGTTGGCTCTTCCCAGGTCACCTGCCTTGTCTGCCTGAAGTTGTTCTGTTTGTGTGATGGGGAGTGCAGGCAGCTGGCAGGACATGGGAGGTGTATCTGTGTCAGATAGGCAGTGTGAAAAGTTTGGTTGCAAAGCTTTTCTGGTATAACAATTTCTGACAAAGAACATTATCACCTCAGTTTAGTCAAATGTCAGGAAAAAAGGTGTGGATTTTTTTCAAGTAAAAGCAATACATGCTTTTCCTATGCAACCTTCTTGTTAGTTATTTTGTTTGATTTTTTTTTAAATTGTCTTTTCACTCCCACCCCTGCAGTGGTTGGACTGGACATCCAGGATGAAATGGGAAGGCATGAAGTGGGTCACATTGACAACTCAATGAAGATCCCTCTCAATAATGGGGATGGCTGCAGGTTTGAGGGCCATTTCAGCATCAACAAGGTGAGTGGCACTGACAGTGACAGTGACAGGGGGTGAGCGTGTGCTGGCTGGAGAAATGATGGCAGGATCCATTTGTGAAAATGAAAATTTGGAAATCTGTCTCTCCTGCCGTGTTGCGTGTGTTTATGACTCTGTCAGAAATTTAAGTCAGTGTGGGGAGAGGAGGCAGCATGGCCAGACCCACAGGGAATGTGTTAGATCAGGGGTTTGCTTCACTCTCCAGAGCAGGTAATGGAGACAGAAGTGCTGAGCAGCTCCGTGCAGCAGCCCCGTGTCCAGGGGATGTGTGAAAACCCCACAGATGCCAAAGGGCTCCTGTGTTTACTACTCACGACTTCTGCACCTCCAAACCCTGACTCAGTGTGGAGAGGTCTCTGGCAGTGGCTGCATCCCAGCTCTGCTTTGTCCTGAGAGCTGCAGAATGGCAGGAATGTTCCCTGGCATTCTGGAGGGTGCCAGGCTCCTGCAGGGATGTTTGGAATACAGCGCGTGGCCCCACGCATGCTTGCTGGGGATGCTCTGCTTCTGGCTCAAGGAATGAAAATCCAGGCCTGGAGGAGGCTCCTCTTTGGGATGGGTGTGTTCAAGATTGAATAATCTTGCTATGTAATGCTGGAGATGACTTGCTGGGGTGGGGGAGGCACTGGTGGGACCCAGAGATGTCCTAAGAAGGGCACACCCTTTATTCACTCCTCTTGGTGTACCACAGGCTACAAAATCCTCCTTCCCTCTTTTCCTCCCAGGTCGTGTTAGAGCACATCTAAAAATAACAGACAGCACCTCTTGCTGATTCTGTGGCATGGAAAGGATGGGGGATTTAAAAAGAGGACTTTTTCCTCATCTCCAAGCCACCAGGATGGCTGGCTGCTGGTAGTCCACCAAACTGGGAAAGGGCTTCTGGAAAGTTCTTGCCCAGCCAATTGCCAGAGCACAGAGCTGAGGTAGCTGGGGGTTTGTGTGCTGGGTGTGGTGTGTCCTGCTCACCAAGGGGGCAGAATGTGGCACTGAGGAGCTTCCTGCACTGCTCATTTGTGTCTCATTTAGTGGCTGGGACAGCTGTCACAGGCAGGGGAGCTGGCCCAGGGCTTGTGGCTCTGGAAGCCCAGATCTCCTGTGTGTGACCTGGCAGTCTGCAGTGCCCTGGCAGGAATGGGACAGGCTGGGAGCTGCAGTGGGACCTGGCCAGCCCTGGGAACTGACCAAGGCTTGCATTTGGGTGTTGCTGTCCCAGCTGCTGAGGGAGGACAGGGTGACAGTGAGATGATGGTTTGTGCTGCTTGCTGCAGGCCCTGACGCCCTGTTTGCTCAGCTTGTTTATGACACTGCTGGTGCCCACACCTGAAAGTGCTCCCAGGAGAGCACTGCTGTTCCTCAGGTCATTAAATCAGCTTTCCTGAAAGCACATGGAAGGGCATGTGGCCTCCCATGGCCCTGCTGGTGAGGTGTGTGTGCAGAGAGCAGCTGGGCAGCAGTTGTATAACCACCCTCCCACTCCTGCCCTGGGCTGTGCCACATTGCTCCTCAGGTTGCTGCATTTCACAACCTTTTCTCAATAGGAAAATATTCTTGCATCCTCCATGTCAGTGATTGAGCTGAATCTGCTGAAGGACTTCAGGGTTAGTGACCTGAAAAGTGAGTGCATGCAGAGTGGTGCCATCAGAGAGACACCAGGGCTCATTTTCTGTCTTGGAACTGAGCCTTTAGGTGAAACTTGTGCTTTTCAGTTCTTTGTATTTCCCTCCATTAAAAAAATTTAAAGGAAGGGGCCTTGCTAGCTTCTGCCAAGGGGAAGATCTAGGTTAGTTTGTATGGGATGCCCACGTGGGTTTGGTGGTGGATTTTCTCTTTGTATAAAACTCATTCCTGCACACAATCTCAGAGGTAAAGTTGCTCATGACTGGTACCAGAAGAGAAATACATCCCCAGCTCCCTGGGCTGCTCTGCAGCAGTGGGCCCCTTTGCAAATGCCAGATGTGGGAGTAAGACATTGAGCAAGAGAGACAGGAATTTTATTTTAATAGGGATGAAAGATGTAGCCTTAAGTGCTGGGGATCCCTGGAGCTGGGAGTGACCCACTCCTCATCCCCTGGTCAGGACCATCAGCAGTGTGGGGTGCCAGACTCTGGGGTGCAGGATTTGGGTGCAGCGGTGTTGGTCAGCTGCAGGAAGGTATCACGGATTCTTCCATCTTCCTGGATGGATCCAGGCATTCCCATGTCACTGCACAGAGCCTGGCAATGCCTTGAGGGGTAAAATGTGAAATCCTGTCTTCCCTGTCGTGGCTAATTTTAGGTCCCTGGTAACTTCCACGTGTCGACGCACAGCGCGACGGCGCAGCCGCAGAACCCCGACATGACTCACGTCATCCACAAGCTCTCATTTGGGGACAAGCTGCAGGTGAGTCCTGAGACTTCCCTGGCTCTAGGGGAATGCAGTGAGAGTGGTTTAATGTTAGACACTTTGGTTTTATGGAAGGCCTGGGTGTCCCTGCAACTCAAGGCTGGAGGAGTTCACAGCTGCCACCAGCTGGGGCAGGAGCAGTGTCCAGTCACAGATCGACTGTGCTGTGTTCTTCTGAAACTCAGAGTGCTTCTGGAAAACTCAGTGGAGAGAGTTAGAAATGAGGGCTTCTGGCTCAGCAAAATCCTGGTTTTAGCATGAGCACAGCAAAGAAACCTTTCTGCCTTTGTGGAGCAGCAGTGATGCACTCAGGGAAGATGTGTGCTGGCTACTGTGCTCACCACAGCAGCAGTCAAGCTCTTTTCCATTCACTTCACTCTGCTTGTATAGCAGACACCTATTAGTCAGATTTGCTCTGTGAAACACAAGTTAGGCTTAGCACTGCCAATTCCCTGCTGGGAAGAAGCTGAATGCATGCACTTGCCCAGTGGATAGAATTTCACCAGGTGCTGCAAGTTATGTAATATTACCTGATTTCTCAATAAGGACAGATTACAGCACTAGCCTACTTCCAAGGAGCTGCCCTCACAGGTGGGAGTTCCACATGTGCACACCCAGCTTGAGACTCATCCTAAACATTGCTTACCCTTAGCCTCTCTGTAATCTTCTTTCCTCAGCACAGACGTCTCATTAGTCTGCTCCTTGTACACCCACTTCCAAAGCCCTTTTTTCATGCTAACAAGTCTAAGCGTTGCTTTGTAGTCTTCTGGTTCTGCTCCCGGCTCCTTTTAGGAATGATCTTGTGTGGGAACCAGGAAATATTAGCGTATAAATAAGCTTGGCTTAATGTCTGTGAAGCACACTGAGATTATGAAAAATAGGGGGTGAGTGGTAATGGGGAGCTGTGCAGCCTGCGTGGGAAATGGGTGCTCTGAGGGAGCATTCCCATTGTTTTATCATGGAGCAGCTGGAGTGTGAATCAGCATGGAGGAGGAGCCTGGAGAGACAAGCAGCAAAGTGCCTTCAGTTCTTGTGGTGAGAAACCTGTCTGGCAAACGTGGAGTTGGCTCCTGGCTGGGGCAAGTTGAGTATTTTCAGAGCTGAGGATGAGTGCTCGTGGTCTGAGGTGCTGCAGGCAAGCAGCAGCTCAGCAGCACAAATTAAAGAAGGATATCTTCACCAAACTGGTGCTACCACGACTCAGCAAGTGTGGGGAGCTTTCAATCTGCCTCGGTGCACCTTTGAATATTTCAGGTTGTCTCCACCTGCTTTGATGTAATAAAAGCTTATATTCCTTACAGAGGGTGAGGAGCTCCTCATTCACTTGTGTCATGTGCTGGGAGTTTGTTCTTTGTGAGATCACTGACTCTGCCACAGTGATCCACTGAGGGACAGGCTGTGTTCTCCAGAAAAACCAGTCTCTCTGAAGCAGAGATTTAAATATCATGTGGCATTGAATGAGCTTTGAGTCTTCATCAGTACTTTGTGCACAATAGTGGCAGACTTCCTGCAGATTTTTCATCCTCATTTAGATGAGATCAGAATAAAAACCTGCAGAATTAAAACTCATGCAGTGAGTTCCTGCATGTCAGGTAACCCAGGAAGGAGAGAGATGAGGAGAGCAGGAGGTGATGCCTTTTTACTGTCAGGGGTGGACAACTCTCCTGACAAGGTTAAAGCCAGGATTATTCAACACCAAAATGTAGAACTCAGTAGAAATTATGATTAAAAATGCATCATCTCCTATTTCCACATCTCTCTCTTTACTGGGTTACCTGATGGCTGGAGGTAGGAACTCATTGGTTTGAATTTTGGTCTTGAGGGGAAAATCCACCAAAATTTTGAAGTGAACCTTAAAGTCTCTGGTGCAGATGTTCTGTAAGAGACTTTTTAGCTGTATCAAGAATGGAGCACCACACTGTTGCCCACTCCAGGGGCTTCTTTTTCTTCTTATGCCTTTTTCAGTGAGTAAAGAATGTAAAGAGTGAAGAGTAAAGAATGAGCACAGGCTGCAGATGTAGTGTGGGAATGGTGGTGGTTGTGTGAAATTCCAGCAGAACAGAAGGCCTTGCAGCAGGATCAGCTGCTGCTTTTGCTCTGCTCCTGCTCCCAGCACCTTCCAGTTGAACTTGCTGGGATTTTGTCTCTCCAGAATTTCCTTTCTGCTGAGCAGAACTGGTTCACTTGCTGCTTCCCCCCTCATCCACTCTGCAGTGCTGGGAACAGGGAAATGTCCATGAGGATGAGACAGACACATGTTGAGAGGGTTTGGGAAGGAGATGGCATTGCCCTGTTGGTGAGGTGAAACTGTCACACCCCTGACCAAATCCTCCCTCCAAACTCTTCTTCCCTGTTGTCTGACTGAAGGTCAGGAATTTCTGGGTTGTGGAGTTCTTTGTCCTTTCTTTGTGCCTTGTGAGCAGCACAACCCCTGACCTGCAGCTGCTGCCGTGGGCTTTTCCCTGCCTGGAGAGATCACACATGGATGATTTTGTTGCTGGAGATCAGACTCCAGGTCACAGCCTGTGCAGGGCATGGAAATGCTGTTATTGTGGGCAAACAGATACTCACAGGTCTGAAACCAGCTGCAGGAAAAGCTGAAGGATGTCAGTGTTGGGATGTGTCCTTCCATCAGCCATCTCCAAGGCTGATGAGTTGTACAGACCCAGCTGCCCTGACACCAGCCACCTTTAGAGGAGAAAACTGCTGAGTTTTAACCCCACTGTGACTCCCATCTCTTTCCCTTTCAGCCTGATAAAATTAATTTCACAGTTACCTCTGCAAAGCTCTTAGGAAATAGCTCACAGTGAAAATTTCACAACTGGCCTCTTCCAACTGCAATTCCTTTAGCTTTGGAGTGGTTTTGGAGTTTCATCTTGTAAGATGTTGTGAAATCAGCTTTTTCACTTGGAGCCAACCACTGTGATGATGGTCACTGAAAAATATTTGGGGTCATCTTTCACTGGGTTGAGGCTTTGTTTTTTGGAAGGGTTGAATCAGGCTGGTTACAGGGTAGGGAAGCAAAGGTCAGGAGTATCAAGTCAGAGCAGAGTTTCTTCATCCTCCCTTTTGCTTTCCAGGTCCATAACGTCCATGGAGCATTCAATGCCTTGGAGGGAGCAGACAAGCTCAGCTCAAACCGTGGGTATTCCTGGGCACTGCAGCTCTCAGCCACCCTCTGCAGGAGGGAAGGCAGGCCATTCATGCAACACTGCTGTATCCAGTTTATTTCATTTGCCTCTTCAGCCAAAATCATCCAGACATTGCTGGCTGACATTTCCATTTCCTCCAGTGCTTAGCCCAGAAGGTCCTTTGCAGTCCTTATGGAGTTTTTTTATCCATATCCTGTTCCTGTAGTGTCCCTCTGCTGCTGTTACTTCCACCAGAACTTTGCCTTGTACTTGTGTTGCAAATTGCCTTGAAATTTCTGCTCTGTGGATGGCAAGAGGGACATTTTCAGCACAAAAAGGAAAATTCAATGCATGCTACAGTTCAGTGTGGAGAGTTGTCTCTCAAACGTTCAGGCTCCTCCAGGACATGAGTCCTGTCCATTCCTTGGAACAAAATTTCTATGGCTGTTCCTGAAGCTATACAGTTGTGGTTTGGGGTTTTTTTACCTCCAGGAGCCAAATGTCATCATGTTACACTTGGCTAGAGGATCCTTCAGAGATGTCATTTAGAATTCTGTTTCAGAACTGTTTTAGAAGACACAAAAATGAGAATGAGCCCTTTAAATAATGAAAAAAAAAAAAAAAGTTAAGCAGCCGTGGGAGAAGGAGGATGAGAAAGCAAGAAAGAAATGGCAGTACACAGGTTGTGATACATCAGGGTTTTTAGTCAAAATTATCTCAGTGGGCTGCAGCCCTAACCTCAGCCAGTTCCTGCTTTAACCAGGCTGTTTGTGTGGTGATGAAAGTGTTACCATTTATAGTTGCAGGCAGTTAGGAAGGTTGGAGTAACCCAAACCTTGGGTGGGTTGTGGTCCTACAGAAGGTGTGGGCGGCTCCTGGTGTCACCCAAGCAGAGCTCTGAGCAAAGGGCACGAACGTGGCATGTGAAGCTTTGTCCCTGAGACGAGGAGGAGGGAGTCACCCTATTTTGTGACTTGTTCTGTGGGCTGGCTCCTTTCTCTCAGTGCTAACGTGTCCTTCCCTTCCTCCCCTGGGCACAGCCCTTGCCTCTCACGACTACATCCTGAAGATCGTGCCCACGGTGTACGAGGACATGGGCGGCAAGCAGCGATACTCCTACCAGTACACCGTGGCCAACAAGGTAAAGCAGCAGCAGCCTCTGCACCCCGGGGGATGCTCAGCCACCCATCCTCCCCTGCTGCTCTGCCCTGTGGGTTTGTAGGTGAGCAGTAGCCTCTGCTGGGGGAAGGAGGAACTGAAGCTGCTCACAGTGGGGCTTTTCCTGCCGCTGCACTTGGCCAGGCTGGGGAGGGTTTGTCCGAGCAGGTGCTGGTGGTGCCTTCATTCCTGTTCTTCCTCCTGGCGTGCTCACCTGTCAGTTTAGCTGATGAGGATTTCTGTAAATTGTGTGGGGGGTGTTTACAGGCTGCAGGAGCTCCTGTTGTGCCTGGCAAGGTGTATCTGAATGGAAACTTTAATCTAGCTGAGCGCATAAAACGTCATTCACGCCTGGTTTTAGCAACTAAACAGTCTCAGTTGTGATGGATGGGTGAGACAAAAAAATCAGCAGAGTTCTTAGCTTTTTACAAATGTTTATTTCAGATATTAAGTCACTGAACTGAAGCAGCAAATATGTGCTGGTTGAGTATTTCACAGTCCCTGCATTATGATAGTGAATTATCACAGAATCCATTAGTTTAGAAAAGATCCAAGATCACCAAATCCTTCCAGTGGCCAATTCCCACTTATCACCCAGCCCAGAGCATGAGTCCACATCCAGCATTTTAATAATTCAATGTATTGAATTGTTTTAAGGAAAAAAAGGACCCTATTTACTTTTTACAATAGAAAACATCTTCCAGTTGTAAATTATTTGCCATTCAGATGCTAAATGAAAGTCCAAAATCTGTTTGTAATGTCTAATTACTTCTAGTTTGCCCTAAGTGATAATTAGGCACACACTCTCCTGGACTAGTTCCCAGTTAATGTTCCTGACTGGTGACTTTTGGGCTTGCTTGTGTGGTGTGTCCCAGGGATTTGGACATCTCCCTCTGTTCAGATTACAGTGTATTTGTTCTGCTTAATGTCACAACTGCTGTTCTGATAAGACTCCTGTGACAGGAGTTCTGAAAGTAATTTGGAAAATAGCAGGAGCTTTTGACACTTCTGTGAGCTTGGCTGAAAACTGGGGCGTTGAGCCAAGCCTGACTCATTAGGGCAGGAGGGCTGGTGGGGAGAAGGGGACAGGAAGGAAAAAATGAGGTCAGTTCTGTCAAAACTGAGGTGCTGAGAAGCACAGCTGTGCTTTCTGCTCGTGGTGCTTCCATCCTTCACTCCACACTGAGCAGTGGGAAAGGGAGATGGGAATCCCCTGGAAGAGTCTGGCACAGAGTGGCTGCTCTGAGGAGAATCTGATGGGTGCAAATTCTGTCTCCTCTGTTTCCTCCCTTCCCACAGTCCCAAAGTGAGCTGCAGAACTCCAGTGAAAGCCTGAAAATGTCATGACGGGGGAATTCTGCTTCTCCTGTCATCATGGGACAAACCACCTAAAAATAGGGAAATTTGGGATTTATTTAAGATGATTGAAGATAAATACTGCCTCACCAGCACACAGAGAGCAAAATTAATTTTTTTTTTTTGTGTGTCGTGCTCACAAGAATCCTGTTGCTTGTTCTTTTTTTTTTTTTTTGTTTTTCTGTAGTACTTGAGGCTGTCTTTGCCTGTTTGTGAAGGAGAATTGCACAGGAGAGGAGATGTGAGCTGGTACCTTGTCCCAGGGCTGAGGGAGGGAAGAGCAGTCTGTGCCACCCTGGGCTCTCCTTGGACTCTGGGTCCCAGCCTGCTTTCCTGGGATTTTCCTTCACCCTGTGAATGTCTGAAAACTGATTCCTATCTCCACTGACAGCACAGGCAAAATATTATCTCAGGAAGATGTAGCTTTAGTTACCAATTTAGTGCTGGTACTGGGCAGTGTGTCCTGCTGGGTGCTGTCCTGTGGCTGTGACAGGACTTGTTAGGAAACAAATGGATTAAAGGAGCGTGGCACTGCAGATGTGGAAGGTGTCTCTCCCAAAGCAATCTGGGATATTTTTTGAACCCTTGCTAATATTTTTCTGTGTACAGTTTCATCCTGGCTTTCAGCAGGAGTTTTAAATGTGCCTTGAACATGGTTCCACATGATTGACACTAAGAGGGCAAAGCATTCCCATTGCCAAAGGAATGCAAGGACAAGGAAGGATTTTCAGGCTCTTACAAACTAAATTCCATCTGTTTGGTGAATTATTTATGTACAAAATATAGACATACATGTGATCTACAGAACTAAAACTTCACCTGCAGCCAGGCTGTTTGTATTGAAATAGAGTAGATTTAGGATGGAGAATCAGTGACAGCCTTTCTGTTTAGTCCTGTAACTCTGAATGAAGGTGAGAGTAATCACCATCACTCTGTCCCCTCAGCTCTTTCATTATCAGCCTGGAAGGAGATTGTTTTCCTTTCTGATAAGGATGGGAGGTGAGCACTCACACAGGAATTCACTGTTTGCTTCTTTCCATCTGGTCACTGCTATAAAACACTGGGGTGAAGGCCAAACCCACGGGGGCAGTTTTCTGGCAGACACTCTCTGGAATGGGTTTACTTACATTTTGTGCCATTTTCTCCTTTTTTTGCCCTGTTTTTCCCCAGGAATACGTGGCCTACAGCCACACGGGCCGCATCATCCCGGCCATCTGGTTCCGCTACGACCTGAGCCCCATCACAGTGAAGTACACAGAGAGGAGGCAGCCTCTGTACAGGTTTATCACATCGGTGAGTCACCCCAGCCTCTCCTTCTCCCTTCCTCTGCCGGCCTTTCCTGGCCCTCCTGAGCCTCTCTGGCCCACAGGAATTGAGTTTCTGCCTCAGGGTGTTGTGATGTGGGGATACAGCAGCACATCACTGGGTGCTGCTGGACTGGGAGGTCAGTCCAGTGCTCTGGTGTAATAGCTGGGCACAAAAAGAAGGGAAATTAACCCATTCCAGAAGGGCCAGGCTCTGTCCAGGCAGGATGGGCTCTCTTGGAGCATGTCAGAAGCTTGGAAGTAAAGCTGAAAACTGCAATAAACTGCTCAGTAATGATGAGATCAAAGGTGCAGAGAATCTAGAGTGGTTTGAATTCAAAGAACCTTAAACCTCATCCCATCCCACCCCCTGCCATGGCAGGGACATCTTCCACTGTCCCAGGCTGCTCCAAACCCTGTCCAGCCTGGCCTGGGACACTTTGAGGGATCCAGGGGCAGCCACAGCTGCTCTGGGCACCCCCACCCTTTTCCTCCCAAAGTCACCCTGGTCTCTCCAGAGGGTTTTCCTTTGTCCCAGTGAGGGAAGGAGAACTGTTAGATGACACAGAGCTGCCTGTCCTTGCTATCTCCTGGTATTTGGGTGATTTTTGCAGTAAATAGGAAGAAAACTGGCACTGAAGATTTTATCAGCAGCCACTTCTCTCCTCTCCTACAAGACATTGATTTTTATTTTTTTTTTACACTAAGTTTTATTCAGTGCTGCTGCTTGGCTTAATAAGGAGTGCCAGTTCCAGGTACTTACTCCTGAGCAGAAGTGGAAAAGAGCTGCATTATCAGATTCCAGAGGTGTTTTCCTGACAAGTTACATTTGGATGTGTCCAGAGAGCATCCTGCAGTCCTGATCTCAGCATCCAGAACAAAGCTGTGCTGGCCAAACTGCTCATTAGGGCAAAGAGCTATTTAAAGATCCTCCAGAACTTTAAAAAAAAAAGTGTCTTCAGGGAGTTGGCTTAAAATTGGAGCTGCAGTGAGCTGTGCCAGTGAGGCATGGTGGAATGTGAAGCACTTGATAAATTGGCTGCAGTGAAGACCTCAAATTCTGATTTTTAAACTGTTTGACTGTTTTAATTGGAATTCACATAAACAGTGTGGTGGAGTTGCACTTCAAGATTTTGATTTTGCAACTTTTGATAAACAGCAAGTTCCCTTCACTGAACTTTAGACAGTGAATGGAATACACAAATAACCAGATAAGGGGGCTTGAAGTAAAACCTAAATGTCATGGTGAAAGACTTTCTCTTCTTAGCACATCCACTTGGCTTCAAAAAATAATCCTAAAAAAGGTCAAACATCAGCATTTCGTGACTTGGCATCTCATTCTGCCTCTGCTTCTTTCCCTAAAATTGTGATCCCAGAAGTTTCTTACACATCATATTGAGGGTGAGGGTGTGGAGGTGTTTTCATGGGAAATGATTTGATAGCTGGGATTATTCTTTAATTTGATTGTCAGCATTGATTCACTGCTGATCTGCCACTGTATGCCTGTAAAAAGCACCTTTTTTGAATGGTATCTTGCTCCTGAGGATAAGCCTGAGGAGCACAGTCATGTGTCTGACATTGCCTTTGTGTCACCTTGCTGGCAGCCCTGCCTCCTCCTGTGCACCCACCGGTGTTTTCCTTTAGCCTGCATCCCCCTCTGCTGTGATCCCTTCTGTTCAGGGTGCAGGGAAGGGGCTCAGGGTGCATTCCTCATGTCCAGAGAGCTCTCGCTGCTGGGATTATTCCCCTTCTGTGTCTCCTTCTGTCGCAGACATCTTTTATGAAAAATCCTTTCCTTAGGATTTTTCCTCCTGAGAATCTGAGAGGCCTCAGGAACAAAATGTAAACATTGATTATCTGCTGCTGTGGAATGCAACAGGTGCATCTGGGATTGGTCTCATGTGGTTGTTTCTAATTATTGGCCAATCACAGTCAGCTGGCTAAGACTCTGTCTGAGACAGAAGCTTTTATCATTCTTTCTGATTCTATTCTTAGCTTAGCCAGCCTTCTGATGAAACCTTTTCTTCTATTCTTTTAGTATAGTTTAAATATAATATATATCATAAAATAATAAATCAGCCTTCTGAAACATGGAGTCAGATGCTCATCTCTTCCCTCATCCAAGAACCCCTGTGAACACCTCACATCCTTCCCTTCATCCTTTCATGGCTGGGCCTGACCCCACAGACCTCATGGAGCTGGGGGCAGATCCCTGCCAATAACTCATCCCATTAAACCCAGAGAAGTTCCTGATCCCTGCCTGTACGTGTCAGAGCTGTGCTGATCCAGGAACATTTGGTGCAGCTCCTGTGCTGACCTGGAGCCCAGCGCTGCTCACAAGCCCTCCAAGCCCTTTTTTCGTCACCAGTTCTCAGAGCTGTGTGTGCAGGAGGCCCCGGTGCCAGGTGTGTGTGACTCATCCCCACTCAGCACTACACAGCTCTGCAGATGAATTTATTTTTATTTATTTTTTCTATTCCCCAGCCCCTTGTGCTGCTGCACTGAAGTCAGATTTTCCTGCCTGTGATGCAGGATCTGCGTGTTGGACGGGGTTTGTGTTTGTGCTGTGCCATCTCCCGTCAGCTGGGCTGCTCTGATGAAATAACCCAGCTCCACGGTGGGCATTGCCCTGGGGAGTCGCCCTGTGCCACACCTGAGGCACAGCAGGGAGGGGGTACAGCACTAGGAGCTGGATTGTCCCCTAAAAACCCTGACTTTGCCTCGGGCTGGTGCTCTGGTTTTAGCAGCCTGGATCTGCTGGAATGCTGAGTGTCCTGCAAAAAGCCCCATTTCTGCAGCTCCTTGTTTCACTGAGCTCACTGAATGTTCAAATCTGGGTAATAAATGCACATGGCAAGGAGCTGTAGCTCTCAGTGCCTTTGCTCACCCTTGATGAGCTGTTTGTTCCTTCCCCTCAGCGCTGCTGCTGCTGCTCCTACGTTGGTTTTTGTCTCTGACTTTGCCCATGGGGAGCTGTGTGGGAGCAGAGACGTGGCAGGCTGTGTGTAGTGTGGCACCAGTTCCCTCCTGGGCCTGCTGTGTTGCACTTTTATAACGTTTATCATGAAATTATTTCAGTTGGAAAAGACTTCCAAGGCCATCAAGTCTCAGCTGTGCCCAATGCCCACCTTGTCCCCAGCCCACAGCACTGAGTGCCACCTCCAGGGATGGGGATCCAACCCTCCCTGGGCAGTGCCAGTGCCTGAGCAAAAAAAAAACTTGGTTTTTATGTTGTGTAGGATGAGGTGGTTCTGAAAATAAAAATGGAGTTGTGAGAAGGGGAACAAGATATGGAGCTTATCTCCTGACAGGGGCCTGCCTGGGAAAAAGGGGGATTTGCTATGAGCTAGGAGCTGAAGGAGAGTGCAATCCCAAACCAGTGAGCCATTGTGGCAAGGAAATATTTTGTATTGTTGGTCTTCTTCAGCCTAAATGTCTGTGATTCTGTTTCCACAAAGACTCTGGTTTGACAGAATACACAGAATATTTCTGTGTTTTTATAGTGCTTGAGAAGTGAAGTAAGCTGTTAATGCTAATCAGGAGATTAATTTTTTCCATCATTCTGTTCTTGGAAGTAATTCTGTGTTTTAATTTGACCCAAGATCCACGTCTTGTGTGGAAAACTCTGTCACACAAAGAGTTAAGCTGGCTGCTGTGAGCAGCCCTTGTCATGGAAAGTGTTAGGCAGGGCTGTGGTGTCACTGGCAGCTGGGTTTCTCTGTTACTCACTGCCCTTCACGTGCTATTTCAGAGCCTTCTGCCTGTTGGCAAATTATCTTGTGAAATGGGAAAAAGACTACAAGACTGTGGTGTTTATAACAGAAAACAGTATAGGAAGATGTGAGCAACACAGAGCTCCTAGAAATCTGAGTTAGGTGGAGTTCAGCCCTTACAGGAACACTGTTTGTGCTGTGGGAGCTGGGATTTGTGATGGTCAGGCTGTGAGGAGTTCAGCACTCATTTATTCCACTGCAGGGAATGGTTTTTGTGAATGATCCTCATGGAATTCCATCCCCAGCGCTGTCACCCACTCCTTGCTGTGCTTCCAGCAGACAGCCCAGCAGCAGGACCCCTCCTGCTCAAGCTGTGTGAAAGTTCCCCTCGTTGTTGACAAAAGTGTTTGTCTGTCTGTAATTGCAGATATGTGCCATCATTGGAGGAACATTTACTGTAGCTGGGATCCTGGACTCCTGCATTTTCACAGCATCAGAGGCCTGGAAGAAGATCCAGCTGGGCAAAATGCAGTAGCAGTGAAACTCTACCCTCGACTCCAAGGACAGGAGCAAAGATTGACAAATCTACCACTACCTGTTTTTGTCTTTATTTTCTATTTGATTGAATCAGTATGTTTTTCTCTAATCAGGCTGGTCAGCGAAGACATCTTCAACAAATCAAAGAAATCTCCATGCATTTCAGAGCTCTGAGAGGGAAAAATCAGTGGAATCAGGGTGTGGATTCCCTCCCCCCAGAGAGAGAGGTTGAAATGCCATTTGAGATCCAAGTGAGGATGGCAGTCTGTGCTCTGGGAGGTTCCTGTGGCAGTGTACAAACTAGGGAGTAGATGGCAAAGAGCTGAACTGTCTTGTGGCACTTTTTGGAGTTCTGTTGGATTTGCATGATCAGACAATCGACTTTTGTATAGGGCAAAATTACACATGAGGAAGAAATTCCACCCGTGGTGCCAAAAAGGTGATGTATCTGTTGGTGAGGAGTGGAAAGTGTTAGTCCCCACAGCAAACCTAAGAGACAGAGGGCAGAAATAACACCAAGAAATGTTTTGTGCTTCTGTTGAAAGCTCAGTTGTTCAGATACAACCTTCCTAACCAAGTGAAAAAAGAACAGGAAGCCTTCCCCAGCTACCTTTTCCTAGGTGATCTGTGATCCCAGCAGTGGAGGGCATTTCTTTTACTCTGGATGTAAAAGTGGTTTCATTCCTTCCCACTAACTGAATATCCAGTCTTGTGTTTACAGGTGGCATGAAGTAAAAACCAAACTGAGCAACACAGTTTTATGTGGCCTTTGCTTTGAAAGGGAATAGTTGTCTTTACAGCGTTAGCTTTTCTTTCTTCTGTTTCAAACCCAAAAGTCTGGATTCTGCACTTCTGCTTTATTATTGTTTTTTTTTTGTTTTTTGTTTTTTTTTTTTTTTTTTTGAAAAGAGGTTTTATATTCTCTGTGCTCAGAAAAACGGTGCAGCCCTCTGGGTGGATGAGCACAGCTTCCTCTCTTGCTTTGTGTGTGTGTATTCAATACACCTGTCAAACACAGGAATTCTGACTTTGCAGGATTTAAGGTGCCTCCCTTTTCCTTTAAAACTCAGCCAGGCATCTTTCCTGATGCTCTCCCACAGGTACCCAGGGCAGCATTCCCACAGGCTGACCCTTGCTGGGGGTTCTGTTTGATCCCCTCAAAAGATTCCTGAGCTTCCCTGTCCTTTCCTTCAAGCCTTGTCTTCTGGAGCCTCCAAAACACAGAGCTGTGAGGGGAAAACTCCTGCCAGGGGTGTCCTGCATGTCATTTGGTCTCAAAAACGACAGCAGATGCCCAGCAGTGCATTTTCCAGAGCCTCATCAGAGTTCCTTGAGTAGTGACAGTCTCTGCATGCCTTGTGAATGTCTGAGCTGAGGATACACAAATTTTAAGTCTTTCAGGATGGATTAAACAATAATAATCATAAAATGAGAATCTTGAACTCAGTGCTGTAAATTGTAAGATGGGTGCAGGGTTTCTCTTGGATGATATCCATTGCCTTTTCCTGGAGGCAAAATATCCAAACTTTATGCTGTGATGATATGAATTGTTGAATATTCAGTGTTATTGTTAGAGTCAGATGTATTTCAGAAGAATTCCTGATTGTTGAAATTGTCTCCTTGCTTTGGAGCAGGGAAGGTGCAGCCAGTTTTATCCACCCACCAAAAAGCAGCAGCCAGCCCCTCTCCCCCTGCCATGCCATGCCCTGCAGTCACTTCAGACACCATTGGAATTTTTCCCTGTCCTTCTCTGGACTGATTGCTCTTGCTTTAGGTGCAAACTGGATTGTGGAACTTCCTGTACCCGTTCATGTATGGGTAGATTTTTTTTTACTTTTTATTTTCCCCCCCCATTTACAAAAATGAACTTTTTCGGTGAGATGCTTGTGTTCACTTGGGGTGTGTGTGTCCCTGTGCCTGTGAGTGGGACCCCCTGGATGTGGGATTTTCCATGGCAATTGCTTCTCCTGCTGGCTGAAGGATTTCCTCTAAGTGACCAGCTGAAACTCACAGCTAAAATATCCTCATTTTTCCTTTTGGATTTGGTCAGTCTTTGCTGACAGCTTGGGAACAGTGGATTACAACAATGAGATTTTTAATATTTTAGCATCTTCCTTACACTGAGATTTAATTAGTACATCCTTCTCCTGAGCTGGGCAAGGGGAGATCTTTGCAGTACAGTTCATTTTCTGGAATTTCTCCTCTGGTACAATTTCTTTGTCACAAACAAAGGTGGTTGCAGATTCTTTGTGTCTCCTGGTGTGTTATTCCCATCCTTCTCCCCATTCCCTGTCTGTGTTAAACTGCCTCCTGTGCAGTCCAGGCCAGTTCTCTAAACCAGACCAGTGAAATTTGTTTGTTTGGGTTTTTTTTTTATCGGAAGTAACACACTTCAGCGTGCCTGCTCTCTCTGCCAAAACATCCCCTGCAATAAGGTAATAAATCACTTTTTTTTTTTTTTTTGCAAAATGTGGAAACCAAATTGTCCTGAAGTTGTGGCGGGAGGAACATCTGTACCTGGGTGTTCTTAACCAGGTCTGAGCCTTTGGGAGCTGCCAGGCCAAGGCTGCTGGGGTTTGTGGTGAGCTCGTCCTGCAGGGTCACACCGTGGTACTGCTCCGTGTGTTTGCAGCAGAATCTGCTCCTCATCTCCCCCGGTGTGAAAGCAAGGCAGTCACTGTCTCTGCACCCAGGAGGTCTCACTTTTATTCTGAATTTTCTGAAGAGAAAATGAGCTTAGTTGTGCTTTTAAACATCCTTACAAACATAAGAATTTCCAGTCAGAGCAGAAGGAAGCCCTCAGTTGTAGGGCTCTGATTTTGCCCTTTCCAGTCAGTGTTTTCATAGAAGAATTTGGGTTTCCAAAAAAGACATCCCTGTAGATAATATTTGAAACTCCCACTTTAAATTATTCCCTGTAACTGCAGACTCCACCCTTTGGTGAGAACTTGAGGCATAGGATGCTTTGCAATGGTGGAGTTAAAAACTTCCAGCACTAGGGAAAGTTATTAGTGTATTCTAGGCAGTATCTGGATTGCTGAAGAGTATTTTAAAAATAAAATAAAATGGAAATGGGGTACAAAACCCCAGGAGAGATGAGTCTGTGAATGTTTGATCTGATCTCTCAAATCCTTGCATTTGTGTGCGCTGTAAAAAATGAGATCTGCAGTGCAGGTGGCCCTGTGTGCCACCAGCTCCTGAATATTCCTCATTTATTGTTCCTTCTCTGCTGGGGCTGGGAATGGCTGTGATGTCTCTGCTTTCCAGGAGCTGTGTGAATTTGCAGATTGGGGGTGTCAGTTTGGGGTTTGTCCCTGCAATGTGGGAGAGGGGCAGGGAGGAGGAGCAGCCCTGCCGTGTCTGGTACAGCAATGCTTAAAGCACAAGTCTTTTACATTTCTACCATGGAGACTGTTAAGGAGTTCTGGCATTTGTCTTTTTAATTTGCAACCTTATGTTAATAAACTATTAGCCTTTTTAGTTCCATAATTAAAAATAAAACTCTTACGTGTTTTGATTGGCTTCTTGTCGCACTCCTGTTGCAAAATCAATCCAAAGGACCTTTTTTTCTTTTGTTTTTAATTATGATTTCAGCGAGCTGAGCGTTATCACACAATGAAATCACTGGGAGCCAGGTCACTGTGGTGAAAGTTAGCACGAGGCTCTTTTGTAATCAGCCCTGAGTCATGTCTGGACATTCAGTGCTCGGTTTTGTACAGTACCAAGTGTCCCAACCTCCCTTTTTTTAAGGAAAGGTGAAGAATGGACTGTGCTTGGGGCTTGCTGGGTTTGGTATGTGAAATAACCCAATTTTTGTCCCCTCCCCTCCTTTAATGTCCACTTAGTCTTGCTTCATAACTATTTAGAAGTAAATGAGGCAATTTGTAAAGATGGAACAGTAACGGGTTACAGCACAGTGAGTTTGGGCTCAGGGTATCTGCACCATCTTGAGAAACCAATTCCCTTTATGTTGGGAAGATCATTGTGGAGGAACAGATCCTGCCTGTTCCAATGACTGGAACTCACATTTCCACAAGTGATGGGTGCTGCTGGAAGCCCCTCACTCTGTAAATGACAAATAAAGGCTCTGGGGAAGGTGTTTGTCCAAATCCCAGCCTGCTGCAACTCAGTCCCAAACCTTTCCAGCCTGTCTTTATAAAAAACCCAGCCCAAACCCAACCAAGCCAATTAATTGGTTAATTTATACCAATTTTTTATTGAGAATAAATAAATCTATGTCCTGAAAATATGTAGGGCCTAGGGCCACATGTACCTGAAAGGGGAATGGTTTGTGCGGGTGAGCTGGGATGGAGGTGACAGTGACACAGGAGCAGGGGCTGAGGGACATGGGGTCAGTGTCACTGGTGTCCCCTGGGCTGAGGGACATGCGATCAGTGTCACTGGTGTCCCTTGGGTTATGGGACATGGGGTCAGTGTCACTGGTGTCCCCTGGGCTGAGGGACATGGGATCAGTGTCACTGGTGTCCCCTGGGCTGAGGGACACGGGATCAGTGTCACTGGTGTCCCTTGGGCTGAGGGACATGGGGTCGGTGTCACTGGTGTCCCTTGGGCTGAGGGACATGGGGTCGGTGTCACTGGTGTCCCCTGGGCTGAGGGACATGGGGTCGGTGTCACTGGTGTCCCTTGGGTTATGGGACACGGGATCAGTGTCACTGGTGTCCCTTGGGCTGAGGGACATGGGGTCGGTGTCACTGGTGTCCCCTGGGCTGAGGGACATGCGATCAGTGTCACTGGTGTCCCTTGGGCTGAGGGACATGGGGTCGGTGTCACTGGTGTCCCCTGGGCTGAGGGACATGGGGTCGGTGTCACTGGTGTCCCCTGGGCTGAGGGACATGCGATCAGTGTCACTGGTGTCCCCTGGGCTGAGGGACATGCGATCAGTGTCACTGGTGTCCCACCGTCATGTGCTCCGGGTCTATCCTGGCTCTGTCCCCGCTCTGTCCCGGCCCTATCCCGTGTCTATCCCAGCTGTATCCCGAGTATATCCCGGGTCTGTCCCGAGTCTCTCCCAGCTCTATCCCCACTCTATCCCGGCCCTATCCTGGTTCTATCCCCGCTCTGTCCCGTGTCTGTCCCGGCTCTATCCCGAGTCTATCCCGGCTCTATCCATCCCCGCTCTATCCCGGCTGTATCCTGTGTCTATCCCGAGTGAATCCCCGCTCTATCCCGTGCCTATCCCCGCTCTATTCCCGCTCTATCCAGTGTCTATCCGTGCTCTATCCTGGCTCTATCCCGTGTCTATCCCGGCTCGTTCCCCGCTGTATCCCGGCTCTATCCCAGCTCTGTTCCGGCCCTATCCCGTGCCTGTCTCAGCTCTATCCCGAGTCTATCCCCGCTCTATCCCGGCTCTATCCCCGCTCTATCCCGGCTCTATCCCCGCTCTATCCCGAGTCTATCCCGGCTCTATCCCCGCTCTATCCCGGCTCTGTCCCCGCTGCAGCGCTGCCCTCCGGCCGCCAGGGGGCGCGGCTCCGTCCCCGCGGCGGCGCAGGCGGAAGCGGCAGCGGAAGCGCCTCTGGTTCTCTTCCGGGCGGGCGGCGCGGCGGCGGCAGCGGGTGAGGCACCGGGAGCCGCCATCCGCGGCCATCGGGGCCATCCGCCGCCATCTCCGGCCGGCGGGGCCTCCGCGGGGCAGCGGCGGGGAGCGAGAAGGGGCTCGGGTGGCCGGGAGCCTGCCCGGGGCTGCGGGACGGGGAGAGCTCGGGCCCCGGGGGGAGCTCGGCCTCCTCAGGCTGCGCTTCCCTGGTGCATTACTGAGTTAGCACAGCCCAGCTCGCATGGGAAGTGCTAACGTGTACACTCAGAAATTGGGGAGTTGAGCAAAACCAGCCTTTAATTTAATTTATTCTCGATTTAATTTATCCTTTGCTATCCGGATCAGTGGTGCCCTGACAGGCAATCCTGTAGCGCAGCTGTTAAAGTTTAGGAAAAGCCGGAATTATCTTGGGTTTGCAGATGTGTTACCTGCACGCTGTGCTGAGGAGCGTTACTGGAGCTGCTGGAGCAGTGCGAGCCCAAAATACACATTTTTATAGATTGGTGTAAATCTATACCAGTCTATGAAAGATAAGCGGTGTGACTGCCGGGCAGGATCCAGGTGTCCCGGAACAGGGAGCTTTGGAAGAACGGTCTGATGTGCACGTGTGTCTGTCACAGGCTCACTATCACCCAGGGCACAGGCTTCAATTTACTCGAAATCCGGGATATCAGGGTTTGTTGATCCGTGGTGGGATTAAAAACAGTTGAAATTGCTTTTTTATGCCGTGGCAGCCTCTGTGGGTGTGCATGATGAAGTGTAGTATGTATACTGTGAGCATCTCTCTAACTGCTGGGGTTTTTTGGGTTTTTTTGTGCAGCCAAAATGAAGTTCAACCCCTTTGTGACCTCGGACCGCAGCAAGAACCGCAAACGGCACTTCAATGCCCCCTCCCACATCCGCAGGAAAATCATGTCCTCACCCCTGTCCAAGGAGCTGCGGCAGAAGTACAACGTGCGCTCCATGCCCATCCGCAAGGACGACGAGGTCCAGGTACGGCCCTGCCCCAGCTGAGCTTTGTCGGGGGGGTTTCAGAGCTGGGAAGGGGCTGGAGCAGCTGAGGGAGCTGGAAAGGGGCTCAGCCTGGAGAAAAGGAGGCTCAGGGGGGCCCCTGTGGCTCTGCACAGCTCCTGACAGGAGGGAACAGCCAGGTGGGCATCCAGGATGAGTGGGAACGGCCTCAGGCTGGGCCACGGTGTTTCCCAGGACGAGGGAAGAGATGAGAACCTTGACTCCACGTTTCAGAAGGTTCATTTATTATTTTATGATATATTAAAAGAAAATGATACAATAAAACTACAGTAAAGAATAGAAAATAGGATTTCATCAGAAGGCTAGCAAGGAAAGGAATGATAATAAAATATTGTGACTGACCAGAGTCTGAGACAGGTGGGCTGTGATTGGCCTTTAATTAGAAACAACCACATGAGACCAACCACAGATGCACCTGTTGCATTCCACAGCAGCAGATAACCATTGTTTACATTTTGCTTCTGTTAGCTTCTCAGGAGAAAAGATCCTAGCAAAAGGATTTTTCATAAAATATGTCTGTGACAACAGAGCTCTCCCATTAGGGTTTGCTGCAAAGAAAATGGGGGAGAAGCACAATCCCGATCCATTAAATGTTCTGTGTTAGTCATGCTGAAATTGTGGGGTCACTCATGAGTTTGTGGCTGGGATCCTGTGCAGCTGAGCTGCTTTGTGGGATGGGCTGGCTGTGCAGGGCTGCTCCTGGAGCTGTGTGTGTGCTGTGTGCAGGTGGTGAGGGGACACTACAAGGGCCAGCAGATCGGGAAGGTGGTGCAGGTGTACAGGAAGAAATACGTGATCTACATCGAGCGCGTGCAGCGCGAGAAGGCCAACGGCACCACCGTGCACGTGGGCATCCACCCCAGCAAGGTACGGGCACTGGGGCTGCTCTGGGGTGGCTGGGCCATGGTACCAGGTGGGGGAATACCAACGGCACCACCGTGCACGTGGGCATCCACCCCAGCAAGGTACAGGGCACCTGGGGCTGCTCTGGGGTGGCTGGGACCTGGTGCCAAGTGGGGGGATACCAATGGCACCACCGTGCACGTGGGCATCCACCCCAGCAAGGTACGGGCACTGGGGCTGCTCTGGGCTGGGGGGAATGCACCTGGAGGCTGCTCCATCTGTGCATCCCCAGCCTGTGTGTGGAAGTTGAATCGTTGTTTAGTTTTCATTTTGTTTTTTGGCTTTGCTTTCACCCCACTCCGATTCAGGGGAAAACTACAGCTAAAAAAAAAATTAAATGTTAGTTTTACTACTAATTCTCATGTGCAAACAACTCTCCTTGCTCTGCAGTGTGATTTTATTAAGGTTTATGCCGTGAGTATTTTAAATTTAACTATTTAAAAAAATTAACTCTGTCAATATAGTTCTAATAAATTTAACATCCTGCACATCCCACTCTTAGCATTAAAATAAGAATAAAATCTCAGTCTTTGTTCCAGAACATACAGAAAAGTATTTCTAGTAAGAATATATTAATATGGGCGTAGTTGTTACAAAATCTGTGGATGCAGAATGTTTGTTAGTATAAAAATAATCACTTTGTTTTGCTTCTCCTCTTGCACGATGGTCAATACCAGTGCAGGCTGGGATATAAACACAGGCTGGGGATGCACAGCTGGAGCCCCCCTGGAGGAGGATCTGGGGGTGCTGCGGCCAAGAGCTGGAGCTGCCCTGGCCCCCAGAACCCCCCGTGCCCTGGGCTGGTCCCCATGGGCAGCAGGAAAAAATCCTTCCCTGTGAGGGTGGGGATGCCCCTGGATCCCTGGCAGTGCCCAAGGCCAGGTTGGACAGGGCTTGGAGCAGCCAGGGACAGTGGGAGGTGTCCCTGCCATGGCAGGGGTGGCACTGGATGAGCTTTAAGGTCCCTTCCCACCCAAACCATTGTGGCGTTCTGTGAACAACAAATGGAGATGTTGCCTCAAGGGAATGTTAGGGTGTCATGAGGAGAGATGTGAGTTCAGACTATATTTGAGAGGCTTAAACAGATGCTCAGAATTGTGATTGTTCTTGCAGGCAACTTGAACTGAATAATTCTGAACCTGGCTTTAGCCTGAGGTATTTAGAGCTGGTGAAACCCAGGCAAAGCCTGTTTAGATCATAACAGGAAACATTTCAAACTAAACACAAGAACTTGCCAAAATCTGGTTTGAGGCAGATGAATTCAGTCTGCTTCAGCCTTGCCACGTGGGCACAAAGATGGAAGTGTTGGTGGAAAAAATCCAGTTGTAACAGGTTTTCTGTAAATGGTTGGTGTGTTCAGCAGAGGGAGGGCAGAATTATTCCAAAACATCACGACCTGTGTGCAGCAACAACATCTGAGTGACAAGGTGACATTGTGGTGGAGCCAGTGCTGAATGGCAGTGAGAGAAACAGAATTTTCTGCTGCTTCTTCACTCTGGGAAAATTTTCATTAATTGGGAACTAGACCTCAATAAAGCTTTGCATAAAGATTCTGGTTATTAATGCAGAGAGCAGAGCAATGTTTTATTAGACTTGCAGTGTGAACAGTTTGAACCTCTCCTGGGCAAGGAGGTGGGAATTACAATTGAGACCTAAATTACACAAGGAATTAAGGAGAAAATGTGCCTGTATGGCATTTCTAGGATTTGATTGCAGTTCTATTTTCCAGGTAGTGCTTTCAGTAACACCAACAATTTCTTTGTCAATTTGAGGAGGCAGGAGCAGGAACGGTTGGATAAATTCTTCCCTGGGAGGGTGATGAGGCAGAGGACTGTCACTGACTTGTAGTGTGAACAGAGGTGAGAATGACAATTGAGACCTAAATTACACAAGGAATAATGGAGAAAGTGTGCCTATATGGCATTTCTAGGATTTAGTTAGTTCTATTTCCCAGGTAGTGCTTTCAGTAACACCAACAATTTCTTTGCCAGTTTGAGGAGGCAGGAGCAGGAATGGTTGGATAAATTCTTCCCTGGGAGGGTGATGAGGCAAAAGGTGTCTGGAGAAGGAGGTGTCCAGGGCCAGCTTTGACTGCTGCCTTTGTGCTGGTGGGATCAGCTCTGGGCTGAGGTGGATTTGGGATGGGCAGGGAGGCTGAAGTGCTGTTCCCTCTGCAGGTGGTGATCACCAGGCTAAAGCTGGACAAGGACCGCAAGAAGATCCTGGAGCGCAAAGCCAAGTCCCGCCAGGTTGGCAAGGAGAAGGGCAAGTACAAGGAGGAGACAATCGAGAAGATGCAAGAATAGCTGCCTTCCTGATTGACACCATTAAAAAACTGCTAAAATTCAACCTATTGTGTGTCTTCTTTTAAAAATATTGATGTGTCCTGCTCAGCGTTTAAATATTCATACTTCTCTTTGACTTTGTAAAAAATATACTAAATTTAAAAGCTCTTGGTACCTTTTTTACTGTTAAGAAAAACAGTTTAGAAATCCTTCAACCAACCTGAAAGAGCAGTGCAATCCTGAAACATCCATCTCAACAGTCATTGTATTTCTGTCTCTTCATTAGATGCGCTCATGGTTTTTTTAATATTAACATGTTAATTTTGAGCACTGTATATGTAATTAATTTGGGTCATATATTAATGAGGACAAAGTGGTTTATGAGCAGTGCTGATGAGGCAGAGCTGACAGGTTTGGAAGGGATGGGGGCAAGCAATCTCAGCACTGCTGGTGGTGCTGTTTTGGATGAATTTTCTGTGAGAGATTTTTCCTGGCACTTTGTACCTCCATAATTGAGAGCTGCTTGTTGAAAACATCCCTGCAGTTCCGTGAATTGACTGGCTCAGTGAATGGCCCTCTAATTGCTGCTGCAGAGGGACAGAAATTCATCTGCCTGAACAACAATGGATGCTGGCAATCGAGGAAAATTGTTTTAGAATTCATTCATAGCCTGACGGCGAGGCTGTGTTGGGTGGACTGGGGGTGCGTTTCTTTCGTGAAGGCTCAGGGGTTTTGTACCTCCAGCTTGTGCTGCTCAATACGAAATTTCTTCACGTTGACTGGGTGTTTGAGGAATTCCGTGAGGTTTGTTCATTACCGGGACCTTTCCAGGTACAGAGCTGCTCTGTGGGATCGTGTCCCAATTCCCTGAGGAGCTCAGAGCCGGCAGGAGCTTCGTGTCCGCTTACCCGGCAGCGCGTTTGGGATGGGGATCCCAGGGCAGTCCCGATCCCACGGCAGCTCTGATCCCATCGCCACCCTTGTCCCATGACAGCCGCGATCCCGATCCCATCGCGACCCTTGTCCAATGACAGCCCCGATCCCATCGCGGATCCCAGGGCAGCCCCGATCCGGTGACAGCCCCGATCCCCTCTCACGTGCCCCGCGCGCTCCCGCGGCCATGGCTCCCTCACCGCGCGCTCCCGCCGGCCCCGCTGACGTGGCGTGCGCTGATTAGCGGGCGCCGGGCGCGGCCTGGCGGGAGGCCCCGCCCCCGCTCCCCTCAGAGCGCGGCCATGGCGTACGGCGGCCTGGCGGTGCCCATCATCGTCATGAGCGTGTTCTGGGGGGTGGTCGGCGGCGTCCTGCCCTGGCTCGTACCCAAGGGGCCGAACCGCGGGTGAGTGACCGGGGGGCGGCGGGCACCGGGCACCTTCCCTTCTGTGCCCCGCGGCTGTGGGGGGAGGCCCCGGCGGAGGCGTCCCCGGAGCCCTGAGGCGCCCCGAGGTTGCCGGGCCTGAGGCCGTCGCAGCCCCGCGGGCGCAGCGCTGGCGCAGCACGGACGGGCTCGGCCGCCCCTGGGGCTGCAGGGGGCCCTGGCAGGTTTGGGTTTCCCCTGAGGCCCTGGCCCTGGCACAGGGTGCCCAGAGGAGCTGGGGCTGCCCTGGATCCCTGGAATCCCAGATTGGACATTGGGGCTTGGAGCCACCTGGGATAATGAAAGGTGTCCCTGCCATGGCAGGGGGTGGAACGAGATGAGGTTTAAGGTGTTTTCCAACCCAAACCATTGTGTGAAAGCTCTGCAGGCAGAACGTCCTGTGTCAAGGTGCCTCATTGTCAGGCGATATTTGAGCAACAACTTCCTCTTTCTATCCTTACTTGACCTTTCCTAACTTACTCCAGCGTCCTCTGGTTCCACACTGGGTGAGACTGGAAGGGCTGCAGAGGAGGATTTCTGGGTGAAATGTGTGCTGGTGCCCTTGTAGCTGAGCACAGCAGCTGGGCCTCTAAGCTGATGTTTTTCCTGCAGTGGTTGTGGCTGCTCAGATTAAAAGGCAGACGAGTTTTTGTCTTTCTCTTTTCTCTAGGAGATAATGGCTTCTTAATCTCTCTTCCTCTCTCTGACACTCCCTCTACTCCACAGGTACCAGCTGTCTTTTCTCTCAGTTCTTTACCTAAACCCTCAATATTCCTCAGGCTCTGATATTTCTTGCCTCTCTTCCAAAGCTGATGTGTGTTTCATGCCTGGAAACCTGCCTGTCCTCAGAAATACCTTGGAGAAAAGGCTTCCAGGCATGGGAGTGTGGGAATTCTGTGCCTCACCAACAGAAGTTACTGACCTCCCATGAGGTTTTGTTACTCAGTTGGGGGAGGAAATACATAGATGGGAATGCCTTTTTATAATTTAAAAATAAAAAAAAATAAATAAAACACTTTGCTACCGAGTTCTATGAGCTGCAGAATATCTCATTTCCTCTCCTCCTGTTTCAAACCCATCTGTGTGTGTGTAGCTGCAGCTTTACCCTTTGCAATTTCAAGAGCTTGGTTCTTTCTTCTTTTCCCCTTTCCAGTGGTTTCTGACACAGCTGTGTTTCACCAAGAAAAGAAAATTTTACACTAGAGCTTTGAGGTTTTATTTTGTATTCAGTTTATAAACCCCTCATTCATCATATAAAATTAAAAGTGACAATCTGACACTAAAACTTTCTTTAAGTAGAATTCTGCAAATGAACAAAGTGTGCATCCAGACTAATGTTATGGACACTGCATCAGATTTTGCTGCTGCTCACAGTGATTTTGTTCCATCCAGCTGTGAAGTGTTTGGCAGAGCTGTGTCAGTCCTGCAGATCTGAGCTCTGCAGTTCACTCGGCTGGAGGAAGCCAGAACGTTCATGTTGAGTCATCTTTCATATGATCAAAGTTGAACTTGCCCTTGTTTGTGGGGTTTTCTCTGTGAATGTTGTGATCAATCACACCACCACAGCTGATCACGTTTCTCCTTCCTCTTGGCAGAGTTATCAACACCATGCTGGTGACCTGTGCTGTCTGCTGCTACCTGTTGTAAGTACAAACACTGCCCTGCCCACTCCTCTTGGAATCACAAGTTCCTTTTTTACAGCCTCAGAGCAGTTAGAAGCTTTTTGAATGTGTCACAGAGATCTGGACCCGTTCTTTGACACCTCTTGGAATTCTTTCAGTGTGCTGAAGAAATTTTCCCATTGGAAATGCTGAATTAGAAAACCTGAATTCCTCCTCTGACACATGGCTGTGAGCTGTCCTTGCATGGGCTTGCTGTTCCTCCTCTCCAGTTCCCTGCCTCATTTGTTCACAAGTACAATGACAGTTCTAAGATTTTCCTGATTCTTAGGCTTTTTTTGCCTTTTCCCTTTCCACTTTATATTTAATTCTAACTCAAACCCACTGAACAGCTTTTCTTTTAAATTCCTTGAATATATTCTCAAAATCTGGTGGAGTGGTGGGTGGGAAAGCTGCTGCATGGTGGGTTTTTAGTGAGACTTTGATATATTAAGACAATTTCTCTTTAAATGCACAGTGTATTTTGAGGCTGCCTCCTTTCTGTAGGAGATTTAGTAGCAATTACAAAGTGACTTGTTGAGAGCTCCTCATATAATGTTTTTAACCAGGATTTAAGCCAGCTGCAGCTGGAGACTGCAAGACAAAGCTTGCTTGTGTTTTTCTCTCCTTTTTAAAGACTGCGGAGACTGATCTTGTAAAAAACTGCTGTGCAGAAATAATTTTGAAAGAATTTGTTATGCAGAGTAAAGTGGTAAAAATCTGGCTTTATCTTAAGGGTTAACTTGTTATAAAAATTATTATTTGGAGTTCCATTTGAACCTGAGTGGTATTTGTACTTTCCTGAACTATTTATGCATTATTTATGCTATTCAAAGGAATTGAATATGAATATTTAGAGAAATGCATCTCAGTGTTCCATGTTCCAGGAGAGGCCTGTTGGGTTAACAACTTACACAGGTTTGGTTTAGGTTAATAGTGTGATACTCAGGGTTAGTATCACTTTATACTCTAGAAAATTTATTTCTATTCAGAGTATTTGATATGTGAACTCCTAAGAATTCACTCTTGCTTAACTGCAAAAGTCCAGCAAACTTGGCTCTGTTTTGTATGCACAGAAATTTTTAAATTTAAGTTTTGCTGAGTGAATATAGAAATTTGAGAATTTATGCAAGCAGCTTGAATTTGGGGTTGAAATTTGGGAATCTCAGTGCTGTGAATGGCTCCTTGCCCTGCACATGAAGTTTGTGGCAGCCCAGTCTCATAACAGGTCCCAAGTGTTTGGCTAAGAAAGGACAATTTTTTGGTGATTTTTACTGGGTTGCTTCATTTATGTTTCACTAAGTTGGGTGGATTTTAATTAGGAGAAGGGTTGAGCTTTCTTTTGATTTTATTTAAAGTTCTCACTTGGGTTTTTCTACAGAAATTATGTCCCACTCTTGTAAAACCCTTGAGGTTTGGTGTTTGTATTGTTTGAATTTCCCTTGAAGTAGAGGCTGTGGCATCTGCAGCATCCTCTAGATAATGATGTGAAATGTATTTGTTGTACAATTTCTTAACTTTGGGCTAAATTCTGTGAACTCTTCAAGTGTACAGTGGTGTGTGACTTGTAGGTTTAGTTGATTATTTTATCTAAACAGACCCATTATAAAGCCTACTGTTATTGACATGTTTTATAAACTGCTCCTGTGTGTCCAGGGGTTCTTTGCTAATTTTGTGGGCTCTAACTTCTTTTCTGAAACCCAAATTTCCTTTGGCTTTCTCCAGTTATACTTGGGGGGAAAAAAAGGCAGCAAAATCTTAGGATATTTTCAACCCTCCGTAGTTGGACCCAACCACAGAAATTGCATTTGTGGTGTCTGCTTGCCAGAATGCAACAAAAAGCAGATTTTTCTCATCGTGTTCCAAGACAGAACTTGCCTCATCACAGAGTCTTTCATTTTTTATTTGCTCATTTATTCTGTATAAAATTGTAGAAGAGCCCTCTTTGGAAAGGACCTCAAAAGATCTGGTGCAACCTTTTCTCTATGTTTTTTTCAAACATATGGAACTTTATTCTATTTGCATTCTTTTCCTTTTGGGGAGGAGGCACTGAAAGCATTTGAGACTCTAATTTTGGGTGGTTAAAGAAAGAGATTAATTTTTCATTCAGCCTTGAAAGAAGCCCAAAGAATTGTTCCTGAGATTTCATCATTAGATCTGTTAGGATTAAAATAATTTCTGCTGCCCCAGGTATTTGTGTCCTGAGCAGTGGCTGGTGCTGTTCTCTGTTCCTCTGTAGTTCAGTCTCTGCTAGATCTGCTTTTATACTCTTTGAGTCACCTTTCCAGTTCAAAGTAGGGAAAAACAATTTCCTGTCTTCATTAAACACCACTTGATTAATAAATTGGTTTTCACTGAAATTAATTAGCAGTCAATACATTTCAACTTAAAGCTGTTCCTTCTGTATTTAGATTTAGCAGTGATAATTTGAATAGCCATGTTAATTACATGGGATTCATTTGGTTGTTCTGTGGAAGATATTTGCATCTGATTTGTGTACAGATCCTGTACCCAGCAGCCTTTTGAAGAATAAACCATTCTCAGGGACCTCATAAAGTCTAAGGCAAAGTCCAAGGAGTTACTGCTGCAGAAATTAGAGGTTACACCATATTCTGAGGTACTAAATCTATTTTGCTGTGCACAAAGCAGTTCCTGAACAGTGTCATCATGTCCTAACAGAGGACAGGGTGCTTGGAAAATTGTATTATTTGCTCCTGATTCTAACAGGATTAAAATATGGATGCCCAAATTGACATTTAAACAGAGATAGCAGGACCTTAATTTGTAACACGAGCACAGACAGATGGCAGTTGTGGTGGGAAGACCTTTTAAAAAAATCTCTGCTACAACAGAAGGGACTTTAATTTCCTTGTCTGAGCTGGATAATTAACAGTAACTGTTCTAAGTGGGATCTGGTAGAATTTGAGGACCTGTGGGTGGCTCGAATGCCATACCTGCTTTTAGCAGCTCTGGAACGTTGCACCTTGGATACAGAGGTTTGTTTTACTCTGAATCCACTTTGCTGGATTGTTGTATAAAGCAGCATCACTGAACCAAAGCACGGGAAAAGCTTTTTCATGCCCTACCTTGAACGGCGGGCAGCTGCAGCCTGAGAGCTGCTTTAAATTGCTCACCCTGGCAGGCAGGGGGAGGAGAGCGCTGCTGCCCTAATGGCACCCGGCTGCCAGCCCGGGTATCCAGCACGGCCCCAACAAAGAAAGAAATGCCTTTTAAACCTCCACGCTGCTTTTCCCCAGGCCTGCTCCCACAGGCTGAGCTTCTCAATGTGCTCCCAGCTCGTTTAATTCACAGCCCTGCCGGGCCTGAGCTCGGGAGGTGAGGGGTTCGTGCAGGGGGTTCCTTCCTGCTCCGCGGTGACAAAAGGAATAATGTGCTTTACCAGGCTTTTGGTGTTCTACCCTCCTCCCACTTGTGTTACTTCAGGATGCTGGAGGCAGATGGCACAGTGCTCCTTGGATCCGTCTGGTGGATCTGAAAAATTAACCCTCACAAAGAAATCCCCCGATCATTTTAACAGCTAATTTGCTGTTCTCTTAAGTGGGTACAACACCATGGTCTCAAAATGCATTGTTGTCACTGCTTTGGACAGCAGAGTAGAAACGTGTCAGCCTGAAGGTTTTTGGCTGCTCTCAGTGGTGTCTTGCTGATGTTTTAATTCCTTTGTAGAGCCTGCTACGTGTTCCAAGGCTGTGTGACTGATGGGCTGCTGCAGGCTCAGCTCCTTGTTTTAGCTGCAGTTCTACCCCCTGCAAAACTGAAAGGGGCATTGCACAGCAATCTTGGTAAATTTGAGGAGGATTGATGTGTTTTCCTGAAGTCTGAGCCACATCTTTGCCTCTGTGGCTGTTGCAGGCAGCCGACCTGCACTTGGTTTGCTGGTCAGAGCATCAAGGTTTGTGTGGAATTTTCCATGACTGCCTAAGCACTCTGATACATTTGTGGCAGCTCCCATTACAAAGCTGCTCTGCTTTTTCTCCTCCTTACAAAGCATTCTAGAAATAGCAGACAGATGAGCCAGTGTGTTCACTAAATGTGTTTATATACTTAGTATTTAACATAGATTTAAATCGGTGGAAGCATCCATTGCTTTTTCTGATTCTTGTAATGTTTACAAAGCAAATATATCTTTTAAGAGTGGAATATTTATTTCTGTTTAGTTTTCCTGGATATTTTCCACAAACTACATTCCTCTTGTTCTCAGTTCTGGCCATGGCTTCTGCAGTGTTAGTTTGTGCTGTGCTCCAGTGACAAGGCTGTGTGCTGATCATCTGGGGTTTGTGTGATATTGGGGTTGTTTTTGTGGGGTTCTTTTTTTGTGTTCTTTTGTCCCCTTTTGCTTCAGGTCCATGTTTCTTGACCTCTGTGCCAGGTTTAAATTCACTTTTGTTAAACCTCTGAAAAATATACCACGTCTGCAAGGGCAGGTTGTTGTGCACTGAGAAGCAAATGAGAGAGAGGATGTTTCTCAGAGGTTGTTGTTTAAAGGATGCTTCAAAGGCACTGAAAAAAGGTCTTGTCTCTTTTATGTTTTCATCTTCTGAGCCCCCAAATACCTGAGTTTCATGTGTCTCAAAACACTTTTCTGTCAAAAGAGAGGTGTGAGGGCAATGCTAGCAGGTGGGTTTGTGTTGCTTTCAGTTGAGCAGGACAATCTATTTCAGCTGCAGAAAGATTTGGTGCCATAACTTCATTGCTGGTGGCTGGTCCTTGTGTTTGACCTTGAGTAGAATTTTTATTTGAACCTAGACCTTCCTAAAATAGCCTTTTCTTCTCTGATAGTCCTCGTGTTTGGACAACCTTCCATTGTCACAAGCTGTCCTGTGGCTGATTTGTCTCTGTTGGGTCGGGGGGTTCTCTTGCAGTTGGCTGATTGCAATTCTGGCTCAACTCAACCCTCTCTTTGGGCCTCAGTTAAGCAATGAAACAATCTGGTACCTCAGATACCACTGGCCTTGAGGATGTCTGTGCTGTGCTGCAGCTCCTTGACAGGTGAGTATGAGCAGATTTATTGATATATTTGCTGTGTTAAAGCTTCAGAGAGATGGAATGGTAATGTGAGCAGTGTGCTCAACCCAGTGTAGACCTTTGGTAGGAGGAATTTGTCTTTCTGTAGGCTGCAACAAAACATTTTGGATGTTAGTTCTTGATTGGATACATGAAAAGCTTGAACTGAATTATTGACAGTCAGTTTTCTTTCTATGCTGCTATGTAGTGCTGTGTTCAGGGGTTTGTAAGGAGAACAAAACATTACTTCTAAAAAAAGATATAATTGAACTGGGGTAACATAAGTGGATTTCCTAATCTTTACCGATTGTTAAAGCTCTCCTCAAGCCTGCTACCATTTCATCTAAGACCTGTCCTGATTTCCAAGGCAACACAGCATTGCCCTCATTCATCTGGGAAGTCGGAATGGGAGCTGCCATTAGAATGTTCTTTATCTCCTGAGCTCACAGCTTGATGGTTTATTTTGTTTTTAATGACAGCCTGTGTGCAGCTTTAATCCCAGCTGGGCCTGGTGCTTGCTATCAGGGCAGTGCTGCTGGAATGTGGTTCTTGCAGTTCCTGGGCTTTTTGACAGGGCCAGCACAAATAAAGTGTTGTACAAGAGTACCCTGATGCTGTTGGGCTTGTTCAGGAGGGCAGCATTTGGAATTGAAGGTTCAAATGAAGGAAATGTGGAAACAAGCAGCCATGATTATAGTTTTTAAGCTGGTAACTGAATAATTAAACACATTTTTTGTTTGTCCTTGTACAACACAGTCTCAGCTCAGTGCAGCAGGCAGTGACAGCTGATGTTACAGCTCTGTTAAATCCTTTCTGTGAGGTGTCCTGCACATTTGCTCCCCAGTTTCAGAGAAGGTTTCCTGTGAACTGGGCTGTTGGCAGACTGGCCTGTGTGTGTGTCTGCAGCTCCTTTTAAGCACCAGGCAGAAGCTGAAGGTAGACTTGGCCCTGCTTCAACGCCAGGCCTGTAATTAGCCAAGTCAGTCAAGCAGAATTTCCTAGGAGCATTTTCACTGCTTGGGTGCTAACATATAATTAGTTAGCTAAAACAGAGAACAGTGTGTTTTGGTAATGGGCACAAAGATCCCTGAATCCCATAGGATGATTCAGTTGCCTGGGATCTGAAATTGGAGTTATCTGGACAGAAAAATTGGGTTTCATGGTCTGTGTTGAAACCAGCAAGGACAGGCAGGAGGTGAGACACAACCTCTGGATTCCTGCTAACAGAACCAGGCCCTTCCCCTCCATTCCAGTGAAGGATTTTCCAGAGAACTGGAATTAAATTTGTACCAAGGAAGAGAGGGGACCTGTGTGTTTGAAGCTGACTGCAGTTTCTGAGGAACTGTCATTTTAAAACTTATTAATGGAGTATTTCAGCCCTGCACAGCACATGCTGTTTTGTTACATGAAGGGGTTTGCTTTAACCTTTCATCTGATTTTATTGACTTGATTTTGGAATAAAATTAAGATTGTTGCCTCTGAAAAGGAAAGGTTTAGAAAAGTAAAAGCATTTAATAATCCTAAAATATCTGTTCTTTGTTGTTTGAAATGTGCTGTCCCAGGTCACAGCACTGCAGTGTTGTTTGAGTGCTGTGGCAGGGCTGAGGTGCTCCATGTCCTGTCCTTGCTCCCCTGGAGTTTGTGCCTAGACAGGAGCTGGGAGTGAGATTCCATCTGATAAGAGCTGGGATATCTCTCTGACACCGCATGGATTCCCATCAGTGTAGCAACCAGTTATTTCTGGATTTTAAGCTGTGCTTTTCCAGCATTCAGGAGAGATGTACTATACTTGTTTCTGCCTCCTGTTCCTTTCAGTTGAGGTTTGGGTGGATTAGTATGGAAAATGCAAAGAAAATGAAGTGCTAACTCCCAAAGTGGAAAAGATCCTTAAAAATAAAGATGATTAAAGCAAACCCATTTTACTTAACTGAGCAGCCTGAAAATGCTCCAGTGAGCTCCTCGTGTTCTGCTGAGGAACTCTGCATGTGCTGGCTCAATTGATCTGTGCCAAATCCCACAAGTTTGCTCTGTGTTTTCAGGCAGCCTCCCTCCCATCCAAGGGATGATTTTCTGGCAATTCACTTGATACATCCCCAAGTTAATGGCTTGGATGGCAGCGTGCAGGAGCACACAGAGCTCTGTAGCCATGGTAAATCCAGGCTGTGCACTCTCCCAAACTGTGATCCAACAGTGCCTTTTCTCCTTAGCTTGGTGAATTCACAGCCTGTGTTCTCAGAGCAGGAACTGCCTTTGTGCAAGTGGAGAAGGGCTCTCATCCAGCTCGCTGGGTGCTGTTACAGCAATGAAAACATTGGAGGGAAAGAGTTGTTCTACCAGCTTATAATATAACTAAAACTGCTTGCAGTAACTTCAGAAATGAAACTGCCAAGCAAACATCCCCACAGATGAATTATCTCCAGTTCTTGACCATTGCCCAGTGCATTTGTGGAGTGGAAATAGCTGTGCTTAGCAGCCAGGCCTACAATTAGCAAGCTGTCTCCATGAAGGAATAATGAAGGTGCCTCTTGCTTTGCAGGTGCAGAAGAGATGAAACCTGCAGTGACCCAAAGGTGCCCTTTCTGTAGCTGTTGGATGCGAAGCCTGCAGTAATGCCTTAACCTTTCTAACGTTCTTCAAGTGGCTTCTTCAAAGTCTTGTGGTTTTTCTACTATTCCATTTAACAGAGTGCCTAATGCAATTTATACTCCTCTTTGGTACTGTCAGTTTTTGACTGTTAACTCCGGATGTGATGAAAATTTCTATTTTTTACGGGTCATGGAATCACATTTCCTGTTCACTTTATCTGTAATAACTCTTTATATTTGCAGGTCTTAGCTTGTCTGTCATTGTGCTGTTCACCCCTGTTCTGTTTGCACTGGACAAAAATGTGTGCAATAAACTGTGTGAGGAGAGGACAAGCAGTGGTACCATGTGCTGATGGTGATTTTTATTTTTTCCAAATTAATTGTATTCTTGAGAAATCGGGCCTTAAATTTCTCATGCCTGGAAATAAAACTAATCCTCTGCTTGATACAAAACGTTCTGGTGCCATGTTTAACTGTCGTCTGTGGGTTTAATTGGATACTTGGAGTTGAGCTGAGGATGTTTACATGATGTGGATAAATTGTAATGAAGTTAAATAGCAGGAATAGATGGGGAATTGTTGCCTGTATTGAGACCTCTGGGGTAGATCTATAATAGGATTAAACTTGCAATTTAAAATTGCTGAAAAGTGCAGGAATAAGTGAATGCTTGGCTTGAGAGCCTCTTTTCCAGGAACTTCCCATTGTCTGAGGGGGACTCAGAGTAGCAAAGGTAACGTGGTTAATTTGATGAAGCCTTCACTGTGATTTTGACAGGAGGCTGATTTAATCCCTGGCACATTTGGAGGATATTATAGGAGCAAATGGACTGAATTGAACAGCAAACATTCCAGTTGTTTTGTACTGACCTGACCCTTGCATGTGGATTGCAGAGCTGGGAAAGCCCATGGCAATGTGGGCAAGGGGTTCCTGAGGCTCCTCAGTGTCAGCTGAGTCCGTGGGACTGGGATGGATCTGCTCAGTTGGTTCTGAGGAGCAGCTTCCAAGGGTATAAATGCTGCTCCCTGGATGCCTCCTTACCTCATGTGCAGATAAATTACAGTTATTCCCTTTATTGTTGTGCACAAGGACATAATGGAATGGTTAATATTTCATTTGCTTTTCCCTCTTGGATAGCACCATTAACTGTTCAGTGGGACAGCGCTCATTACTACACAGGAAATTCCAAGATCCTGACATGTAACTTGCACTGATCCAAAACTGGACAGTGTGAATTGCAAAAGAAGGAAGAACGTGCCCATTATTACAAATAAACATAACAGCTGTTGGGACTGCAATAGTGGATTTTTTTTTTGCCATGTCACCTTCAAAGAGCTGTATTTCATCATGCAAGATGTTGTACCCTGTCATGTTACACAGTCTGTACCAAAAATTACAAGGAAAATTGAAACCAAATGATCATATAAAAACTTAAAAGTTGTTGTTTGATTTTTGAAGTGTGTGGAGAATAAAATATGTTGACATTGTATGAGAGGAGGGAGAGAAATACTCCAAGATATCGTTGACAGTTTTGAGATTTTGAAATATGTTGATCTGCTTGTCATATTTAGCCTGAAGAGAAATATCCCAAGAGAAACACTCCATGACAAACAGTGCTGTTTATTGTGTTACCACTGTCTTTAACAAACTTTCTATTTTAGGTTCTAAGCTATCACTTGCTCTAGAAGAGAGAAGAGTTCCCATGGGTGTCTCACTGGTGCTGAATTGAATGGGAAGAGCTATTCTAAGCCAGGACAAAGAAGCCATAGAGCAATTTTCACCTAGATGCTTCCCAGAAAGACATTTCCCTTTTCCAGAGTGGTTAACGTTTCCTCTGAAGCAGATGCCAGGTGAAGGCAAACAAGAAATTGTTCTGCAGACTTTATAGAAGTTTACTTTTCCTCTAGTGGAAATCATGGAAGCATTTTACTCCTGTGCAGGGCTGAGTTATCAGAGGTGGGTGGCTGCTCCCTTGTTTCCAGAATTAAATGTCATGGACTCTTCCGGGGCAAAAATAGAATAAATGGGGCAAAATACAAAAACTTCTTTAAAGACATTCTTTACAAATAGCAAGATAAGAACGGGTGACTCTATTTTTTATTATGTTTATTACGAATAATTTCTCCAGTTGTGTCTGAAGCAATCCAGGCAAGCCACCTGTCAGTGTGAAAGGTGGTTGTGCATGTAGCTGAAGACAGTGGGACAAGTGACAGAGCTGCAGGTAGGACACGGACGGATGAACGAGGGGGGCAAGTGTGAGAGCGATGCCGCCGAGCAGCAGGACCGGGCTGAGGGACGGGAGCCCGGCACGGCCTCAGGAGCGGGGGCCGCGCCTCGGCCCCGCCGCGCTCTGCCCGCGGGCACCCGCCTCCCCGCCTTAAATACCCCCCGCGCGCTCTCCGCCGTCACGTGACAGACACAGCCCTCTGCTATTGGACGGCGCAGCCCCCTTCCCTCCGCCTCCCGCGCGCGCCCGCCCCCTCGGGCCACGTGAGGGTCGAGTCACGCGATTTCCGGGAACCCGTCAGGAAGGGACATAAACAAACAAACCCGGGGCCGCATGGAGGGGCCGGGCCGGGCCGCGCGGGGCTGCGGCCCCCGCTGAGCGCCGTGAGTCAGGGGCTCCGGGGGGACCGCGGGGCTCCGGGGGGGCTGCGCGGCACCGAGGGCGCCGGGGGTCGGGGGGCCCGGGTGGTCCGGCGGGAGGAGGCGGTGCCGCTGGGCAGGGGGCTGCAGGGAGGGAGAGCGGCACGGAGGTGTCTGCCCGGCTGCCGGGGACAGCGGGACGGGGATGGTGCCAGCGGCCCCTCCGCTCCGCTCGCCCGCCCGCCCGCCCGCCGGGGGGGTGTGGCTGCCGAGGCCGCGGGAGAGCAGCAGCGGTGCGCGGGGGGTGTCCGGTCCCGGAGCGGGGCTCTGGGGCCCGGGGCCGGGCTGGGGGCGGTGGGAGGGGGCTGCAGGGACAGAGCGCGGGCTCCGCGGGGAGTTGTCGGCGTTGTCCCCTCCAGCCTCCGCCCGGCAGGAGCGGCCCGTGCCTTTACAAGGAAAGCGACTCTCGCAGCGAGCGCCGGGGAGAGGAAAGCGCCGTCCTGCCGGGGGAGCCCGGCCGCTCTGGGCATGAGGGCGGAGGGACTGCCCGGGAAGGGAGGGAAGGGTTCGGCAGCTCCCGCACTCCTGCCTTTCGGGCTCGTAGTCGCCTCCTCCGTTTGCGACCTGTTAGAATGCCCAGGACGGCCGGGGGTGACCCGTGCCCGTGCGGGGTCTCTGTGCCCAGCTGTGCTGGTGCCCGACGGGCGGCTCCGCTGCGGAGCAGAGCTGGCGGAGAGGGGTCACCCCTCTGCGAGTGCGGGGCAGGGCAGGACGGGACCGTCCCCGCTCCGGCGCGGCGTTTATGTAATGCCAGAGCGGCGGGCCGGCTGTTCGCTGCGAGCCGCAGCCCCGGGACGGGGCTTCTCCCGGGCAGCGCGAGTGCGCTCCGGCTGCCCGCAGCCCTGGCGGGGGTCGCTGCCCAGGGGCCGCCCCCCGCGGGGCGCGGCTCCCTGGGCGGTGTGTCCGGCGCGGCGGGGCCGGGGGCGGCCGGGCAGGTACCCGGAGCGGCGGGCGCGGCCCGGGGGTCGCGGGGCCGCGGCCGGGGCGGCGGGAGGGGGTTTGTTTACATGTCGCCTCACCCTAGCTTGAAAGGGCCGCTGGGCGGGTGAGCGACGGGCGCCGCGGCCAATGGGAGCACGCGCGGTGGGGCAGACAGCCAATGAGCGGGCGCGGAGGGCGGGGCGGCGGCGGCCGGGGTAGGCTGCGCTGGGCGGCGGGGCGGCCATGTTGGCCGGAGGTGTGTTAGTGGGTCAGGGCCGGGCCGGGGGACGCGGCGGGACCGCGGCCACCGCGCGGGGCCGTGGCCGCAGGGGCCGCCCGCCGTGCCCGTCCCTCCGCAGCGCTTTGCCTCAGGGGGGCTATCCCACCTGGGCGTCGGCACCGGCCCGGGGCGGTGCCCGCGCTCAGGGGGTCCCGTTCCCCGCGCTCAGGGGAGGACGGGGCGCGTTCCCGTCTCCCGCTCCCCGCCCGTCCCCGCAGGTTTGGGTTATGAAACATCCGCGGGTTCCCCGCGCCGCCTCAGGAGCCGCCCGCGGCTCTCAGCGTGTCCCCACACGGGTGTCGGACTCCTCTCCGTGTGTGCTCCAAGCTCACGCCGGTTCCTAACCGGGAATACTTTAATTAAAGCTCCTTGTCCCAGCGAGGACTCAAATCTTTATTATTTACCTTTATTATTTACCTTTGTCCCCAGGGTCCCCGCCCTGGGCGTCGTTCCCCAACCGCGGCATCGCTGCCGTGCCCTCCCTCGCCCGGCAGCCCCTCAGCCCGCGGCATTTCTGTGCCGGTGTCCGGGATAATTCCCTGTCACTCTCGGTGTAAAACACTCGGGGTTTGTTCCGGCTTCCCCGTGCAACAGGCTGGAGCAGGGAGCAGCCAGCGCTGCCAGCCGAAATGTGCGATTCTCACTTAAAGCGATCGTGATCTTTCTGTCGCTGCCACTCCAGGGGTAACTTGTTGAAATCATGCTCCATGTAACAGGCAGAACAGAATCAGATACTCGTATTGTCTTTTAAATACTTGTAAATGTTTTAAAGATTGTGTTTAAAAGGCCCCTAAGGTCACTTCCGAGTATCCTTGTGGGGAAGGTTAGTTATTAAATGTGTTTTCATAATAAAAATTATAGAGAGGCAGATGCAGGTGCTTTAGAAATGTTGTTGATTTCTGTTGTTGGCTGCTTAAATGAGAAGTCAGAATTTCTATGGAAAATAAATCACAGAATCCCCGAATGGTTTATGTTGGAAGGGACCCTAAAGATTATTTAATTTCAACCCCTTGCCATGGGCAGGGACACCTTCCACTGCCCCAGGCTGCTCCCAGCCCCATCCAGCCTGGCCTTGGGCACTGCCAGGGATCCAGGGACAGCCACAGGTTCCCTGGGTCTGATCCTTCTGCAAGAAACCTTTTGTGCTACAATAATCTCGGTGAGATTCCATTTAAAATGCGTTCAAAAGGGTAGCTCAGAGACCTCAGACGTGTCCACAGCCAATAGTTCACCTGAGCCAAGAAGGAATTACTCTGAATTCTTGGGAGTATTCCCTGATAAGAGCAATCCACAGCAGAGGCATCAGGCTCCCTGAGCATCCTCCCCAGGTGTTTTTTAAATAATGAGAGAGGCAAACAGCCTGGGAAGGACAGAGATTGAAGTCAGCATTAGCAGGAATTAATTGGGAAGAAACAGAAGTTTTTGTCCCACTAATAGACTGATGGGATAAATAAGAGAACCCACAGGTTTACATTCCCATGGCCTGTGTGTCCGTGCTATGTGATTTGGGAAGTTCAGATGAATGTTTTAATATCAAACCTTGCATGAGAAGTGCTCGAGAGTTGGCATTGGCATGAAAGTTAAACCAAAAGTTTTGTTTAAACTGTAAATTTAAAGTTTAGACCTTGCTATAAAAATCTCCCTGATTTTTTTTTAAATCCTTCTGGGTTTAAACTCTTAAGCTACGGATTTTTTTATCTTTTGGACAATTTTGACTGATGCATTTTTTGAATTTTCTGCTGGCTTTGAAGTATCTGGTACAGATGCCCCGTTTCTAACAAGAGTATAGCAATCATAATTTCACAGTACGAAGAGTAGACCAGACTGTACCGTTCCCTTCATCATAAGACTTGTGTTGCTTTTTGTTTTTTCCTGGAAACTACAGAATTATTTTTTCTCTTACTCTGAAAGACTCTGTCAGAAAAAATATAGGAATAGTCATCCTGTCAGGATGTAGAATATTGCTAGAGATTGGAACCTGAATTGTTTAATTTTGCTTTTGTTTTTTGCCTTTGCTTTCACCCCACTCTGATTCAGGGGAAAACTACTAAAAATTAAAATTTTTATAAATTTTATTTTATATAAACATTTAATGTTTTTTAGCTTTATAAATAAAGCTAAAAAAATTTAAATGTTAGTTTTACTACTAATTCTCATGTGCAAACAACTCTCCTTGTTCTGCAGTGTTGTTTTAATAAGGCTTATGGAATGAATATTTTAAATTTAATATTTTTTAATTAAATCTGTTAAAATAGTTAGAATAAGTTTAACATGCTGCACATCCCACTCTTAGCACTAAAATAAGAATAAAAATCTCAGTCTTTGTTCCAGAACATACAGAAATGTTTTCTAGCAGGAATATATTAATCTGGGCATAGTTGTTACAAAATCTGTGGATGCAGAATGTTTGTTAGTATAAAAATAATCACTTTGTTTTGCTTCTCCTCTTGCACGATGGTCAATACCAGTGCCGGCTGGGATATAAACACAGGCTGGGGATGCACAGCTGGAGCCCCCCTGGAGGAGGATCTGGGGGTGCTGCGGCCAAGAGCTGGAGCTGCCCTGGCCCCCAGAACCCCCCGTGCCCTGGGCTGGTCCCCATGGGCAGCAGGAGGGGCTGGGATTGTGCCCCCTCAGGTGAGACCCCACCTGCAGAGCTGGTGAGACCCCAGGCAGGACCTGGAGCTGCCGCAGAGATCTGGAGGAGGCACCAGGGATCAGAGGGATGGAGCTGGCAGAGCTGGGGTTGTTCAGCTGGAGAGGAGAAGCTTTGGGGTGACGCAGTTGTGGGCTTGCAGTGCCTGAAGGGAACCCACAGGACAGATGGAGAGAGACAATTTACAGGTGACAGGACAAGGGGGAACGGTTTCACAATGACAGAGCAGAGTTAGATGGGGTATTGGGGAGAAATCCTGCCCTGTGAGGGTGGGCACACCCTGGCACAGGGTGCCCAGAGAAGCTGTGGCTGCCCCTGGATCCCTGAGCGCGTCCCAGGCCAGGTTGGATGGCGCTTAGAGCCACCTGTGACAGTGGGAGGTGTCCCTGCCCATGACAGAGGAGTGGAACCAGATGATCTTTATCTTCCAGCCCAAACCATTCTGTGACTCTGATTCCGTCATTTCCTGGGATCTGCTGTTGGCTGACACAGCTGGGGCACCCCCAGAGCTGGCAACTGGCGTTGGCATGGGGGTCCATGAGCTCTGTGCTCTTCTGGGGGCTCATGGGCTCTGCTGCCTGGGGTGGTGTTGTGTGTGTGATTGCAGACCAGAGCTTCTCCTGAGAGCTGTCACTTCCAGGTCTTCAATTCTATCTGCTGTGGGCGAGTAGGGTTGGAAAAATACCACTGGAGGGGGAAGGGATGGTCAGTGGAGGAACAGGAACAGAGACAGTGAAGTAACAGTTTCCCTCTCCTGAAGGGAAGAGGCTTAGGAGAAGTGAAACAGTCTGAGTATCTTTAGTTCTTTTAAGTGTCAGTGCTCCGTCAGACTCAGGGTCTGGGGTTTTAAGCAGGTGTTGTTTTCTCTCCAAGACAAAAAAGCAAAGAGCATAATGCCTTAGATGCTTGTGCTGGCATTTTAATAGAAATCCTGCACCAACAAGGGGGACTTGGCTGCTTTTGTGAGTCCAGGAATGAGACTGTGGTGGGTGGAAATACAAGACGACATTTTAAAAGAGTGTCTGCTCACTGCTATGAATTAATAATAATAATAATACTAATAAACTTCATGTCTTTGTGCTGGGGGAGAAAAGTAAAATAATTTTTTAAAGTCTGGATAATAATTGGAGAATCATGTAGAAAGAAAAAAAGGGACATTATTCAGAAACAAAAGTAAGGAACAGAAGCATTGATTGAGGTTGGAGAAGTCCTCCAAAGCCATTGAATCCAGCCTGGGTGTGATTCGCACCTTTGCACCCACACCAGAGCGTGGAGTGCCATTTCCAGATGTTCCCTGGACACTCCAGGGATGGACCCCAGGCACTCTGCACGTTCTCAGCTTGAGGACTGCCCTGAGCAGAGGGTGTTCTGTAACAGAAAACAAGTTGGCACAAACTGTGGAAGGAGAAAAATGTTTTTAAGAGACGTGCAGGAGAACTTCTTGCATCTCCAGCTCCAGTATTCCATAAAATATCCAGATACCACAAACAATGCAAGGTACCTAATGGTTCTCTCCAAGCACATGGTGTAGTTTTTGTGCTTCCTCTGAAATTCAGAGTCGGCCATGAATGTTTCAGCCTGAGCTTTTAGGTTTAGTACTGGCAGGCTCTTGTGAGCTATTTTTTTATACCTGCATCAAAACTGTGCCTTTGACAAGCTGTGCTGTGTGATGCAGTCACCATCGTGAAAGTGTAATTGTTCCTGTAATGCACTTACAGCAGGCATTTAGCTGCTGGGATAATGAGCACTGTGCAGCCAACAAAACAGCCCAGCCATACTCCATGTGCCTTCCCAGTGTTCAGAGTACACAGCTGAACTGGGCCAAAAATAGCAGCTTTCCCTATAGCCATGGTACAAATGATTCATGCAGGTGGCTGAGGAAGACTTTCAGAGATGCTAAGCTAAAAGCTGAATTTTGGGGTTTTGTCTTTGAAGGGTTTCTTTGGAGGTACTGTGCTGTGGCAGGAAGGTGTTTTAGTGGCCCAAGAGGCAGCCCATGCACAGGAGCTGCACTGTGTCCCCTAAATGCTGTGTTTGGAGTTTAGCTCCTGCTGCAGCCTGGGTTACACCAGTAATCCCAGGTAATGCACCTGCTGCTCTCCTGTGGGAAATTCGGTCTTCCTGGGCATCCTGGAACCACTGCTCCTCTTCAGAAAGTAAATATTAAATACAGGAGTTCGTTTTTAATTAGGATTTGTCATTAGATTAATTAGATGTTAACTCTACAGAACAGGCTTTGGATCCTCGTTGATGAGTGATGGGATTTTAACCAATGCACGTGTGCATGCCTCCATCAGCAGCCCAGGTTCTTAAATGTTAGAGGGACACAGCTGTTCCTGAGATCACAGACTCATGGAATGGTTTGGGCTGGATGGGACATTAAAGATTATTTCATTTTAACCCCTGCCATGGGCAGGGACACCTTCCACTGTCCCAGCTTGCTCCAAGCCCATCCAGCCCAGCCTGGAACACTTTCATGGATGGGGCAGCCACAGCATGTCTGGGCACCTGTGCCAGAGCCTGCCCATCCTCACCGGGAGGAATTCCTTCCCAATATCCCATCTGACCCTGCTCTGTCAGTTTGAAGCCATTCCCCTTGTCCTGTCACCCCATCCCTTGCAGAGTCCCTCTCCCTGTGTGTCACAGGCTCCCCTCAGGTCCTGCCCTTCCTCAGCCCCAGTGAAGGCAGGAGCCTCCCCCAGGAGCAGAGCTGGGCACTGATGTGACTCCAGAGCTGCAGGCACAGAACCAGCTCTGGGCCTGGCTCTTTAATCACCTTAATCTGATTTCCCTGCAGGCTGTTTGTTGCCAGAGGAGCAGGCACCCTGCCCGCTGCTCGGGCTCTGTGTTCCACCTGTCTCTGCATTTGGGGAGGGCTGATGGAAGGCATTAATGGAAATTGTCCTCAAGTAGAAATTCCTGCTATATTTATCTTCAGTAATTCTTCGTGCTGCTGTAGTTGAGCTCTGCCACAGCTCTTTTAGTTCATTCAGAGCTGCATTCATTATAGATAACACAACAGCTGGACTATTCTTTTCTAACTCAGTCTTGGGCTGAAAGTGCCAATAATGATAAATTCTGTAAAAGTGGGACTTTAACTGAAGTCTACAAATGACTTTCCTTCACAGCAAGTTCTGATTTGACACCTGTGCTCCCATATGTATCATTGACTTGTGCCATACATCTTTATTTACCGGTTTGTGAAGATCACTGGTAGGTAGGTGTAAACAACAGGAGGCTTTTAATGGTGACCTTGATCTTTCTGGGAAACTTGGAAAGCAGTTGGAGGCAGGGCTGCTTTTTGGGAGCGTGAAGGATATCTGGATTGTGCAGCTCCCTGAGGCAATGTCTTTCTTTTCATGGCCTCACTGTGTTTTCCTCTTCCACAGAGCTGCTGAGAAAAATCCTACATTGTGGAATAGTTGACTAGATGCTACTGGGATTCAAGTCACATTTAAATATTAATATTATAAAGTATCAGGAATAAAATATAAAGAGAATTATAGGATTAATTGGGTTAGCTGATGCACTGCTTTGACCTGAGAGGACATGCACTGGCATTCTTAAATAGTGCAAGAAGTTTATCACTCCAGTCTTGGAGATGGTAAAAGTATTCTGAGCCTTGAATGTTTGCTCTGAGGATTTGGAAGTGATCCAGAGTCTGGCACCTGGAAGTGTTGGTGGTTGGTACTGAAATCAGTGTCAGTAGAGATGAGGTTTCACCCCGTTGCTGGCTGTGTGTGGAACAGCTGAGGCCTGTGTTCTGACAAAAAACACAACAAAGAATAAGCAGTGAAGAAGCAGCAAATGTTTCCTTTCTTTGCCCTTTGTATCATGGAGAGCTCTGGCAGTGTCCTTGTGAATGCAGGAGGTGGTTTGAAGGTGATGTCAAAGCATTCATCTCATGTGCTGATGAAAAAGGCATCCATGTGCATGGAAAGAAAGTGTTCAGGTATTTAGAATCATAACCTTGCCTCTCTTTCTCTGTCTGAGAACATCCCTGTGTTTGTTTTTAAGAGCAGACCCCTTCTCCTAGCCCAGTGAAGTGACTCAGTCATTGCTGCCACGTCCCCACCTGGGAAGGACCATCCTGCTGTGGTGTGGCCTTTGCTGGGTGAAGGGAGACAGGCTTGCTGAGGCACAAACTTCACTTTAAATGTCACTTTTAAATAAGTAAAGGGTTCCCTGGAGGTTTTGGAGCAGAAAGGAGCTTTTCTCCCAAGGAACTGGCTCATTCACCACAGAGCCCTGTGAGGAATGGCTGCTCTGGCAGGGGCAGTGAGGGTTCAGCTGAGAACTCCTGTGACACTGGACCTGGAACTGTTGTTCTTTATATTCCAGCTGCTCTTTGCAAAGCAGGCTGTTTGATAAGTGAAGACTTCTTTGCATAGTGTCTGTTTTTACCACAGTCTGATAGTCCCTATGCTAAAGAGGCCAAAGTGGCTGAGATACCATCTGAAAGTGGGAATAGTCACGGGGATGCTGTCATGTGCTGCTGGGGGAGGGTTCTGAGCTGTGGGAGAACACTTCCAGTTTACTATTTGTTTTTAAAACAAGAGAATAAACACAGCCTGAGCAGATTGCACCCGAGTCTGACTTAGGAGCAATGCTCTGTGAGGATTTTCCTTACACTGTTCAAAATGCTGGGTTAAGCTCAGAAGAGTCATTAGACAAACATCTGAAGTAGAGCAGGTCTGTAGAAACTCCTAAACTGGTAAAACTACCAGTAAATAAATTGGTCCAATCACAGCCTATGCCTTACTTGAATTAATAGAGAAGATATTTTATTAGACAGCTGTGGATTTGGCAGTTTTTAATTTGCTCCCTTGGGGAAATCTGTTTCTTCCACTCCTGCTGGATGATTCCTGTGATCCTCTACCACTAGATGTTGCTGTATGAGTGATTGATGTAATCTTATCTGATGCTGGATGGATTCATCCCTGAAGAAAAGGAGGAGATACCACTGGAAACAGCATTTCTGCCTGTTTGAAATTTGTATTTTGAGACTTTTGCCTGAGACATTTTTAGAGTTTATTGGCCCTGTTACATTAGTCATAAAGGTTGTTTCTCTCTTGGATACCCAGCAGTGTGCTGATTATTGTTCCCAATTTGGCAGGGTTTTCTCTTCAGGTGTGTCTGTACAGCTGCTGGTCTCAGCAGAGAGGAAAAAAGACAACAAAATGTAACTTGGCCAAAAATGGTTTTGCAGCAACTCTGTTCTGTAGCATCTGTGGCTTTTCATTCAATGAAAGATGGCAGGGGAAGAAATTTTCTATACATTCCAGCATGAGAAAGAATCAGTTTTCAGGGGAAATTCTTGCCTTTGACTGTTTTGTAAGCTTTCACCTTGTTGGTGAAGGATTACTCACCTCCTTGGGGGTTTGCTGTGTTTATTCTGCACAGAAGTCGACAAATAGAAAAGCTCCATCAGGGTGAACTGAAGTTATCCTAAAGAAAAATTTCATTGCATGGATGGTGTAAACTCCCTGAGACTGAAGTAAAGCTGGAAAGGAATCTACAAGTGAATAAAACAAGAAGTTTGGAATTGGATTTGGGGAATCTGGGCTTGGAAATGCCTCAGGTAAGTCTGCTAGGATTTTATTCGCTTCTGTAAATAATTTTGCCTTTGTTTAAGAACAAATCTGACCAGCACAAGGAGGGAAGATGCGTAGGAGATTAAAGGATGTGTATTTTGTGGGGTCCCTGTAGTGTCTGTGGTGGAAGCTGTGGTGCTGCTCTGGGTGCTGTGTTTGTTCAAGCTCCAGCCTCGTTGTCTGTGGGTGAGGGAGGATGCCTGGAGAGCAGAACAGCCTTTTATTACTGCAGTGATTCACCCTGAGCACACTCAGTGACTTTCAGCAGCAGTGTCTCTGCCTTCCCAGCCCTCAGGGGGAGAGCGTCTAGGAGAGAAATGGAGGGCTGGAATTAAATGTAGCAGAAGGCCTTGCTGCCCATTCCCTGCATGCCCAGTCATCTTGCATAATGCTTTTTTTGCCAAATTTCACTTCGTTCTTGAGAGAGAGGTAACAATCTAGATTTGGTTGTCGTAAATTTTGCTTTCCTTACAATTTTATATGGAAGTTTTGTGAGTTCTAATGGCTCTAAGCACAGTCCACACTGCTTTAGTACAAAATTATTTGTATTAGAGGGACTCCCAGGTCTTGCCAGGACTGGCCTTCAGCTTCCGCAAACGCCAACATATCCCAAAACTTGGCTAACATAAGACTTTCAAAGCAGCAGGGAAGAATGAGGGAGCAGTGAATGCTCTTGCAGCTCTGTGTGGATGGAAATGTGTCCTTTGATTGCTCCTGCATGTTGTCATCTGCTCCTGAAGCATTCTCTGGCTCTGGGGAATGATGTGCTTATCTGTGGTGCTAAAATCCTTCTGAGACTAGGAGGAATGGTGATTCTGTTTCTGTTTGTGGAAGGTGAAAATGTGCCTTTTCATATCATGTTTGAAATGTCTGTCCACTGTGTTGTAGCCCAGTGTGAGTGGAATGGACCCTCCTTTTGGGGATGCCTTTCGGAGCCACCTGTTTTCAGAGCAGACCCTGATGAGCACGGATCTCCTGGCGAGCAGCTCGGATCCAGACTTCATGTATGAACTGGTAGGTCAGCTTTGAGTGCCCACAGTTTCATCTCCTCACCAGTTCCTGTAAGAATAAAGGGCTGTTGCTTCAAGAATGCTGGAAAATTATTCATTATTGCTGGCTGCTGATTAGGGAAGAGCTGGACTGCTTGTCCAGCAAGTGTGATGGTTCCTCAGCAGGCACTTCTTCAGACAGGCTCAAATCCACCTTCACTAGTGCTCCAGCCCTGTCCAGCCTGGCCTTGGGCACTGCCAGGGATCCAGGGGCAGCCCCAGCTTCTCTGGGCACCTGTGCCAGGGCATCACCACCCTCACAAGGAAGAATTTCCCCCTGCTATGTTCTGCTTCACCCAAGCTGTGAATGCAGGGGCAAGGGAAATAAAAGTTGACTCACAAGCTGCTTGTATGAGCATTTCCTTTTACATTTTATCCCTGCATCAAAGGAGAAATGTTACTTATGGTCATTAATTGGTTGTGTTAGAATGAGGTTTTCCAGGAACTGGTGAACTCAAGTGTATTGTGTTAAGCACACAGCAAAGATTGACCTAGATTATAGAGATGCCTGTGATGTCTTTCATAATGGATATTGGTACTGGTTTAGTTCCTGGTGAGCAGATGGATTTGTAATAACAGGAAAATAGTGTGTTATAGGAAAAGCAGTGTCTTTAGAAAGATCTGTTGCTGAAGCACAGGATCTGAACTTCATTCTGACCTTTAGAAGAAGATTTTAGTTGAAAGTTGAGGTCTCTTACTATGTCAGCCCTCTCTCATACTCATGGACTTGAGCTCTCCTTACCAGGTTAAGGAGGGGAAAGAGATGATGGATACTTTTTTTGTATTAACTTTTAACTTACGTTATTGTGCACAGGACAGAGAAATGGACTATCAGCAAAGCTCCAGGGACAACTTGCTTTTCATGGAGGACTGCAAAGACCTTGAGAACCTGGAGTCTTTTACGGACATCCTGGACAAAGAAGCTGCTTTCACCTCCAAGTGGGAGCAGTGGGATACCTACTGTGAAGACCTAACTAAGTACACTAAATTAACCAGCTGTGACATCTGGGGAACAAAAGAGGTGGATTACCTGGGCCTCGATGACTTCTCAAGCCCGTACCAGGATGAAGAGGTGATAAGCAAAACACCCACACTGGCTCAGCTGAACAGCGAGGACTCCCAGCCTGTCTCAGATTCACTCTATTACCCTGATTTGCTCTTTAGTGTGAAACAAAACCCTTTAAATCCTTTGTTACCTGGCAAAAAGATGGCGAGCAGAGCAGCGGCACCGGTCTGCTCCTCCAAGAACGTTCAGGCCGAGGCCGCGCTGTCGGACTGTGCCCAGAAGGCCAGCAAGGCTGGCAGCCAGCCTGCTTCCAGCACACAGATCATGGCCAAGACCAGCGTGTACAGCAGTGAAAAGGTGAACATTCACGTTGAATGTAAAGACTATGTTAAAAAAGCAAAAGTAAAGATCAACCCCTTGCCGCAGAGCAGGCCGGTGCTGAGCCAGGCGCACGCTGACGCGGCCAAGGAAAACACCTGCTACTGTGGGGCCGTGGCAAAGAGACAGGACAGGAAAGGACTTGAGTCCCCCCATGCTCACAGCACAACTCCTGGTTTGCCTTTTAAAGAGACTCAAGAGCTGCTCCTCAGCCCTCCCCAGGAGAGCCCGGGGCTGGCTGTGGGGGAGAGCAGCCTCTCCGCCAGCGCCTCCGTGTCCGACTCCTCGCAGAAGAAAGAAGAGCACAATTATTCTCTTTTTGTAACAGACACTTTGGGTGGACAGTCAGCCAAAGCAGAGCCCGAGGAGGAGGAGGAGGATGAGGATGATATTGAAGATGAGGACCACGATGAAGGGTTTGGCAGTGAGCACGAGCTGTCTGAGAATGACGATGAGGAGGAGGATTACGAGGACGATAAGGACGATGACATCAGTGACACATTCTCAGAACCAGGTACCAGGGGCTTGCTGGGTTTGTCCTCTGAGTGGGAAAGAAAGCTTTTGAACTCCTGGTAGTTACACATGAGCAGCACTGATCTTAGGTTGTGAACTCTCCTCCCACGTTTTCTAAGTGCTTTGCAAAATGCAATTTATTCAAAGTATGCAAAGTCTCTGTTGCCCTATTTAATGAAAAACTGCACAAACTGTGGTTGTGCAACAAAAATAAAGATAGTGAATACAGGAAGCCCAGCTGTAGCCTGAGGTTAGAGCAGCTGCCTGCAAGTGTGGTCTTCTTTCTTGTTGTAGCTCTCTGGTAGGATGTGCAGAACTTTCTAGCACTTCTCATAGCAGTGAATTTACCCAGAGTTGGATCTGTCAGGAGGAAATCACAGCCTGAGTGAAATGATTTCATAACTATCTAAGTCCTACTTTCAGGTACAGTTTTTCCACAGAATCCATAGAATGACTGAAATTAATAGAATCATTTCTGGGTGGTTTCAGCAGCAACACTTAGGGGCTTCAGAAGATACTGAATTCCTCTCTCCTGCCTTTAAAAATGGAGTTCTAAGAGCAGGAATAAGACTTAACCTTCACCTAGAATGCAGCGAAACAGTAATATTGTATAAAAATAAAATCTGCACAGGATTGTAATCAAGTATTAATTTAATTTCATAAAGTATTACAATATTCACATCTTATAAATGCCCTGTAGTAGAGAATAAGAATTAAAGTATTCAGACATTTGGCAATATGTAACTTCAGGGGAATAAAGCAGCTGAAATTTTTCCTTGTTGAGAGCAGCAGCTTCCCTAAAGCTTGTCAGTGTTTGTCATAATGAACTCTCAGATGAAATTATTTTCTAATTAGATTTCCTGCGTTGGCATTAAACTCGTTAAGCATTCTGCCCTTTATGCTACTTTCACATGCACACAACACATTTTTATTAACATTTTGAAGCCTCTTCCTCCCTTCTGGAGTGAACTCCCTCTGCTTTCTGGGGCCCTGAGCAGCTGTTCCAGCTCTGCAGCCCATGGGGGATGTGTTGCACTGGCAGCCTGAGATCCCTGAAAAAGAGAGGTTGTGTTAAATGCTGTGGGTGGAATTAATTAATTAATGATTTTACTGACCAGCAATCCACATTCTGCAGCAGTAGCTGAGGATCTGGGCTTATCCAAGCTTGCCAAACCTTTCCATGAATGAAGCCTAAAACCATTCACCTCAAATGTGGTGATATTAAAAAATTTGTCATCTATTTTAGAAAATAACATCTCCAGGTATTCTAATCATGCCACTGTTATCTTTTGTGTTGCTTTTTTACCTCTTAAGGTAAATACTGTGGGTAAAGGATCTAAAAATAGGCACAGCACAGGAAAATTAAACCTTCCACAGGTCTGAAAGCAAATCAGTTGGTATTTTGAGTGAGACTGTAATTTACTGAAAGGACAAAAATCTGCTAGTTATTGCTGACCCTCTAATGTTTTTTTATACATAATTTACTTTTGGTTATTCTTCATGTATGCTTCTAGAGTGAATGAAATGCTTTCTTCAAATGTTATCTGAGAAAATATTTAGATATAGTGAAGGAAAAATTGCTAAAAATGTGACTGGCTCTCAGGCAAGTTTGGACAACAGTGTTTTTATTATTACCATGACTCAGATTTAGCAAATTTTGTCTCCTGCAAAGGTAGTTTATTATGGGAATTACCAGCCCAGACCTTTTCTAGCATTTGGTTTTGCTATTACTGAGTATATTTTTCTTATCTCATTTCATAGAAAGATTTTTCAATGACTGTTAGTCAGGAGATTGCAGAAATGGGAAATGCAGCAATTTATTCATTTGTCAGTAGCACTGGAGAAGAAATGAGTGCAAAGTGCTCAGGGAGACCCAGAGATTGTTTCCAGAAGCTGCATTGGGTCAGTGTGAGCCCCTGGAGCTGAGCTGGGGAGCACTGGCAGTGATTTGCCAGAAGCCTCAGTGGTGCAGGGCTGCAGAGCAGCAGCTCCCTGCCTTTGTTCACGGGGCTATTTTTGGGTTTCACCTGGTCAGAGTCACGTGCACCCTGTGCTCTGTTCTGCTTCATTTAACCCTGGTGAATTTAAACCCAAAACCACAGGGAGGGATGTGAAGAAAGATTTGTAGGAAGGGGTGAAGGGCTTCAGAGTTGAGTACAAGAACCCTTTGAGATTTCTTAGAAGCCTGCCCTGCTGAGTGATCTTTGCTAAGAGGAGGAATAAATACAGAGCAGAGCAGCTGAACAAGTTTGTGTGTTAGCTTAGGACACTGCTCTGGGTTCTTTTATGTCCCTTTATAATGGCAGCAGGTCAGTGTGGGCCTTGCAAGGCAGGATGTATTAAGTCAATGTAATTGAAGTTTCTAACTTAATTACAGTTTGAATAAGCAAACAGGAAGTCCTGATTTTAACCTTGTTGTACATTTGTACACTTCATCTCTTACAGGGATTTGTTTTCATTGGTTGGATTAATTCTGTGTTATCATGAAGATGGGCTCCATTTATATATTTCTGTATAATGAGTTCCATAGCTTTTTTATAAGGTGGAAACTCAGTGGGCTTTTTGAGTGTGTTTTGATATTTAAGTCAACCAACATTTGAGTAAAATGGAACTACAGTTACAAATATTTATGGTATTTGAAACTGTATTTCATGTAAATTTTCAATAACTTTGGCTATACAGCACAAATGTTTTATAAAGCGTGTTTCATTGTTTGATGTGCCTTTAAAATCCTGCCTTTCCAACAAACCAGAGAACCCAAGTAAATGAGTTGATGAAATTATAAGAAACAGAACTTCAGGATGGATTTCATCCTTCTGCATACCTGACTTCTGTTCATGCTTTGGGTTATGATGTGAGAGACAGACCAAAGCAAGAAAGTTTGTTTTTCCTCTTTCAACTGGTTTTTCAAGTGCAAACAGACTAATTGAATGGACTGTTTTAAAAGGAAGAAAATGTTCTTTGTGCTGCTGGAAGATGAAGCAGAGCTGAAGCATATGGGGTCAAGGCTTGCTAAGCCTGCAGTCCATGCATGGGTGGCTTTTCCTTCAGCTCCATCACAGAATGTGATGTTTAGAAATGTTCCTTTTTGAGTAAATGTAAACTAGCATTTTAGCACAAAAGGTCATGCAGTGGTTTGAGAGTTTTTTTTTAACCTTAGTATAGATTATCTTTATTTTCTAAAGCATATCTGGGGTTTGAAAACCTGTGGTTTGGGTTTACATAGTTATGGTAAAATATTTCTGTGATGGGGGCAGTGGCATTACAATTTCCGTGTCCTCCATGAGCAATTCATGATATCAAGTGCATCATAATTCACCTCTAAAACATTGTACAGCTTTACTGAGGGTCATTTCTTCTCATCCCACTAAAGAGGAGGAGGAGATTGAACAGTGGGTCCAGATCCTTTCAGCTTAGATTGTTATCTGTCCTGATAACAGAGCCCCTTTCTCCAGCCTGGGAGGGATCAGTACTTGCATTTATTCCCTGCAGGTCTTTGGACTCAGGAGCAGCAGGAGTTGGACTCAATCCTCTGGGCCTCATCCAACTCAGATTGTTCTATAATTGAATAATTTTTTTCTTTATTGTCTTTTGCTAATCCATCTTTATTTAATCTGCTTCTCTTCCATGCCTTTTGTCAAATGTGGAGGTGAGTTAGGATTGTGTTCCTGCCAGTTCATGGGGAAAATTGTCAGGATGGGTGAACATGGTCCAACATCTGCTGTCTGTACTTGGCACTGCTGGGATTGTGGGGAACTACAGCACAGGGGGTCAGAGAACATAAAGGGACTTTAAATACGTAAATAATTTTGGTTTTTTCAACTAATGAAGGCCCATCAGTGGCTCAGTGTCTGTCCTGGATTTAAGGCCAGTACCCAGGAGCAGTCAATGCTGGAAACCAAGTGTTAGATAATGCAAAACAGAGCTGGCTGTGGTTTTGCTCTCAACTTGAATCCTCAGTCTGCTGCTAAAGGGCTACAAACAATTCTGTCAGCAGTATGTAAACAACCCCCTGCATCCTTTTAGGGTATGAAAACGATTCTGTGGAGGATTTGAAAGAAATGACTGCAATCTCCTCTCGGAAGAGAGGCAAGCGGAGATACTTCTGGGAGTACAGCGAGCAGCTGACACCGTCCCAGCAGGAGAGGATGCTGAGGCCCTCGGAGTGGGACAGGGACACCCTGCCCAGCAACATGTACCAGAAAAATGGCCTCCACCATGGTAAGAAATCCTCATTCTGGTCACAAATCACTGTATTCCCCTTGTGACACCGTCAGCAGCCAAATTCCCCTCCCTGTGAGTGCTGGGAAGTTTTGGCCATGAAAGCTCAAGCACTGTAAATCTGTTACTCTGCAGTGCCCAGGGAAGGCACAGGGAGCACACAGTAGGGACTTTCAGTGTGGTTTCTTCCAGAGGAGTGTGGATGAATTGAGAATTGTGACTTGCAAGGGCTCTCAGTGGAAACCCCGAGAGTTCAAAGCTTTCTCAGTGTGATACTGTAAATATTGGATGGGGACTTGACTGATGTTTGCTGCTCGTGGCTGTTCCTGTCAGTGCTGCCTGTGTTAGCAGGAGGCTGGGAGGGCTCTGGGCTGCCAAGTTCAGGGACTGGTATGAGCTGAGGACAAGCACTAAGGCACAGCTGTCTCTCTCCTTGTTTTCCCCATGTGAATGCAGCACAGTGAAGCAGTTACTCCTCTGGGAATAAACTATTTCCTTAAGGTACCCTCTTAGAAACTTAAACCAGTTGCTCTAATAACTGATTTATTCCCAGTGAGCAATTACTGCACCACAAACATGATTAACGTCACCCAAAACAAACCACTCTTAGGGGTATTTTTGTTTTCTTCTCACAGGACCTCTTTTAGGCTGCTCCATTTGATTTTGGCTTTGAAGGAGCAATTTAAACCAACTTCCCTGGTTGTAAGGTTAATGTTCCCTTAGAGTTGAAAATTACTGCCTTTAACATGGCAATTGGCCTTCTCTTAAATCATATAATTTTTTTGCTGTTACCTGTAGATTTATTCAGGGAAGAAAACATTTTTTTCTTTGAATGTCCTTAGTTTTTAAAAGCTTCTTTATCCTGTAGTGAAATAGCAGTACCTAAAGTCCCTATCACTGCTCTTTCTCATGATGGAGCTCTGAGCAGCCTGGTCTAGTGGAAGATGTCCTTGCCTGTGGCAAGCGGGAGAAAAAGATGAATTTAAGGTCCCTTCCAACCCAAACCATTCTGTGATTCCATTATTTTATATTTGTTATCCAACACCAAATAACCAAAAGTGCTCTAAGGACTCAAAGTGGCCACAGACACTTGGCCACTTGACCTTTAAGTCAAGTGCAAAACCAGGCCTTAAATAGCTTCAAATACATAAAATAAAAAGGATTAACTGGCATTTATGTGGATGATTTCATCTCAGCATTGCTGAAGATTTTTTCAGCACCAGGCCTCAGCACTCTTTCTTAGTACAGGGCTTTGGCAATAAGATTATTTAGGAGTTTAATCCACTGGAGTGTGCAGAAGGATATTTTGGCTGCATATGAGTTAACAAGTTTACAGCTGCAGCAAAACAACAGGGTTTGAACTTGTGACATACATTTTTCAGCAGGGTTGTGTGTATGCTCTCTGTCACATCCAGTGGCCTTGCCAGCAGTATTTGCTCTTATCTGATCTGGATAGAATATGAATTGTACAAAGCTCTTTGTATGGAAATGCTTTTTCTATTGTGAGAGGCCATGGGAATCACCTGATTCCGGCCCATTCTTCTGCAGTGAACAAAGGAACTTAAACTGCACCCAAAAAATTCCTGTTTTAGAGTGTTTTCTCACAGGTTTGTGTATGTATTATGTCACTTCCCTACCCATTTTTCTTCATCTTTAAAACAGGAAAATATGCAGCAAAGAAGTCACGGAGGACTGATGTAGAAGACCTGACTCCCAACCCCAGAAAACTCCTCCAGATTGGTAATGAGCTGAGGAAGCTGAACAAGGTGATCAGTGACCTGACACCCGTCAGTGAACTGCCCTTAACTGCCAGACCCAGGTCAAGGAAAGAAAAGAACAAGCTGGCTTCCAGGTATGCATTGGGTGAAGCTGTAGGGATGAGAAAATTTGGATTGCTACAAGTGAGTGATAAAGATCTAAATAATTTTTGCCTAAAGAAATTCTGCTTCATGTGGCAGCTCCTGCAATGAGAGTTGCATTTTATCAAATGGGAGTTACCAGTTTATCAAATGGGAATTTCCAGTTTATCAAATGGGAGTTGTAGTTTATTGAATGGGAATTTCCAGTTTATCAAAAAGCAGAGCAGCTGGCACCTTGGGAGCTGTGGTTTGTCTGTCCTCTAGATAAGGATATGTTTCCACTGGAATTGGTTTCCATAGCTGTGGGGCAAACAGCTGGGACAGTGGCAAATTCCACAAGTGTCAGATGTGAGCAGATGCAGGTAGCAGAGTGTTTTCAGAGCAGCTGAGTGAGGATGGATGAGTTTGTGCATCACAGCTCTGGGAGGGTTGGTTGATGAGTTCATGTGGCTCTTACTACTCTGGCATTTCTGGTAGTGCTCTAATTCTTCCCCTCTTCTTGCCATAGGGCTTGTAGACTAAAAAAGAAAGCCCAGTATGAAGCCAATAAAGTGAAACTCTGGGGTCTCAACACGGAATATGGTAAATAGAACTCTTCACATCTTCATTTTCCTTTTGTTTGGGCAAGTCTGCGTTTTGCACCATGATGTAAACTGGCTCATAGAGAAAAGAGTTGGTACAAACCCAGCTCATTGAATGAAATGAACTTGGGTTACCTGCAATGTTGAGCTACTTTGCAGGTGTGAATTATGTAGACGTATGCATGTTCTGTAAATATTTTTGAAAATATTGGTAATATTTGATGTAAGCTATTACATTTAATTTTACAGTAAGTGTGATGTGACACCTTTGACACAGCTGTGTGTGGGTAACTGTGAATCCCTTCCAGAGGAATGTGCTGTAAAGCTAATCCTTTTTTTTTCTTTGCAGATAATTTACTCTTTGTCATCAACTCCATCAAACAAGAAATAGTTAATCGGGTGCAGGTGCCTAAAGATGACAGAGGAATCAACATGGAACAAAAGTTGAACATACTTATTAAAGACACTCTTGGTAAGCAGTGAGCTTTGTGCATTTACCTGGGCATGGAGATAGAGAATCATCAATGTCCTGAGGAGGCCCAAAGCTCATCCCATTCCACCAGAGGCACCTTCCACTGTCCCAGGTGGCTCCAAGCCCCAATGTCCAGCCTGGCCTTGGGCACTTCCAGGGATCCAGGGGCAGCCACAGCTGCTCTGGCCACCTGTGCCAGGGCCTGCCCACCCTCACAGGGAGCAGTTCCTTCCCAATATCCCATCTAACCCTGCTCTCTGGCAGTGTGAAGCCATTCCCTGTGTCCTGTCCCTCCATCCCTTATAAAGATTCTCTCTCCATCTTGTCTTACTCAGGCACTGTGAGGCCACAGTGAGGTCACTCCAAAGCATTTCCTCTCCAGGCTGAACAACTCCAATTCTCCCAGCTCTTTGATCATCCTGGTGCCTCCTCTGGGCTTGCTATATTTGATTACAAACAATTTCTGATCTGGAGGAACGAATTAACCCTTTCCTGGTTCCATTTGTCCCAACCAAAGTGTCCCCTGGCTTTGGTCACCTGTAATGATGCCTTGTGAATGCTGAGCTAGAGAAGAGGCTGGACAGAGTTCCAGAATAAAGCAGGGATTTATTCAAAGGATCTCCTCCATGGATGCACCTTGGGCAGCACAAGAGCCCAGCCAGGGCTGCACCCAAGATGAACCAAAATGGCCCCAAAATGCACGGCCGGGCACGGGCTCTGTCCCTGGGATCAGCTCTGCTCCATTTGCACCTTGCAGTTCATTGTCCCATTGCAGCTTTAGCCCAGGCAGTCCCACCCTGCTTGTTTTTCTCTCTCCAACCCACGGGGTTTGTGCTCTTGGGGCCGAGATTTGGATCATTTGTCCTTGGTGCCCAGCTGGAGCAGGAATTGTTTTGTCTCCCTGCTCTGTGCACAGAGCTCACCATCCCTTACTATGAAGTTCAGAACTGCACACTAAAGCAGCACAGAATGTGAAAATAGAAAAGCCAAACCCTGAGGCATCAGCAGGAATGTGCCATGAGCAGTGAGCTGAGAGCAGCTTCTCTTCCCTCCCTTTCAGGACTCCCTGTAGCTGGCCAGACGTCGGAGTTTGTGAACCAGGTGCTGGAGAAGACGGCGGAGGGAGACCCCACGGGCGGCCTGGTGGGGCTCAGGATACCCATGGCCAAGGTGTAGGGCAGGACTGAGCTGCTCCTGGGGCAGGTTCTGCCTGTGCTGCCGAGTTCCTCGCTGTAAATGGCATTCTGGTCTGCATGTCAGCTTAGCATTCTGTAAACACCCACCTGTAGGTTCCATTGGTTTCAAGTAACAGTGTAGGAAAACAAATCACGGCGTGGTAGAAAATGCTGCAGAGCATTTTTGGACCATAAACCAGATAGTTTCAAAGCTGCTTCAAGCTCAAGGGCAGAAATGAGAGTTCTCTTTCAAATGATCTAGGACCAGAATATATCACTTTTGTTTTAGAAGCAAAAACATGGATTTGCTAGAGAAAAAAATATTTTAGCATTTGCCAGACATTGTGACAGGTTTATGGTCCAAGTGAAGTAAGAGAAAGCATTTTTTTGGTGAAGCTGTCAATGTAGGGAGTTTTTTGTTCTTTTTATTTTATTTTTAAATAATTGAATTTTCTTTCCTTGTTCTTAAAAAAACCAGTAAGCTTTCTTTGCAACCATTAACTTGTACATAGCACACACAGCATTAGAGCTAGTGTGCCATATAAGATTTTAATTTTCTGAGCTTAATAGAGTATTTAAATGTCCGTGCAAGCAAGAGAAAACAAAAGTATATTCTTTGTGCCTTGTATTTTGTGGGGAGAGCTATCAGTATAAGCTGGTAAAGTTTTGTATGAAGAAAACCCTGAGGGGCAAAACCGAGCTGTATAGATGGTGAGATTTTAGGTTTTAATGTATTTGTTCCAGCTCTTAAAAATTTTTGAATGTATATAGGAATATGTTGAAAATGTAGATATATGCCACAGAGTCTATGTATTGTATAAAAGATGGCTCTAGAAAACTCAATTTCGGTACTTTGGCCGGAAGAAAACAAATACTTGCACATTAATGCGATTGTTTATTTTTGTACCAAAGACAAATGCAACTGATATGGCGAACTGCCAGTCTAAGTAAAGTTTTGCACAGCTTATATGATACTGTACTGAATGTAAAAACAAAAGAAAAAAAGAAAAAAAATTAAAGGTCAGGGTTAGGGATCTTACTGAACTGTGAATTTTTTTGTTTGGGTCCAATTATCTACAGAAGGAGCATTCATACATAACAATATTATTTTGCTGTTCTTGTAGTTCGCTTCCATGGTAGATAAGTTGGTGGCCGTCTTGGAGTCTTTAAATCTTTTTTCTCTGCACTTACTGTAGGAGATTTTAATATATTTGGATTTTAGTAAGCTATTGGTAAAATAGTTTTCGACTTTGAGAATTTAAAAAAAGAAGTATTTAGCTTGTTGTAGTATACTTCCACCAAACAACCAAAATAAAATTATTTTTATTGTAACGTGTATATATGTAAAGAGGAAAAAAAAGAGCTACAAATATCTAATTCCTTAGTTGCCACTTTTCCAGTTGATGTATTATTATGCATGTGATGTTTCCAAGGATCAACACAGGCTTCAAACAAAACAAAAAAAAATTTATAGACTTTTATATTTTTGTACAGGTATTTCGAAACTAGCTTCTTCAGACTTATATGTGACTTATTCTTGTTAATTCAGTAGTTTCTATGATTGAAGAATATTAACACAAAGTTCTTATTTGCTCTTCTGCTAATAGGAGTTGGCTTTGTAGTCAGTGTTAACGTACAGATAAAAGCTTTAGCCTTTGATGAGAAAGTCCTTTATCTTAAGGCAAGATCATTCTCTGGTTTCATGGACCCCCCCTCCTTTTCCTCCCTGTTCTTTCTCTCCCTATTTAAAGATGACAAAACACTGTTTACTGAAAATAGAAATACCAAATATTTTCAAATGTAGCTGCTGAAAAAAAAATGCAAAAGTCCATGAAGGCTTTCTCCCCACTCCCTTTGGGGAACTTCTCCACTTCGTTTCTAGTTTGTCTGAGTTTGTTTGTACTGTGATTCCTTTTTGTTTATAAGTAGATTATTTTTGTTTGCAAGCTTGTACTATAAGAGAAAAAAGCCTGAATTGGTAACAGTGGCCGGTGAAAGTGGTGGCCCTGCCACGCTCACAGCTTCCTTTGTACCTAAATATTTTGGAAGACTCAGAAGGGAGGAGGAGGCCAAAATACCACTACTGAGCTGTACAGAAAGTCTTTCCTACAAGAGACTGAACAAATACCCAGGGCAATTTAGGCAAAAGTTTGTAAATCCACTTAAGGCTTGCAAAATCTGAGTGGAATGTGGGTGTTTTCCTTTGAGGCGTTTGTGGTGGTGGTGTTGTTGTTGTTGTTCAGGTGAGGTGAGAGTTGGCTGCTGCTTTCCACGGTGGGTCTGGTGTATTCCTCTTGTTCTTGTGGAGCTGCCCAGGGCCCCCCAAACCCCAAGAGAGAATGTGTCCTGTGAGGTGCAGGCTGTGCCTGAGCAGGGCTGAGCACAGAGCTTGTCCCTGTGCTCCAGCCAAACCCTGCAGGCCAGGCAGCATCTCAACATGGAGAGAGAGCAGTTTGAAATCAGGTAAAAACTTCTGGGACAAATTCAACTGACAAGGTATTTAAACCCCCCCCTTTTCTTACTGCCTGGGAATCCTGGGCAACACACAACTTTATAGCTTTTTATTTTTGTCTGAAAACCAGACTATGATTTTGGTCTCGCATTTCAAAGTAGACTTTGAATCTTTAGTGAGTTCCATACCCTCGCATTTCAGTGTTTCCTATGTATTATTTTAAGTTAAAGCTTTGAAATAGTTGAGCTTTTTAATGTTGACACTTTATTTTGTAACTATTTATATGTATGTATATCTTAGAAAAGCACTTTGTTTAAAAAAAAAAAAAGAGGAAAAAGAAAAAAAAAAGAAACTGCGTTTTATATGATTCCTGCCACTTGCTGCTAACTCTGGGCTGGTCAGAATGCTGCAGCGATACTTGAGATAAATAAAACCTGGCAGTAAAATGTAGAGTAAAGATAAGACCTTTTGCTGGTTTAACTTTATCGTAAAGGTGACATAGGCAAGCTGTGCAGCTTTACATTTTAACCAGGGGACTCTGTGGCATTTAAACCGTCTAGAAATGGTTGTACTTTAATGCCAGTAACAATCTGCTTCCTCTAGTGTCATTAAAATATATACATTTAGTGTATACTTATCACAAACAAAAATCTTATAGGGTATAAAAACCAACAAATGTACATGTTCTGTTTTTTGGCAATTGTGGCATGTGTTTTGGGGTGATCTTTAGAGAAGACCATTTTCTAAAGATTTTCAGTGTTCATACATAGTATGTGGATCTCAACGAAGTCCTGGGGTTTTTTTTTTTGTTTGTTTTTGAGTGTAGGCATTGTGAATATTCACTTTTAATCCTATATCCAAAAACAATGATCTATTTTTTGATTTAATACAACCAGAAAGCTCTTCCTTTTTCTGATACACTGGATTCTCTAGGATTTGTTTCCATATTAAAAGCATGCTGTCATAACTGCTCTTGTCGAGATCTCGTCAGTCTGAACGTAGGTGCCACACTTGGAATCGATGGGCTGCTTGTTCTGCTGTACCATGTATGACCCTCGTCCTTCCCCTCCCTTCATGACAGATGATGATGTGGCTTTATATTGTGCCTTACTTGTACACCTAGAACTAAGTGTTTTTCATTCCCTCTGAACTCGTCCAAGCTTCTGAGGTGGAATCAGAGCTGATGTAGGCGTGCTGGAGCGAGTGCGGACAGGGCTGATTTCAGTTTCTCTCAGTAGTCCTTTTGTATTTCTATGGAAGACCAGTTTTTGAATGGCCTTGCAAAACGTGGGGGTGCTCCTGAAGGGTGTTTTTAAACCCAAAACCCCTTTTGCTAACGCTTCCTTTTATGGTTTATTGAACACATTTACTGATATTTGGTGAGTACTTTTTGTTTTTTGGGATGAGAGAGACTTACTACTAAAGCTATGTTTACGTGTGGATGGGCTGGATTTTCTTATCATACCAGTTGAAATCATTGTGATCTAATAAAGTTGTATTGCTGTAAAGCTGATGTGAGAGTCAAGCTCGGCTGTGTTCAGTTCCTAATTTATAGATTGACTTTTTTCCATACTAAGAGGGCCAGGGAAAAGTTGGGGTTTTTTAAAAAAAGCAAACAAACAAAAAAACAACCTAAAACAGATGAAAGGTCTTTTAACTAACCTAAAAGCAAACAGACACTTTGGAAATGTAGAAGTGTCAGTTTAAAATTTATTTTTAAAAGACACCCCCCAATATTTATCTAATATTTGCCTTCATTAATGAAACAGCTTATTCACAGCTATGATGACTGGATGTGCTTTTCCATAAATCATTTAAACATAGCTTTTTTTTTTTTTTTTCTTTAAAGAAGCTCTAAAAGGTTTTATCAGGAGAATTTCCAAGGGTTGTATCCAAGCTGCCTCCAGCAGAAATAGCAAATGCAGTTCTGCTTCTCAAACGTGCTTGCTCGTCTTCCTGAAATTCTGCTGAGGCACAACCCAGTTCTGGACCGTGAATGTCAGGATCTGTATTTGGCCTTGAGACCCGAGTTTCAAGAGTGCATCTAAGCATGATTTGATTTTCTTTTGAAGTTGGAGGCTTCAGTTGGAATCACCTAGTGGAGTGTGCTGCTAGATGTGGTCTTGGCTTGTTGACACAGCCTTGCACACAGCTGAGGTTTATTTTGTTTACCCCAGGGATCGTGTGAAGTACATTTCAAACAGTTGCTGCCTCAGTGACTGATCCTTCTTGTAACTGTATTAAGGGCATTAGTCTGTTGAGAAAACACCACTCTTGAATATCTCCCAATGTAAATTGGGATTCTTCAATGTCATTAATCAAAGATGGCACTTTCAGGCTGTATCTTCTTTGCAGCAAACAAAAATCTCTGTCTTTCTACAACTTGCATTTCACAATATGCCATGTTTTCCCTCCAGTGCTTCAAGAAGGTGTCTTTGCACTCTGAATATAATCCTCAGCCTCTTAGACATCCATGAACTTCCATGGGAGCAAATACTGACTGAATTTATTGTCTTTCTAACAAGCTGTGGAACTAAAAGTGGAACCAGAGCTCTTTTAAGCCACACTTGCATTTTTTTGTTTCCCCCATTAAAAAAAACCACCAAAATTCCAAACTTTTTAGATCATTGTTCAGAGTTTTTCTGGAGTTTAAAATAATTTTTAGTTGGATATATTTAAAGCCAAATTTGCGTCACTTAACTTTTGGATTGACTTTTCTGGTGTTGGAAAAAGCACATCCCACCCTATCAAAATCTTCTGATTAGGAAACAAAACGTAGTACAAAAACTTAATTTTAATCTCTCTTATAATGATGGCTATTCATACATTCTGATTGGAATCACCTATCTTACCAGAGTATTATATATCCAAGGAAAACTTCTTGCTCAGTATTTGTGGTTGGGTGAACTCTTAAGGCTGATGGCACATGCAGATGCAAAAAAAAAAAAAAAAAAAAAAGGCATTTTAAATAAAACATAAAACATGGCATCCTGTTCTGCCTATGCTTGGGGTCATGATTGTAATGCTGTCCTTGATATTCTATAATCAACTTCCAACTGGAGCTCAGAAAAACTTACTGAAAGTCTTGTCTCTGTTAGAAAATAAATTTACCTTGTTCAAAGCATGATCTGTTAAGAGTTGCAATGTTAAATGTTGGTTAATAGTTGTGCAGTTTTATTTTTTTGAAAAGAGGCACAATTAAACTATTGACTTTGTTTACTCTGTCACCCTTGATCCCTAGCACTTCTATTCAGATACAAATTCATCAATGTATGCAACATCCTTTGTAATTTAAAATAAAAATTGTGGAGGAAATATTGTCTCGAGTCATTGTGTGGAATGATAGTGAATGGCTTCTGCTACCTTGAACTGAGTCCCTGACATCTTGGTATTTCCAGGAAATTTCCTTTGGAAGGGATGACAGCTAGGTAAGGAAATATCTGGATTTTCCTTCCTCATGCTCAGAGCTGCCTCGCAGCACTGCTGGGTCGGTGTGGGAGCATCTGGAGAAGCTGGGTTAGTGCCTGGAGAAACTGCTCCCCGCAGCTCCCGTGGAAATGGCCCGAGGGCAGAGGGAAGGAACAGCACCAGGGGTGAGTGTGTGAGAAAAGCAAAGAGCATTCTCATTTCGGGGGTGCAGAAATGACCCTGCGTTCCCCCACCCTGCTCCTAACCAGTGTTAGCCTGGCCAGGAGCCCAAGGAGGCTCTTGGATGTAAACCTGGAACTTCTCCAGGGGAATCTTCTGGCTCTGCATAATTCCTGACAGGAGGGAACAGCCGGGGGTAACAGGGACGGGAGGAGAGGGAATGGCTTAGGCTGGGCCAGGGCAGGCTCAGGGTGGGCACAGCAGGAATTTCCCCATGGAAAGGGGGCTCAGGGCAGGCTCAGGGTGGGCACAGCAGGAATTTCCCCATGGAAAGGGGCTCAGGGCAGGCTCAGGGTGGGCACAGCAGGAATTTCCCCATGGGAAGGGAGCTCAGGCACTGGAACTGCCCAGGAAGGGTTGGAGTGCCCATCCCTGGAGTGTCCAAGGAAGAGCTGGAGGTGGCACTCAGTGCTCTGGGCTGGGGACAAGGTGGGGATCAGGCACAGTTTGGGCTCGATGGGTTTCGGAGGTGTTTTATAACCTCAGAGATCCTGGAATTGTGCCGTTTCTCCCTTTGGAGCTGCACATTCCCCGCCATGGCTCCGGCCCCGCCACGTCCCCTCAGCCCCGCGCGTCCCCGCCCGCCGCCCGCAGGGGGCGCCCGCGCGCGCCCGGCCCGCCCCGGCCCTGCCCGGCCAAAATGGCGGCGGCGGCCGCGGCGGTGCCGCTGCGGGTCTGCCACCAGGAAATCGTCAAATTCGACCTGGAGATCAAGGCGGCCGTGCAGGTACCGCCGCCAGCCGCGGGACACCCCGGCACGGCCTCGGGGAGAGCCGGGCCCGCGCTGACCGCGCCGTTGTGTTCCAGGACATCCGGGACTGCCCGGGGCCGCTCAGCGCCCTCACGGAGCTCAATGCCGCCGTCAAGGAGAAGTTCCGACACCTCCGCGGCCGCATCCAGGTGAGGGGCCCGGCCGGGGCTGCTGAGGGCACCGAGCTGTGCTCCGGGCCCACCGGCTGTGGTTTAGGGCTGGAGGATCTCGGCTGTGGGTTCCTGCCGGGGTTTGGGGCTGTTCTGCGAATGTTTTGGGGGTCCCGGCTGAGATCTGGGGAGTCGCAGCCCAGGATTATCAGATAAATGTTCTCCGAACCCGCTCCCCGGCCGGGGCTGGGCTGTGCGAGCTGCGGGTGGCTGCTGAGGTTCTGGTGTTTGTGCTCTCCGCCGAAGGAGCTGGAGCAGATGGCCAAGGAGCAGGACAAGGAGTCGGAGAAACAAGCCTTGCTGCGGGAGGTGGAGAACCACAAGAAGCAAATGCTCAGGTGGGTCTGGCAGCTGGGGCTGTTCCCCAGCCCGCTGTAAGCAGAGATTGGCTGGGTTTGGTGCAGCGTCTGCTTTGGAAGCCCAGCCCCTGCCACGTGTTTTGTGCCAGACCGAGAGGTCAGGGACAGAAAGGGCTCAGCTCCCTTCTCCTGCCCTGACTTCCTGACTCTGGTCTGACCCTTTGAGCTCAAAGAAGGTGGCTTAGGAGTCTGGCTCAGTTTTCTTCTTCCCTTGGTTCTTAAATGCTACACTGAGGAGCGGGAATGTCAGGATGGAATGTTTTTGTTGTGTGTAGGAATACAGAGAAGGTCAGGGGCTGAGGGAGCTGGGAAAGGGACTCAGCCTGGAGAAAAGGAGGCTCAGGGGGAACTTCTGGCTCTGCACAGCTCCTGACAGGAGGGGACAGCCAGGTGGGCATCCAGGATGAGAGAATGAAACAGCCTAAAGTTGTGCCAGGGCAGGCTCAGGGTGGGCACAGCAGGAATTTCCCCATGGAAAGGGGGCTCAGGGCAGGCTCAGGGTGGGCACAGCAGGAATTTCCCCATGGAAAGGGGGCTCAGGCACTGGAACTGCCCAGGGAGGGTTGGATCCCCATCCCTGGAGTGCCCAAGGAAGGGCTGGAGGTGGCACTCGGTGCTCTGGGCTGGGGACAAGGTGGGAATGGGGCACAGCTTGGACTTGATGACCCTGGAAGTATTTTCCAGCCCAAGTGTTTATTGGGTTCTGAGGGTCCTTGCATGTATCAGGGGTGCCCACTTATAGTGGTGGTTGCTTTGTGAAAATTGTCTGCGCTTGCAAGGTGTTGCCATCACATTACAACACTCTGCTCTTGTGATTTCAGCAACCAGGCAGCCTGGAGAAAGGCAAATCTGGCCTGCAAAATTGCTATTGACAACTCTGAGAAAGATCAGCTGCTGCAGGGAAGAGATGTCTTGAGACAAAGGTATTGGACTGTCCCACTGTACTGTGGGATTTAAGCAATGTCTCCTATATTCACTCATTTTAAATGGAAGTGACATAGTCTTTTTAAGTTATTAATTATATCAAGTGTAGCTTTTCTTTTTTAAGTGCATTTCCCTTTTGTGGAGATTTGGGCTGTTAAGGATTGTGATGAATTCAGGTTTTCTTGGCATGTCTAAGCAGAAAAGGGGATAAATTAACCTTCATAGCTTTACAAATTCTTTACAAAGTCTTTTACATTAATTCCAGATAGGTTCTAAATAAGACCTGCTCATTATCCAAGCTCTTTTCACATCCAGAACTGGATGTGAGTGTGTGGGGGTGTGTATTGAAAGCAACAGCTGGGATACTCAGGATGATAAAATGGGTTTGTGTTGGTGCTCCCATAGCAACTCATGGACTTACACAGTCCTGAGTGAACAAGTGGTGAAATTCAGGGCCCTGTGAAATTCTGGGCTGTTATTTGGGCTCAGGAGTTTCATATTTTGTGATTATTCTTTATTGTTTAGCAAAAACAATCTGAATTTCTCATGCAGTGAGAACCAGTACACTGTACACTGCAGAGATGTTTAGTGACAAGTATTGCTCTCATCTCCCTATCAACAGCATTTTCCCAGAGTATCAAAAAAAGAAATCTCTTCCTGCTTTGCTTTTTTTCTCTTTTCAGGAAGACCACAAAGGAAAGTCTGGCAGAGAGTGCAAGCAACATCACAGAGAGCCTGATGGGCATCAGCAGGATGATGTCCCAGCAGGTGCAGCAGAGCGAGGAGACTGTGCAGACCTTAGGTACAGCTGGAGTTTGGGCATGGAGGGTGATGGAAGCACCTTTGCTCAGCTCTGTCAGCCTGGGGAGAGGAGCAGAGTGGGACAATGTGCTGCAGTGATGATTAAAGACTGGCCAGCAGGCTCCTCTAACAGCTGGACATAAACAGGAAATATCAGTGTACTTTGTGTGGAGTTTCTGTGTCATGATCATGAGAAGGAAGAGGGATCAGGATGAGGTTGGGTTTCTTGTAAAAGCAAACTGAGCTCACACAGTGCCCAGAGTGAGTCTGGTGTTACTCTGTGCCACTGTCCTGGCACAGATTTGGGGACGGCAGAGGGAACAAAAGGATTCAGGTCCCTGCACAGAGCAAGGAGTGTCTGCAGGGCTGCTCCAGCCAGGCTCCAGCTGGGATGGCTGAGACACCAAGATCAAGTGCCTTGAACCTGAGGTCACTTGCTCTGTCAGCAGTGCATCAGGGACTGTGAAACCAAGATTTCACCCAGTCCTTGGCTTCAACTCCCAAACCATAAATCAAGTGACCTGTCAGAACTGGTGATTCATGGAGCATTCACAAGTTGCTGCCTGGGCCTCTTCCTAGCTGTGCTTTTGGGCAGGAGGGAACTTTAAAGACAAGGATAAATAACTCAAGTTTGTCCCCCTTGCTTTCTGCCCCATGTGAGGCTGGCAGCTGGGCACAGTTTGTTCTTCTCCCATTAAAAGGACAGTTTGGCAGGCACTTTTTCACCCTGTTCCTGAATGGTCAGCACTTGGAATTCATCAAGGGAAAAACTACCCAAGGTCGTTTACAAATCCCAGCTGCAAATTCTGAGTTAGCAATGGGAATTCCTGCTTCCCGAGCATTCCCTAGGATGCAGTGAGGGTTTGAGGCAGGGAAGCTCTGCTTTGTCATTAACTCTGGCAAACAAGTTTTCTGTTTTCACTTGGATCAAAATGCCTCTTGAAATGGGATGGGACAAAGTGTTTTGCAAAATATTGCAGACCTGCTTCTGCTCTGTTTTTGTGAACCAGACAGTGCTGGATTTGACCTTTCTGTGAGCAGCCAGGGCAGTGTAGGGTAATGCACTGTCCTGCAGGCTGTGCTTTCTGTAAAGCAGAAAAAAGGGCATTCCAGGGCTTTTGCTTTTGCTTTGAAAGGAGCAAGGCTGAGGAGTTTGGGACATGTGTGTTTTCTCACACACTTCTAGTTGACCCTTCTTGTTTTTATTAGGCAAAAAAATTGCTCTGTGTGAATTGCTCATTCAGAAATGCCTATTAAAAACTGTTTGAGCTGAATAATTCTGCAAGCCCACACTGATTTACTGCTGGGGCTTGGGGGAGCACTTTCAGTGGTGCAATTAATATATTCAATTATTTCCCTTTCCTGCTGCTGCTGGTGATTTCTCTCTCTAGCACCATTCCTGTTTCACTCTGCTTCCAGCAGTGCTGCCTGAAAAACCTGAACTAGATTTGACCTGCTAACCCAAAAATTCAAAATTCAGGAACTTCCGTAGTATCTTTAATCCTTTCAGTGCTCTTATTTCACTTTGCACTCCTGAGCTGTGAGAACTCTGTGTCAGTCTCACCCACAAGTCAGCCTGACCCAGAAGGATCTCTCAGGCACTGTGTTACCAAATATCCTTACACACTTTGCTGGGTATTTTTAAAGCACAACATGCTGATTTAAATTTTTTTTTCTGTTCCCCTTTAATTTCAGCCAATTCTTCCCGAACCATCCTGGAGGCAAATGAGGAATTCAAGTCCATGTCTGGCACCATCCAGCTGGGGAGGAAGCTGATCACCAAGTACAACCGCCGGGAGCTGACGGACAAGCTGCTCATCTTCCTGGCCCTCGCCCTCTTCCTGGCCACTGTGCTCTACATCCTCAAAAAGAGACTCTTCCCGTTTTTGTAAAATCCCAACAATCACTGAACTATTAAAAAAAATAATCAGAAGGAGATGGTTGATAACGGTGGGGCTTTTAAATGAAATAATAAAAGGATATTGCAATGGCTGGAGGAGCGTTAGAGTAGGCAGGAATTTGTGCTGTCCCCATGGAGCTGGTGAGCTGCCTCAGAAGAGATTGATAGATCATGCTTGGAAAGAAGAAATGCCAATTTGCCCGTGGGTTTGGGGAAGCAAGCACCTGAGGGACTGGGCACTCATAGGTGCCAGTCTGAACTTTCAGCCTCTCACTGATTTCTGCCTTGAAATGAAGTTTTGTCCTTGGCTTGGACTGGAAGCTGCTCTGCCATCTGTGTGTAAGGTGCTGAGAGTAAGAGGAAGGATGGAAGAGAAAAACCTCAACATTCCATTAATAAAATATTTATTGTATTCATGTCAACAGAGTTTTGTTTAAAAGAGCCTTTCAGTGTAAAAATTCTGTTTTTTCTTTAGCAGCAGTGGTTGCTTATGGATTGTTTTTCTGGGAGCATAACACAGCCTTGCTCTGTCCCTCTGGTTTTGGGAGCGCTCTGAGCAAAGCAAAAATGGGAACCCCACTTGTTACTCTGAATTCAAACAACAGTTAAGAAAATTAGATTGGCAATCTACTAAAATCAAAACCCCTTTTCCTCCTTTTCTTTATATAACTTCATCCTTTATCTTTGCAGTATTACTGCCAAGGGGGGCATTTGGAACTTGGAGGGTTTTACTCCTATTTTGTGGCCCTGGAACAGGCAGACTGGACAGAGTGGATGTGGTTTCCATATTGATGAATCCTTGTGTTTCAGGGCAGTTCTTCCTCCCAGCCTTTCCTGAGATACAGAATTGCACCAAGAATGAATTAAATTGGTGATGTGCACATTGGGGGTTTGAATAAGAGAAATGACTCAGCTTCAAAATCTAATCTTTGTAAATAAGCCTGCCTGCATAACGTGTCAATTTACAGAGAGACAATTAGAGACAATTAGAGATAAAGGGACTGGGGGAAAAATAGCAAGGACTACTGGATTTTTTGAGAGAGGGGAAGGGGAGAAATTCCCCTTCCCCTCTCTCAAAAAGGGGATGCAACAGGTACTTGAATAATTTCCTTCCACAGGCAGCCAGGAATCACCCAGGCTCCTGATGGGCCACAGACCTGGCAGGAAATAATCAGTGGAGACAGCAAGATAAATGAGATAAATTTTATTTGTCTTTGTGGTGAGAAGGGTGATTTGGTGCAGCAGCTCAGGAGGTGCCTCAGCAGCCACCCTGGAGCAGAGCACAGCTCCTGGTGATTGCCTGTGTCCCTCCTGGCACAGCTGGTGCTGATTGCCTGGGTCTCACCTGGCACAGCTGGTGCTGATTGCCCGGTCTCACCTGGCACACCTGCTGCTGATTGCCCGGTCTCACCTGGCACAGCTGATGCTGATTGCCTGTGTCCCTCCTGGCACAGCTGATGCTGATTGCCCGGTCTCACCTGGCACAGCTGATGCTGATTGCCCGGTCTCACCTGGCACAGCTGATGCTGATTGCCTGTGTCCCTCCTGGCACAGCTCATGGTGATTGCCTGGGTCTTACCTGGCACAGCTGGTGCTGATTGCCTGGGTCTCACCTGGCACAGCTGGTGCTGATTGCCCAGGTCTCACCTGGCACAGCTGGTGCTGATTGCCTGTGTCCCTCCTGGCACAGCTCATGGTGATTGCCTGGGTCTTACCTGGCACAGCTGGTGCTGATTGCCTGGGTCTCACCTGGCACAGCTGGTGCTGATTGCCTGTGTCCCTCCTGGCACAGCTCATGGTGATTTCCTGGGTCTCACCTGGCACAGCTGATGCTGATTGCCTGGGTCTCACCTGGCACAGGTGAGAATTGTTCTCCAAACAGGCTGCAGGTGCTTTGTATCACAACCAAATGCCACAGCCAGGTGGCATCATGGTGATTGCATGGCTCCCTCCTGGCCCACCTGGGGCTGATTGCCCAGGTCCATCCTGGCACAGCTGGTGCTGATTGCCTAGCTCCTGGCACAGCTGAGGGTGATTACCTGGCTCCCACCTGGCACAGTGGGGTGCCCCAATCAGCCCTAACAATGCCCAGCTGGGGCTGGAGGGTGGTGCTCAAATACCCTCCCTGCAGACTCACTCTGGTGGTTGCTTTGCTCCTGGTCACAGGCTCGGGTCCTGCAGCAAAGGTAGGACTTGGTTTCTCTTTTTATTTTGGCAAAGTGAGCAAATTTTTGGGAAGAGGAAGTGGTTGTGCCTGGCTTTTTGTTGTCTGATCCAGGGAATGTGGAAAGTTGTGCCTGGGCAGTTTTTCTTTGCCTGCAGAGGTTTTATATTTGCACTCAGGATGTTGCGCCTCGGGGTCTTGCTGCTGTGTGCCTGAGGTTGTGTTGTGAAGGGTAGAAAATGGCATTGTGTTGGTTTTCTGAAAAGGAGTGGCATTTTCTTGGGTATCTGCATTACCAAGGTCAGCAGAGCCATCAGGGATGGTGAGAAGGGAATGGCCTCTGCATGTTTGGTCTTGGGCATAGCTTGGGGGCCAAGGGCTGGAGCCCTTCTGAGACCAGGGAGTCCAGGAGTAGAAAGAGTTTGGGAAAGAAGGAAGAAACAGGCTCTGGAGAAGTGTTCAGGGCTGTGCTGGAGGGCTCATACACAAGTGAAAGCAAACAGGAGTGCTCCTGTTTCTCCTGGGCCATTCCCCTCCAAAAGGAACCTGGTACCCTCCCTACAAGTGGAGGGTGGAATTTACTGTCACAAAATAGTTGTAATAAAAGTATTTTTTCTTTGAAGAACAACGCTTCTTTAAAACAAGGACTAAGGAACCACTAGGAGCTTAAAAAAGGCTGAAATCTTGCTGTGGAGTTGTAGAGCTGAGACACAGCTGGCAGCAATCAAGTAGCTGTGGGTTAATGAACTCCTGCTCATTAAGTGTGTCCTGCAGCCCCTGAAGGGACTGGGGGTGTTTGGCTGAGCAGCTGGAGCCACTTAGGGATGAGGACAAGGCAGCTCTGATGCCTCAGCACTTTGAGAGGTTTGGAACTTGGAGGTTTGTGGTGAATTTAAGGTCCTGCTGGGGAGTCCAACCCACTGGGAGCAATTTGCTTTGTCTGAGCACCTGTGGAAAGAAGGGACAATGCCTGGAAGTTGTTCCTTGGAGTGTCAGGAGCCAGGCAGGGCTGTTGGATATTTGGCTGTGGGTGTAGATCCAATCCTGGTCTCCATTCCCACGTGGCCGTGGTGGGAAGGCTGTGGGCAGGAGCAGGTGCCATTGCATCCCTGAAATCTGCAGCATGAAAGTCACTTCCAGAGCATTCAGTTAGGTTTGTATTTCCTTGGAAAGTTGCCTTTTATTAATAGTTGCAATAAACGTGGGCCTGAGGAGCATTGGAAATTTAACATACACTGTAAATGTGCTGAGAGAGACTGACTTGATTTGACTCATAATTATTTTATTATTGATTATGGTGTTATCAAATACAGAAATATTGCAGAATAACTTTGGGAAAACAAATGAAGAGGATAATCCTATTTATTCCCTCCTCCCCTACAAGAATCAAGAGGAAATGAAGTTTGTATTTGAAGTTGTGTTTTTGAAAATGCTTTCCACATAACTGACTTTACCAAAATGGAAAGGTGAATTCATAGCTTGGAGGTTTCTAAAAATGTCTCTGCCAAATGTGCGTGGCTGCTGTCACATGCCAAGTGGCCCAGAGCAAGCCAGGCTGGAATCTTTGGGGGCTGAGAATATCCAGGGGACATGTGCATGCTTGTCTGCAAATATGTGGGGCTCTCCCTCAGAAAAAGGGGAGGATGGAAATCAGCTTTAACAGTACTTTGCCACCCTGTTTGTAATCAGTTTTAATATTGCTCTGCCACTCTGTTTGTAATGGTGTGATTCTCACAGAAGAGAATCCGAAGCAAGTCTTTTCCCCAGATGTGGTGTCTTGGTGATTGTACATTGCTGCAAAGCCCTTTCTGTCATTGAGTGAATGCTTGTTGAGTTTCCTTCCCACAAAGGTGAGAATTGTTCTCCAAACAGGCTGCAGGTGCTTTGTACCACAACCAAATGCCACAGCCAGGCTCTCAAATCATCCTGCTGCTCTCCAAAGCTGATTGTGGGCTTGTTCAGGGTGAAGCTGTTGAATAAACACAATTTTATTATTATCTGCTAGCTTATACAAAATGGTATGGACTGTGCCACAAAGGGAATGACAGCTCCACTGAGTTGAGGTTTGGTTTTCTCACAGGAACCTGTGATGAAGACTATGTGCCAGTTTCTTTGGTGATGGGTTGAGAGAGGTGGTGGCTGCCTGTACCTGTGCCTTGAAGTTTTAATCCTCTCCCACATACAGAGAGCTGCAATCTGAGGAAGGGACTGGGATCTTTATTAACTAAATTGGGTTTAGACCCAGGCCCTTCATGTGTTCAGAGATCTCCATTCAGTTTAGCACCTCCAGGTGTTGCCTTGGGCACTGAAATGCTGAGTGGGTCATGAGGCTCCTGCAGCCTTGCAAAGCCACTAAAAATAATTGGGCTAGAGTTGGGAGGCTTGGTGGTCAGAGAGTTGGTGGGCTCAGCTGGTGCTGATGCCTGGGCTGTTTACTCAAGAATTGGACTCGATGATCAGTGTGGGTGCCTTCCAACCCTGAATATTCTGTGGCTCTGAGCTGAGAAGCAAATCTGGTGAAGGTCCCCAGCCCCATCCAGCCCTGCCTGGGCTCTGCCCTGGCTGCTCCTGCTGGCAGTGACCCTGGCAGTGATCCTGCTCCCGCGAGTGCCCAGCCTGCTGTGTGTGACACCTTGCCGAGCCCCAGACAGCTTCCACTTGTGCTTCCTTTTATTTTTGACCCGCACGGCGAGGCTGATCCGATGCCATCGCTGCCGCATCAGAGCCGGCTCCCGCATCCCGCTTATCGGGGTGTCGGGGATGGCATGAAAGGAAAATGCCACTCGGCTGCTCCGAGCCCGGCCGGCCGATAACGCCGCGTGTGTCCCCGGGGCCGCGATAAGCGCGCAGAGGGCAGGCGGGGAGAGCGGCTCCGCGGGCATCAGCGCACACCCGCGCCTGCAGATAGAGCCAGTATATATAGAACCACATGAAAGCCTCTCGCTTTCTTCTTTTCAACAGCGGCAGGGCCGAGTGTCACGCCCAGGGACGCGCTGGGAGCTGACCCGGCGGGCTCGGGGCTCGCTGTCCCGCGGGGATGGAGCTGCGAGCCCGGGCCCGAGCGATGCTCTGCCCGCTGATAACGCCCCGGGAGCGCCCAGCGCGGCTCGCTGCCCTTTATCTCCCAAATGGAGAGCGGGACTCGGCTCTCCTGCTCGGGGTATTGGCTTTCCGTAGGTGTCACCCCAGCTCCGAGCGGGTTTTGCCGCTGCTGATGGGAGATAACTCTGTCAGAGGCATCTGGGTGCTGACATTATGGCCAGCCAGCCTGAAAGCGAGATAAGATTTTGCTATATTGAGTAAGTCTATTGATCCGGTCGGCCTCCTGTCCTGTGTCTGATAATAACTTGATGTTTCCAAGAGAAACAAGGCTCCCCTTGCTCAGTATATTCACAGAAATATAGTATATATATTAAAAAATGATAACTCGCTGTTTCAAATCTAAGCAAGCCTTCCCCTGTTCTGTATGCTGATATACATATTACACATATAAATATATCTATAAATATATCTATAAATATATCTATAAATATATCTATAAATATATCTATAAATATATCTATCTATAAATACATACACCAGTGCAGTGTTTGGATTAAATAATGAAGGATTCCTTTCTCAGGAAGGTTTTTAAAAGACGTTGCTTTTGCTGCTTCTCATTTGGATATTCCTAGCAGCATTTCCAATTTCTTCATTGTATTATTCCCATTTGTTTCAATGACAGGGATGATGTTTGAAAGTAGCTACAGCAAAAGAGAAAATAGTTTAATGTCAGTTAAAGCTCCTGGCTTTCACTGACTGGCTTGTACCAGTAGCCTGCTTATTCGAAACAAGCCAATAATTTTTTTTTTTTTTTGATTGAGGAAAAAGAAAACCCAAACAACCAATCTCTTTATCTGTAGATTTGTTTAAAATAGTTTTGTCCTTGGTAATTGCAGCCTTTGACCCAAACTTTGTTCCTGATCTTTCACATTCATGGTAAATAACTTTGTAAGCAATTAATAAGATAATGTTCATGCTGAGAGACAGCAAGTGGGAAATTACCTTCTCATTACTGAAAGTGAATTCATTTTTGTGAAGATGGGGGTTTATATTTAGGTTTTGCAGATCTCAACAAGAGCTTCCTGGTCTTATCACCTTGTCAAAAAAAAAAAAAAGTGTCTGTCAGAGGATTCCAGAAGAGATAGCGAGGAAATGCCAGTGGAGAAAGCCTCACTCCAGCCACAACAAACAGTAAATATAGACGGAAAAAACCTTTTATGTTCAGATGAAAACTTTGCTTCTGCCCCTGCGAGAGGGGAATGGCAGCGGAGCTATTTTGGTGGATTAAAGCCAAAAGATAGCAGCAGCTCTCTGTGGCCTCGCCGGGGCACGGGACTCGGTGAACTGTAGCAATGAGAACCGTGTGTTAATTCGGGTATTCAATTAATTGTAGCAATGAGCACTGTGTGTTGTTAATTGGGGTATTAGTGAGTTGTAGCAATGAGCCTAGTGTGCTCTTAATTCGGGTGGATCAATTAATTATCGCAATTAGCACCCTGTATTGTTAATTCGGGTACCCCAGTGAATTGCGGCAATGAGCACCCCGTGTTAATTCGGGAATCAGTGAATTGTAGCAATGATTGCAGTCAATTCAGGAATCTCAATTAATTGTAGCAATGAGCACCCCTGTATTGTTAATTGATGTATCTCAATTAATTGTAGCAATGAACACACCTGTGTTGTTAATTCGGGTACCAGTGAGTAGTAGCAATGAGCATTATGTGCTGTTAATTCGAGTTTCTCAATTAATTGTAGCAATAAACACACCTGTGCTGTTACTCCGGATGTATCAATTAATTGTCGCAATGATTGCAGTTAATTCGGGTATCTCGGTGAATTACAGCAATGAGCGCCCTGGGCTGTTAATTCGGGTATCTGTGAATTGTAGCAATGATTGTAGTTAATTTGGATCTCAATTAATTGTAGCAATAACCACCCCTGTGCTATTAATTGGGGTATCCCAATGAATAGTAGCAATGAGCACCGTGCGTTGTTAATTCGGGTCTCTCAGTGAATTGTTGCAATGATTGTAGTTACTTCAGGCATCTCAATTAATTGTAGCAATGAGCACCCCTGTGTTGTTAACTCACGTATCTCACTGGATTGTGCCAGTGAGCACCGTGGGTTAATTCGGGTAAATTAATTAATTGTAGCAATGAGCACCCCCATGCCGTTAATTCGGGTCTCTCAGTGAATTGTAGCAATGATTGTAGTTAATTCAGGTATCTCAATTAATTGTAGCAATGAGCACCCCTGTGTTGTTAATTCGGGTATCTCAGTGAATTGTAGCAATAACCACCCCCGTGTTGTTCATTCGGGTATCTCAGAATTGTAGCAATGGTTGTTGTTAATTCGGGTATCTCAGAATTGTAGCAATGGTTGTTGTTAATTCGGGTATCTCAGAATTGTAGCAATGGTTGTTGTTAATTCGGGTATCTCAGCCTCCTCCCTGGCAGTTCCTCATCCCTGACCCCACGGCAGAAATTCCCGAGGCCAGCACAGCCCTGGGTCCCTCGGACCGTGTCCATCAGCCCCGGGCGCTGCTGGTGACAAATGACATTTTCTGTGCCTTTGTACTGCGGGGCACAAGATGTGACGTTTACACCCCAAGATCAATTATTTTTAACTGGAGAATGATAGCCTTGCGTCGGAATTATCTCAGAGCTTAATTCACATCAGTTCAAGCTTTTCAAAGGCTTATTAAAATTCCTTAAGTGTGTCCAGCTTATCAGCAGTTGAGTGTCGATGGCATTATACAAATGCTGCTATTGGAAATAACTGTTAAGTATTGTTTGGCCTTATTATTCTCATATATATATATATTGTGCCTGGGACTATTAATACTACTTAGTACTTACAGGATTCCTTTCATCTGGTGATCCCAGGGAAGCAAGGGCTGCTCTCCACTTTTTAAATAGAGGGAAACTGTCAGGTCCAGCAGTGCCTCAGGCTTGGATTTAACATCTTCCACTGGATCCTGTCAGATCGGAACAGGATTTTATTAATTTGTGCTGCTGCACCTTGTCTGGTGTGGGCAAACACAGGGCAGCAGAGCTGCTCCTCTGTGGAGCTGCAAAATGTGTGGATCAGTGTGAAAATCAATCTAAACAGGCAGCAGGAAGGTGATGCTGAGCAGAAATTGGTGCAGCAGCCCCTGGTGTGGGGCAAGGGGAAGGTGGAGAGGGGTGTGGAAGGGTTTTGGAGGAGGATTCGTCACTCTGGGTGTCCCTGTGCTGGCAGAAATTCTGAGCACTGAGCTGGAGCCCCACGGGTGCTGGGAGAGAGGAGAGGGGCAGGGATGGGCTCTGGAGAGCTGAGGGTGCCCCTTGCTCCGTGTTCCTGTGCCAGAGGGAGGAAAAGTCCTGGTGGAAATACAATAAATGTAATAATCCCTTTCCTGGCATCGGATAGAGCTGTGGGAGGTTGGGATGGGGTTGTTGATGTGCGTGGATATCCACTCAGAAACCATTGGGATTAGTTTATTTTCCTTTATTTTCCTTTTTTTTTTTTTTTTTTTTCTTTCCCTCCCCTGCGATTTAACTCCTTTCAGGCAGTGATGGAAGTTTAGATTTTTATTGTGATCTGTATTTACTCCACACCGAGGCTCTGCCTGGAGGAGCATTTTGAGGAGCTGACCATTTATTGCAGGAACCACTAGGTAGCACTGTGAAATAAAGTTCTGCTTCCCTGAACAAAGCCCTGCCAATTCCAGCGTGGCTGGGCTCAAAATGGAACAGAGGCAGCACGGGAGGCTTTGAAACTTTCTCCAGTCAGTTCACAGTCAGGTGTGGGAGAAATGAAGCTGTCGGGGGACGTTTAGGCTGGATTTTAGGATAAGGTTCTGTACTCACAGTGCCTGAGCACCCTCTGGGCAAGAACCTTTTCCCAAAATCCAGCCTAACCCCCCCCTGGCACAGCTCCAGGCATTCCCTTGGGTCCTGTCGCTGCTCACCAGATGGGAAATGCAAGGCTCTGATCTTCTCTTGATTTCGTATGTTGAAAGGATTATTTTTCCAAAGGAACAGAGTTTGTAAAAATTTGGTTTTTATCATTAATTGATTTTCATTGAACCTACTTCAGTCTTTGACTTATTAATCCCCCAAAATTACTCAAATAAGGTGACTTGTCAGGTTTATTTTGTAACTTTTGGGCTTCACCAAGCTCGCAGGTTATCCTTCCGCATTTTACCTCCTCAGGGTCAGGGTGCAGCACCCCGGCTGCAGAGCAGAGCAGTTTGTGCCCATTTCTGTTCCAGTTCCCAGCAGCCAAGTGCAACGTGTGTTCCTGCAGCAGCCCCATATCGCTGCTTTTTAAAATTAGCCCTGGCTTTGGCTGCTGCAGGGACAGGAGACGTGATAAAGGGATTGAGCATCACGCTCTGCCAGGGCTGCTGGGCTTAAATCCTCCGGTTACAGGAGCCCTGGGCTGGCCCTGCCTGGCCCCGGGGGTCACAGGGGGGTCTTGGTCACTGCCAAAGGCTTTGGGGACCTTCAGTGCTGCCTGAGGAGCTGGACATTCAGGGGAGGGGATTCCCTTTATGTCTTGGCTGTAGCTGATGCAAGGGATTTTCTATCTGCAAAATCAAGGAACTGGATGAGATGGTCTTTGTAGGTCCCTTCCAGCTGAGTTATCCCATTCTAAAATTATTCCAGAAGGACATGGAATTGCTGGAGCGAGTCCAGAGGAGGCCACGAGGCTGATAACGGGACTGGAGCACCTTCCCTTTGGGGACAGGCTGGGAGAGCTGGGAATGCTCAGCCTGGAGCACAGAAGGGTGTGGAGAGCCCAGAGCACCTTGCAGGGTCTGAGAGGGAGCAGAGGGACCCTGCCCCAGGAACAGGAGTGCCAGGAAAAGGAGGAATGGGCTCAGACTGAAAGAGGGAAATGTAGCTCAGGTACATGGAAGGAATTGTGCCCAGTGAGGGTGGGCAGAGGGTGCCCAGAGCAGCTGTGGCTGCCCCTGCATCCCTGGCAGTGCCCAAGGCCAGGCTGGACAGGGCTGGGAGCACTTGGGACACTGCAAGGTGTCCCTGCCATGGCAGGGGTGGAATGAGAATCTTTCAGGTCCCTTCCAACACAAACCATTCTGTGGTTGTACAAAAAAAGCACCTTTTGAGGTGGGTACAATTCCCCACTGTCAGGGAAATGACTGCAGAGCGCTGACCAAGGAGGGCACAGTGTCTGTACTGAGGCTGCCTCCAGTCATGGGCAAAACAAAGCCATCCCAGCTCCAGCTAAAACAAAACAGCTTATTTACCCTGACAGGGGCCTGAATTGCTTGGTGCTTTCACCTTTTATAGGTTTGGCCACCCTGGCTCGGGGCAGGATGCCGTGGTGGCCTCACCTGCTGCTCTGGGGGTGTCAGTTCACACTGGCTGGGCAGCTGCTTTCCTTCATCCTCCTCCCCCTGCCGCATCTGCAAACGGCTTATGTGGCATTTTCACCCCCTGAGGATTTATGGTGACCTCTCAGGGACCTTCACCAGAGGATCAATACTCTGCTGACACCTGTAGATCAACATAAACTTGACCCTTGGTCTGGACAGATCCATCAGCACAGAGCCCTTCCTGTGAGGCATCCTGGGCTGGGGAGGAAGCAGCGCTGGTGGCACTGCAGAGCCCCCCAGCCCAAGGTCAGGAGTCAAAATGATAAAGGAGGGCTGAACCTGTGGTACCCGGGCAGAAAATCGGGGTAATAACGAGGGAGAAGCTCAGGGAAGGACGATTCACCCTGTGGGTGATGCTGGAGCGGAGGAAAAGCTCAGTGGAGCTGCACATTCTGGGGAAATGCTGCTCCCTCGCAGGGTTTGTGATAAGGAGGGATCTGCTGCTTTAAAAAGCTGCTGCTTGTGCTCATCCTATCTTTAGCTCAGGGCAGCAAAAGCCTCCTCTCTTCTGAAAAGTCAGTTCTTTGTGCAAAGGTTTCCACCCATTTTTTGGATTTCTGTCTGGCTTTTCAGCCTTCCAGGTGATGGAGGATCCTTGTTCTGCACTTGAGCTCTGCCTCTGTAATGCCATGCATGAGGTAAAATTATAATCTCAATATTCCACAAATGTCAGAGCTACAATTAAAATTGGCTTCTCGATTTTAAGACCTCAAAATTCTTGAGTTTATTAAAAAAAAAAAAAAAAGGCAAAAATCCAAAGCAACAAGCAGTGGATGCTGCAGCAATGACAAGCACTCTGCAGAGCTGGATTTTCCCAGACTGATTCTTATTTAAGGTTTTTGGGGTTTTTTTCCCCCCAAGAGAAGAATTTGACAAATTGTCATTGACTCAAAGAAAAAAAGAAATCCAGTTATCCATTCTGTATTTAAGGAAAAAATAAAAATACAGAATGAAGACTTGGAGCCCACACTTTTCTCTCAGCTGATTTTGAACCTCCTCTATCTTCAGTCCCCTCAGGAGTGAATAGGATGTTGTCTTGGGTGATAAAACAGGAATGATCTCTTTTGAAAGCAATGGGCCAGGGAATTTTGAAGGCAAAAATCTGCAAAATTTGTGATCTTATCTTAATAACAAGCTGATGTAAATGGGAATTAATTAATGGGGAATTAATGGGTAAATGGGAATTAATTGCTTAAGTGATCTCTCCAATCCCAGCCCCCTGTGCCTCAGTCTGAACCCGATTCCTGCTTTTACCGGAGCTCAGCTCCTGTTTCTGGGTGTTTTGGGGTGAAATGCTGGTCCCAGGGGCTTGCAGGGATGTGATGCTCACATCAATAACTCTGTGTGTGTGTGTGGCTTAGAAAATCCAATCAGGAGAAAGTGGGGAAGCGAGGTTGGGGAATTGTCCCTGGCAAGACCCAGGGCAGGTCCTGGGTGAGCGAGGTTGGGGAATTGTCCCTGACAGGACCCAGGGCCGGTCCTTTCTGAGCGAGGTTGGGGAATTGTCCCTGGCAAGACCCAGGGCAGGTCCTGGGTGAGTGAGGTTGGGGAATTGTCCCTGGCAGGACCCAGGGCAGGTCCTTTCTGAGCGAGGTTGGGGAATTGTCCCTGGCAGGGCCCAGGGCCGGTCCGCGTGGCTGCAGCTGTGGGATGCAGCTGTGGGATGCTGTCGGTGCCCTGCCGATCCCAAGGACAGGGCTGTGCCCCACAGGAGGGGTTGGTGGCTCTCATCTGCACAGGCACTGCCCGAGCCATCCATCATCTCCTGCTGTGACCTTGCACCACCTGTCTGTCCCCGGCAGGGCCGGCAATTAAAACCTGAGCTAATGAAGGCAGCAGGACATGAAAGGGCTTTTGCAGGAGCTGATCAAAGGGGCAGAGCACAGCAACTTATTTTTCCAGCCCTCCAAACCGAGCAGGTATTGAGTGAACTCTCAGAGTTGGAGGCAGAACCCGTGGGCTGCTCAACCTGCTGCAAACACGATGCCCCTCTGTAATGGGCTGGGAAAATGCCCAATCTCCTGGCTTAGACCTGTGATTTACCCATTTGACCGTGAGGCTTTGCTGACACCAAAAAATTGTGTTATTTTAAGCGGGGATGAGCTAAGGGATGTGTTACATCAGTGGGGTCAGTGCTCCAACTGCTCACACGCAGAGCTGGTTCAAAGTGCTCTTCTCATAAGAATTTCTCTTTCTGGGTACTCAGTTTCTTGGAAATAGCTTATTTTCTGTCTCAGCATATTGATCCAGTCTCTATTGGAATAATTTCTATTTCATTTGAGGTTCCAGCAGCTCCTTCATGCAGGGGCAGAGAAACTCACCTGTGTGACATCCGTAACTCTTTGGTTCTATTGTCTCATATTGTCCTAATTCAAATTGTCCAAATTATTATTACTCTAATTGTATTACTATTTTTATAACAATTTTATTACAATTAAACCTTTAAAATTAAAAAAAAATCCCAAGTGATTGGCGTTTTTCACACCTGCTTTTCCTCACCCCATCAGCTCCAGCCCAGACTGAGCAGAACAAGGGGGGATGTGGCTGATGGGCTGCTCGGGGAGATCCTGTCTGCAAGTGGGTCTTTTTTGCTGCATGTCCCTGTCTCCAAATGGGTGTCTCTTGCTGCAATAAATGCTGGAGTGGCAGCGTTTAAAATGACTGCAGGAGACAGGTAGAGACCTTCAATTAATGTATTCTGTGTCACTTTGCTGAGCCTTGATTGATGAACTTTCACAAATGCGTTGCTTGATCTGCTGGGAGAAATCTCTGCTTCCCTTCTCGGTGTCAAAACGCAGCGGTAATTTCGTGTTTTGGGCAATAACAAACCTCTAGGAATGAAAAATCGGACTCCAGCCTGAAAGCCCATCCCTTTCTGGCTTTGGAGTGGCATTTTAAAGGTGTTGATTCTTCTTAATAATCCCCATTAACGAGAAATCGCTTACCGCTGATACTGATCTAAACTGATGTCAGTGAGATGAATTGAGGCCGGGCACAGGGGGTTGTTGATCTGTTGTTTTCCTGCCGAGCTTCTCAGGAACACTGAAACACTTAATTCCTGCCAGGAACCTATCTTGTTTTCAGACTCCAGAGAATAACTTCCGATGTGAAATCTCCTTGAACTTAAGGAATAAAATTCTGGCACTCTAGGAACAGCACGGGTGGTTTTTTTTGGGGGGAAAACAATTACTTCAGTTCCTACAAAACTGCCATAGGCGAGGGATTTGGTATCAGTCCCTTACAGCTGACAACTCGTTCCTGTACAAATTCTGTGAATTCCAAAGGGTTTGGATAAACTTGCCTTGTGCAGTTTGTCTGGAGAAGACTGAGCTGCTCTCAGCCTGTCACCTTCAGGTGGAGCTGGGGCACTGAATTACCAAAAAAAAAAAAAAAAAAACCAAAAAAACCCAAAACAAAACAAAAAAAAAAAAAAAAAAGCCCCCAAAAAGCTGGGTTTGAACAGGGCCTTGAATGCCAGTGCCAGGCTGCATAATCCCTCTCAAAAAAACCGAGGAAAGAGCGAGATGAAATCCAAGCGCAAATCTTATTAAAAGCTTTTTTCCTACACCCCCTGGCCTGCCCCCGGGCACTGGGAGGATCCCTGATTTCAGGTTCCCTGGGAAAATGCCAGGATCCTGCACTTCCCTCTGGATCCCTTTCCTAAGCACAGGATTTTTGTGCTGTTCCAGAGATGGGAAACGCTTCAGGCTCAGGCAGGACCAGGTCAGATTTTATACGTGGGATTTTTCTGAGCCTTTTGTCCCTGCCTGACCCTGTGGGCTGAGCTGATGTGGGGCTGCAGCTGGAAATGAGGCTGTGCTGGAGAGCAGGAATAGGAGAAATGGGGTCTGTGAGCACAGGGAGCCCCTGGGCTGGTGTCTGGTGCCTTGGGAATGCTGAGCTAGAGCAGAGACCAGACAGAGCTACAGAATAAAGCAGGGATTTATTCACAGGATCTCCTCCATGGATGCACCTTGGGCAGCACCAGAGCCCAGCCAGGGCTGCACCCAAGATGAACCAAAATGGCCCCAAAATGCACGAGCGGGCACGGGCTCTGTCCCTGGGATCAGCTCTGCTCCATTTGCACCTTGCAGTTCATTGTCCCATTGCAGCTTTAGCCCAGGCAGTCCCACCCTGCTTGTTTTTCTCTCTGCAGCCCACGGGGTTTGTGCTCCTGGGCTGAGATTTGGATCATTTGTCCTTGGTGCCCAGCTGGAGCAGGAATTGTTTTGTCTCCCTGCTCTGTGCACAGAGCTCACCATCCCCTGATATGAAGCTCAGAACTGCACACTAAAGCAGCACAGAATCTAAAAAATAGAAAAGCCAAACCTGAGGCATCAGGTCGTTCCTCCTGCCTCTCCTTGCTCTTCCATTCACCCAGCTGATGGAAGATCTTTAGCTGTGGCTGTCCTGGCAGCGCTGCCCCAGACTGCCGTGCTCGTGTCCGCCCCTAAATCACTTTCTGAGCCGGCTCCAAGGCTCCGGCTGCTGCTGCAAACCCCGACTCACCCTGCCCTGCATCTGCTCGTGCTGCAATTCCGCAGGAGGAGGGGAGTGTGTGAGCAGGAGCTGTGGGGCATTCGTTCCTGCTGACAATGAGCACAGCCCTGGAAATGAGCCCCAAAGCTGCGTCCAGAGCAGCCCCTGCAGGGACAATCCCACTGGACAGGCAGATTTCTTGAGTTGTTATGGGAGGAAAATCAACTTGTTTGGAGAAAATAACAGTGTCTGAGGAAGGGAAAGGATGTGGGGAGAGTGTGAGAAGGGTTCTGTGTTGATGTGGGGAGTTACTTTTTCCTGTGGCTTTTTCTGAAGTTTCACTGTTGTTTGCCCACTTAAAGGGCCCTGCTTAGGACTGGTTTCTGAAAGTTCAGGTTTTAGCTAACTCTCAGTTCCTGCCCCCATGTAACTCAGGCCTTGTCCTTCTTTTGGGGCTCCCTGTGTGCTCTGAGCCTGGCTGAGCTCTGGGCTGGTGGCAGCAGGAGTGGCACGGTGGCACCACTGTGACCGTTTGACAGCTCAGGCAAACCGTGGCCCCAAACTGTGTCTGCCCCTCACCAGCTTAAACCAAACTTTCTCCTGCCCCTCTCAGTCAGGTTCTCCATTCAGGAGCTATCTGAAAAAATGACAGAACTGTTCCTGATAACTAAACTCACTCCTAGGTATGAAAGGTTTGTCATAGGCACGTTATTTAATTTAACATTTTATTGTTATCCGATGTTAGAATAATAATCTTTTCCCGGAGTTTTGGGACACCTTGGCTCTCCTCAGGGCATTTTCCTGTTGCTCTGCTGCCTCTCTCCCACCTGGACCCTGTGTCCCCCTAAGGCAAAGCCCCCGTGGAGCCCTGGGGATGGTTCCAGGTGAGGGGAGGTGGCTTCGCCTCCCCCTGGGCTGCCCAGGTGCCCTGTGCCCTGCTCCAGGCTGGCAGACTCGTGTCCCTTTGTCACAGAGCCCGTGTGGCTCTGCGGGGTGAGCTCCCCGAGGCAGACTCCCCTCGGGGTGAGGCTGAAGGTCCCTCCTTGCCCAGCCCCGAGCCCCACACAGGTGTTTGTACTCCATTCTCTGCACTGGGGGCTCGGTGGGCAGCACCCAGCGCTGCTCTGGCATTCACTGGGGCTGGGAGCTCCTTATCTGTGCAATCCCCCCGGGGAGGGGTCTGTGGGGCTGGGAACGAGGGGCAGAGGCTGCAGGCAGCTCCCATTCCCCGGCAGCCTTTCACGCTGTGTCCCAGGGCCACAGCCACCCTGTCTCCATCGCTGTTTACTGATGGGGCCGATAGGGCCGAGCAGGAGGGGTGGCAGCTCCCCCTCATCGCGCTCTCACCGCCCGGGCAGCCTCAGCCGCCCTCAGAGGATGTTGTGACTGCGCTGAATTACGGTGTTTGTTGTTTCTCACTCCCAATAATTGACATTTGATAGCGACTACCGTAAAAGCGGCCCAGGGGCCGGGGCTGCGGCACAGGAGAGGCGGGAACCGGGCAATGGGGAGCCCTGGGCGCTGTCCCCGGGCACTTTGGGGACAGCCGGGGGGCCCTTTGTGCCTCCCCCCGTGGGGGCAGGATGGGCAGGGGCTGTGGAAATATCCCGCGGATGGGCTGGGGGCAGTTGGGGGCTTTGTGTTATGGGTTGGGGTCATATATATTATATATACACATAATATATGTACATTTTATATATATATATATATAAAATATATACATATAATATATGTACATTATATATATTTAATATATAATATACGTACCTTATATATAATATTTATTTATTTGTTTATTTATTTATTTATTTATTTGTTGTAATTCCCCGCACAGAACTCTTTGCAGTGATTTCTGTTCAGGGAATTAAATGACAAATCAGCCCCGCGCCCCCGGAGACTGGGAACGATGGGCTCGGTCCCGATCCCAGCCCGGGGACACGGGGCCGGTGCTTAGCCAGGCTGGGAGCTCGAAAAGCGGCTTTAAAATAATTTTAAAAACTCCTTAAAATACCTTAAAATACAAACACTATTTGCAAGCGGTAAAACGGGGATGCCGAGGGCACGGGAGGGCTGCACAAAGCCGGGCAGGGAGGACCGGCAGGGAAAGGCTCCGGGATCGGGGAGGAGGCCCCGCTCCCCCCGGGCTGTCCGGGATGCGCAAGAACGCCAGGGACGCGAGGTTCAGCCACTCTCTTTAATGACAACTCGCTGATCTCTCCGCTCGTACAGCAAAGGGCAGCGCGTTCGAAGGGGCGGACAGTGCATTTCCACGCTAACTCACGTTTCAGTGCAGAGCCCTACGGGACCTGGCGGGCCGGAGTGTCCGTGTCCCTTGGGAGTCTGTCTGTCTGTCTGTCTGTCCGTATCCCTGCCCAGGCCGGCGGTAGCGGCCTCGCAAGGGACACCTGGGGGTGCCGAGATGCCGAACTGACCGAACAGCGGGGACCGTACGGGAAGTGCAAAAATTAAATGTGGACGTCAATAATAATAATAATAATTAGTATAGAGTAAAAGTTAAAAAAAAAAAAAAGGGTCGCAGGGCTTGGCTGGGTGTTGTTGGGAACAAGTCACATGAAATTACCGGTTGGTCTGTAGGAAGGAAGGAGGGGAATTATCAGGGTGCTGAGCCGGGAAATTCGGGCATCCCCCGCCGGTGCGTGTCTGTCCCCGCACGAAACACCAAAACCACCAAAACCCGCCCCTTCCGTGGCCGCCGCACTCGTGAGATCCGCGGGGATGCTGCCCTGAGCCATCCCAGCCCGCAGCCCGGCCGTGTCCCGAGCCCGGGGCGGCTCACCAGGCTCGGATGCCGTGCAAGGTGGAGATGCCCGCGTTGCCCTGCGGGATGGGCGCCTGCACCGAATTCAAGTCCCCCACGCCGAAGTTCATGAAGTTGTTGGCGGGCGCCGAGGGCTGCATGGGCTGCATGGAGGGGTAGCTGCAGTTGTAGTTGGCGTTGCAGGCGGGGCTGTTGTAGTTGCTGTACGCGGGGTAGGCGTTGTAGCTGTAGGGGTTGATGCTGACATTGTAGGGCGAGCTGTAGGGGGAGGATTCCCCCAGGCACGGCTTCCCATCGCGCACCAGCACGGGCACGGCGATCCGCCGCGGGGGAGGGATCCCCACCATCTCCAGCGTCTGGTCCTGTCTCTGCCTTTTGCATTTGTACCGCCGGTTCTGGAACCAAATTTTCACCTGCGTGGAGGTGAGCTTTAGGACGTTCGCTAGGTGGTCCCTCTCCGGGGCCGAGAGGTATTTCTGCTGCTTGAACCTTCTCTCCAGTTCGTACACTTGGGCTTGAGAAAAGAGGACGCGAGGTTTCCTCCTCTTCCTCTGTCTGGGGCGCTCGGGGTCTTCCAGGTCTCTTTTCTCCTGCTCCAGGCTCTTGTGTAGGGAACACAGTTCTGCAGCAAAATCAAGGGGCGAAGGAAAAAAGGGAGAAAAAAAAAAGTGCAAAAAATTTATAAATATGTATTTAATAAAGAGCGAGGGAGTCCTGCCTCTTCCTCGGCCTCGCAGGCCGCTGTGGCTGCCCTGCCCCTCTCTTTAGGTTCCTCTGCAGCAAATTTTCCGCGGTTTTTGTTTGAAAACAGCGGTGCCTTGTGCGCTGATGTGAGTGCCGCCCGCCTGTGCCCCAGCCTGGATTTATGGCTCGTAGCTTTGTGCTGAAACCCATCCCGACCGCCGAGCGTTCAGGAATCGCATTTGTCACCTGGTTTGTGTCCAGACTCGAGGCCTCGCGTGTCACAGCTGTGCCCGTCCCGTTGGACAGGGGCGCATCCCCGGGGGTCTCAGTGGGACCCTCCCCGGTGGGCTCAGCCCCGCTCCCGCGCGGGATAAGGATGATAACGATGATAACGATGATAACGATGCTGCCGCTCCCCGAGCCCCGACACCGAGCGCAGCCCGCACTGTCCCCTGTCCCCGCAGCCCTGGGCACCCCCGGCCGACCCTGCTGGGGGATCCCCGTCCCCCTGCCCTCCCTCGCTCCTCACTCGGCTTTACCTTTCTTGTCCGCCTTGGCCGAGTCCATCTCCACGAAGCTTTTCCCGTAGCAGGAGCCGGGGAAGGCGGCCGCGGCTTTGCCGGGGGGCGGCTCGGGCAGCTCGTCCCGCAGGTCGGGCAGGGCCGGGGGCTCGGAGCCGAACGCCTCCTGCTTGAAGGCGGCCAGCATGCAGGACGGGGAGGCCAGCGCGGCCAGCTCCATGGAGCCCAGGCTGTGCTGCTGCTGCTCCAAGTTCAGAATATCCTTCACCGAGAAGGGCGTGCTGGTCACAGGGCTAGGGAACATTGCGGAGGGCAGCGGGGCAGCGGCCGCAGCCCAGGGTCATGGAAAAGGAGGTGGGGAGCGGCCGAGGTGCAGCAGCGGTGCAGCGTGGGCTCCCGGAGGGGGCACATAGCATTCCCGAGAGTGGCCCTGCCTTGTGCTCTGCCGCCAGGTAGGAGCGGACCATAAGGCCGGGGAAGGAGGGACTAGGCGGTTTTTGGGTGACTTTAGCTTTCTATTGGCCAACATTGCGGTGATGGTATGAGAGATGCAAAGTTCCATGTCACCTAATATAGTAATACATCTCAAAAACAGCTCCGCTCTTTTAAAGGGGCGGCACTGCATTTATCCAGCTTTGCAGCGGAGGGTTTGTTCATCCATTTGAAACAAAAAAAAAGAGAATGGCCTAGTGCGTACAAAGTCACTATCTGATGCTATCTATCATACGGTCACATTAAATAAACAGGCCGGGAGGAAACCATCAACCAAATATGTGCTGATTTAATTTTTTTTTTTTTTAAGTGAGACAACGGAGGTTTCGTTTTTAGTATTCTGCAATATCCGATGGCAGGAACTAAAAAACGTGAGTTCACCGCTGTGTGAAGCGCGCTGAAGGGGAAATCCGCGCTCAGGGTTTATACAGATTTTCTAAAGCAGCACAGTGATTGCAAAGTCCAGCTGACAGCAGAGAGACCCTGAGCTGGCTTTGGAGAGGGAAATGCCGACTGGGTTTTCCTCTCGTTTGTTTGTAAAGCTTTCAAACAAAAAATGCGACACTGTCTGGGGGGGAAAAAAAAAAATTAAAAATCAATCAAAACAAGCGCGGGTGAAGGTGTTGCAAATATAAGGGGTGAGAGAAGAGTAAGTAAAGCAAGGGGCCGCCGGGCTGCTGTGCCCGGCCGGGTCCCGCGGCTCGGGTGGGCGCACGGCCCCCGGTTCATGGAGCAGAGGTGGGGCTCGTTCATTTAACTCGCGTGGAGCCGCTCAAATAAACCTCGGCTGCGAAGGCGCGGGTTGCGGAGGGGCGGTTCGGGGCTGGGTGGGTTAGGGGGGCGAGAAAAAAAAATTAGAAATAAATAAAGAATCTCAACCGGGCGCTGGAGCGCTAAAAGAGAGAGGCACAGGGATGGGCTCGGTGGGAGCAGAGCAGAGAAACCCCGAAGGGCTGCGGCGAGTTTGGGGGGCCCTTGGCTGCGCGGCGGGGTCAGAGCCGTGCAAATCCTTTCTCCTCCCGCAGGACGGGACCCTCCGGGGCGGGCGGAAAGCGCTGCCCACCCCCAGCGGGACGGAGCCGCCGCTGCCCTCGGGATTTGGTGTTTTGCCTCCCAGGGGAGCTGAATTTCGGATGTTTTTGCGGGAGCCGCTGCTGGGAGCGGTTTGCTGCCGAGCCAGCCCCGGATCTGGCGATGACAGTCGGAGCGATCCCTGCGAACGGGGAGGCCTGAAATATTGCGATTTAATGAGGGGAGGGGTCGATCTTCGCGGCTGCGTTTCCTGCAGGCTTCCCTGAGAAATAACTGCAGGGGATGGATGCCCCTGTGCTGCAGGAGCAAGGGTGAAGTGCCCCAGGAATGTGGAGGCAGCCTGGGGAGAGGGCCCTGTGGAGGGGCTTTGCAGAGTGTTTTTGGCACTTTTGGCCTTTCTGAACCTCGTTGCCTCCTTTTTATTACAAGCTTAGGTAGGTTAGATAAATAACGAAGCGGTCCCGACCCTCCCCAAACCCAGAGCCGCCGCTCAAATTCGCCATCCCCATCCTGCGGGATGGGAGCAGCGCCTTGCAGCGCTCCCTTCCTCCATCCCGCTCCTGCCCGGCTCAGGCTCGGAGCCCGCACGGCCGCTCCTGCCCCGGGGCTTGCCCGGGCAGCCCGGAGCGCATCCCGCCGCTCCGGCAGTCACGGAGCATTCCGGGCTCCCCGCAGCCCCCCGGTCTCACGGCGGCTGCCGATCGATGTGGGCCCGGCTGCACAGGGTGGAAGTGATTAATTGAACGATAAGCCGGAGCTATCATTTGGAATGTCATTAATGCGTCGGGGAGACATTCATTGGAGACAGACAGCGTTATCTCCGCTTTATCTTCAACAATGCATCACTTTTAATACTGCAGTTTAGAAACAAATGGGGGCTTTAGCCTCAGCCCTTCTCTTCGTGTTTATATTTTTGGAAGAATCACAACTAGTGGGAGTCCCGGGCTCGGCCCCCTGATAAATGAACATTAGCACTTTTTAGAACTACTGTATCAACAAAAAGAGCTGCAGGGCCGCAATAATTGGTGAAAAAGCAAACACTCGGCAAAGAGAGGCCGGGTCTGCTCTGTGTCCGGCTGATTGATGAATAAGTTACTGACGTACAGCAGCTCACGGACTTTCCGGGTCGGGGCTCAGCACCCATTCCTCCCCCCATTGCCGGGGCTCTCCAGCAGCTGGCCGGTGTAAGGGACAAAGGGACAGCTTCCCCCAGCTCCGGACACTGCTCGCAGCCCGCAGGTCCTGCCCAGCCCGGGGGCATCCCGAACTCTCCCGCATCGCTTTTAACTTCTGCGGACTCGCTTTTGACCGCGTTTAAATAACTCAAAAAAGAAAAAAAAAAAAAAAAAAAAAAAGGGATAAAGAGAACCAGGACCCCGAGGAGCGCCCTGAAACACTTTCTGTAGAGTTCTGTAGAGCCAGGGCTGTAAGTGGGGGCGATAGGGCGAAAACCCGCTGCTGTTTTTTCTGGCTGTCAGGGCAAAGTGGGGGTGCCCTGTTCTGTCCCCCGCTGCCTTCACTCTGCTCGCAGGTTGCTCTCGCTGCGCCCTCGGGACTGAGCCTGCCCCGGCCTCTCACAGGCGAGGGTCGTCGTCCACACCCGCCCGTTGCTTCTCTCCGGGATTGCTGAATGTGATTAATGCTAGGTTTATTGTGCTTTTGTAATTTTTTCTTTCTATTTTTTCTTAAAAAAAAAAAAAAAAAAAAGAAAAAAAAAAAAAAAAAAGAAGGGGCACCAAAAACTTTTCTTGCTGAAACCAACCAAACAAAGAGAAAAAATCCCCAACCCCGCAATTAGCTCCAGAGGGCACATCCTCTCTCCCTCGGAGCTTTCGACACCTCGGACTGTTTAGAGAGAGAGAGATGGTACCTTTTAAAAAAGTTTTCCTCTTAATCCCAGCCAGTTAAGATGTCCAGGGCCCCCTCCCGTTCTAATTCCCAGCTATCTCCGAGGACTCTGTTTATACCTCGCCAGTAAACGCTGGGGTTTGAAACCTTGTCACTAATTGAGTGCTAACACTTCAGGTGCTATAGATTTGTTAAGAGCCAGTAGTCCAGAAATAGCCTATTAGGGTTTCCTTGCGGGAACCGGTGCCAATCTCCCGCTTCCCTCCGTGGCGCCGGGAGCCGCCGGGACCCCGCGATCCCTGCGGGTCCCGAGGGCTCCCCAAGGCCCTTTGGGCAGGGATTCTTCCCAAGCCATTGGGAAGGTGCTGAGAACCGGCGATCCCTGGCTGGATAAATGCTGCCGTGCCTGTCGGGGTCCCACCGGGGCTCCAGGAGGGGGTTTGGGGGTAGTGGGGATGGCTGGGGCCAGGGAAGGTTTTGCTTTCACTCCTCTGGAATTCTGCAGAGGGAAAAAAACGCTTCGGAGCTGTCCAGGCACTTCACTCCGCCGCAGCTAAAACCTCCTTTTCTTCCTACTTCCCCCCCCCCAATTTAAAAAATTTTGGTTTTATTTTCTTCTTTTCCCCCGGTCTTTTCAAGCTCTAACGGCCGCCAAAAAAAGAGTTTGGACCTTGATGCGAAGCCGGCCTTGGAGCGAGGCCTCTGCTGCGCCCGGAGCGCTGCGCTGCCAGCCCGGGGCTCCCTCCGGTACCGGACCGGGACCGAGACCGGAGCCAGGGCACCCGGGTGGCCCTGCCACAGCCCCAGCTCACCCCGCCGGGCGTTTCGGAAATAATCGCGTCCCTTCCCTCCGTGCAAACCGCGGGGAGAGCGCGGATGCTGTGAGGGCACAGCAGCCGGACAGCAGCACGGAGCATCCCTGTATTACAGCACAGCCGGTGCGGAGCCCCGGTGAACCCCCGGTAAAAGCTCCCCGGTGCTGCTTCGCTTTGGGCACCGCGGGCCGGGGCTGGCCCGGGCCCCTCTTTCCGCCTCCCTCGGTGATTCGGGTGCGGTGACTCGGGCAGGAGCGCTTGCAGAGCAAATGCCTCCGTGGAGTTTCCCCTGCTGCCCTGGGCTCCGTGCCTGGAATCTGACAATTCAGCCGCTCCTTACACCTCGGGTGCTGGACGTGTTTTCCCCCGAGACTGAAGCGAAAGCTGGGCAGATAAATGAAAAGCTTTAATTTTACCCTGCTTGTAGGTTTTTTTTTTTTTTTTTTTTTTTTTTTTTTTTTTTTTTTGCTTGTAACCGTGCTGGGTTCGCTGGTGAGCAGAGAGCGATGGGGGAATTCTCCGACCTTCCCGCCGCCCTCTCCCCGTCCCCGGGCAGCGCTCGCGTTATTTGCGCTCCTTTCGGACCCGCCGCTTTTCTGCGCTCCTGAAAAAGTTTTTTTACCCGTCCAGGTAATCCCCGAAGCGCTTGTTCGTTATGTTTCCATGGGAAACATTCAGGGCAAGAGCCATTCTGTGATTTTTAGGGATGGGGAATTAAACGACCGAAGGGATTTTGATGCGACAATGTTTTGTCACACGCGTCCCTCCGCCGGGACGCACCGGTGTGCGGTGATGGACAGGAAAAGAGTTTCAAGAACGAAATACCTTCCGGGCACTGGGAAGTCTGGGCTGCTTGGAAGGACAAAAAGCTCTAAACACGGCCGGGCTTCGTCCCCATTCGGGCAGAGGGGTCCCCGCGGCTCCGCTGGGAACGGGAGCGGCGCTCGGCCGGGAATCCCGAAACTGCCGCAAGATTTCAGGGTGTTTGCGGCTTGTCTGTCCGCACGATGTTTTCCAGAGGAGATAAAGGTCTGACTGCTCGGGTACTTCCTGCTGGCCACGTAAAATCCGATCCGTCTTGCGGTGTCACCGTGCGCGCTCGGCGCTCCTGGGGGATCCGGGCCGGGGGAGTCACGTTTAACATGAGCGGCTGTTCCGGCTTTAATTTGTCCTAAAAGTGTTCTGTCCTCGCCCGCACACACCCGCAGGGGTGAGGGACCGGCCGCGTTCCGGCATCGGTGCTGGATCAGCCCGGCCGGGCACTGCGCGTTCTCCCGGGGCTCCCGCAGCAGCATCCGGATCCATCCCGGTCCTACCCTCTGGAAAAGGCCCTTCCCGAGGGATCAGCTCCCGAAACAGGATCCATCCCGGTCCTACCCTCTGGAAAAGGCCCTTCCCGAGGGATCAGCTCCCGAAACAGGATCTATCCCGGTCCCTACCCTCTGGAAAAGGCCCTTCCCGAGGGATCAGCTCCCCCGGACGGATGGCAGGATGAGCCCGGGTGAATTGAGTTACAAGCGCTGACCCCCGGCTCCGCTCCGGCGTCTCCCGGCCGTGTCCCCTTTGCTGCCAGCCTGTGACCCGTGAAATGGGCTGTGCTGGGGCGAGCCAGGGCTGCGTGTCCCTGTCCCCTTCCCTGTCCCCATCCCCGTGGCTCCCGCGGGGCCGGCCCGGGATGGCCGCTCTGCCCTTCCTGCCCGTCCCTTTGCTCCAGAAAAGCGAATTCTCGCTTCGGCCCCGCTGCTTTTGCCGCACTTGGCTCTGGGCTGTCCCCAGGGAGCCTCCCCGCTGTCCTGAGAATGTTCCGGGGTGAGCTCCTGCTGGGAGCGCCGCGCCTCTCTCAGGTAATAATAAATAATTTCCGAAAAATCACAACAACCCCTCCTCAAAAACCAGCGTCCCCTCCGAATTCAACAAATCAACAAAAAAAAAAAAAAAAAAAAAAAAAAAAAAAATTTAAAAAAATAAAGGAATACTCCCTGCTACCACGGAGCTCTCGGAGCCGCGATTATTTGATTATTTTTGATTATTTGATTATTTTTGCCCCGAGATACGTTTGGCAGAGCCGGCTCCTCCTTCCCCACTCCTGAATCCCGCAAACGGAGGCACCGCGAAAAACTCAGCCCTGCCGGAGCAGGACCAGGGCTTTGAGCCGGTTTTATTTTTTTTGGAAAGCGGGGAAATTATCCGTTGTTGGGTTTTGCAAAGGTCTGACGGGGAATGGATCGGTTTCTCCGAATTGTTTCATTTTTGCATCTTCTCCGGAAAGCAAAAATTTCGGGTGCTACCGCGGCTTCTTTTATAGAAAGTAAATGTCTGAAAATAAATCCCTGCAAAATTAAAATATATAAGAAAGAGAAACCGGTAAATACACACAGGAGAAAGTGTTTTCATCAGCGTGATGAATCTATAAGTCACCGTACGTAAAACACAAATATCTCAAATGCATGGCAAGAACAAAAGGGTAGAAAGAAACGAAAATCTTGTAAAAGTTATTCTAAGTTTTTACCTTGTTCTTTTTTTTTCCTATTCTGAGTGAAATGTTCAAATATAATAATAATAATAATAATAATAATAATAATAATAATAATAATAATAATAATAATAATAATAATTTCTTCTTTTTCAAAGAAATGTCGCATAAATAAAACCAGGTCTGAATTTTTCCCCTAAATTTTGCCTTAATTATCAGCCCGTTTTTCAGCGGTAGAGGGGAAAACACCTTTTAAACGACACCTTTTATTTATTTATTTTTTTTTTTCTCAGAGTTCTGGAAATCCAACAAAAAACCCAAAAAACCTGGCGGAATGGAGGGAGAAGCGCCCGGGTGCCTCTGTGCTTTCCTCCCTACCAGCTCTGAGCGATCCCTGCCCGGATCAAGCCCAGCCGCTGCCGCCTTTTCTATTTGTCAATTAAATAAAAAAACAAAAAAACCAAAAAAAACAAAAAAAAAAACAAAAAAAAAAAAACCAAAAAACACAAAAACCAAGAAAATTCGGAGTGAAACACACAAAACGTAAATCGCCCTTTAATTTCGCGGGTAGGGTTTATTTGTTGTAGAATCGAAAGGATCTGGGGTTGGCTGCTGCCACTCTCTCGCACTTCTGTCCGTGCTTTGGAGTTACTTTTGGTTTTTGGTGACATCGTATCTGCCGTGCCTGGAAGCTAAAATTAGTGCGGGGAGCCGGCGGGGCCGCGCTGGTTTGGGAGAGGAGGAATCTGAGCCAAGGGATCAACCCCGGGGAGCTGCCCCGGAGAAGGGGCTGGGGTGGATCTCGGCTGTGGGAGGGGGGATTGTGCCCCCAGGGGCAGAGGGAGAGTTTATAAACCTCGGAGCCGGGTTTGGAGCCAGCACAGGGATCCGCAGCGCTCTTGCTGTGCTCGGGGTCCGTGAGCATCCCCAGGGTTTGTCTGGAGCGCACATCGCAGCACCTGCTGCAGGGCAGGGAGGGGAGCGCGGCGATGATGCTGCTGGACAAACACCACCGGGAGCCCACGGCCAGGCCCTGCTCTCCAGATTTCCCATCTGGGAAAAGGTCCCTGGGCAGGCACTGCAGCTTTTTGGGGCGCCTTCACATTTGAGCTTAGAGCTGGAGTCACAAAAGATCCTTCCCTCTTATTTCTGTTGTTTTCCTGACCCCGGCCCAGCGCAGTTTTAATGTTCAGCCTTGATCAGAGCTCAAGAGGACATTTCCTCCTCCAGTGTTTCTCTGGGCAAAGAGGCACCACCAGATTTTTTCCGTAATGATGAAAACATCTGGCCCTCTCTGAGCTGTCAGGCTCTGCTGTGCTTCTTCCCAGATGCCTTCCCCAGCACAGCCCCGGTGCCCGAGGAATTCCCGAGCTCCAGCTCAGGGATACTCGACCCTGTCCGCACAGGGAGGCTGACTCCTCCTGCATCTTCACTCCCTGGGTCGGGATTTTAGGTGCAGCCAGCCCAGGGAGGGGGAAATCTCCACCCTGAATTATTTTCTGAGTTTTTTTTCCCCTTCACTGTGTCCAACAGAAGTTGTTTCCATCACTGCCTCTGTGTGTGTAGATCAGGATTAGCTGCTCCATGGCTTCCATCCTGGAATGAGGGGGTGCATCCATGCTTTTTCATGATTTTCACTGTCAAAACATGCTTTAGTAATAATGTGCCCTTAGTTCTGTGTGTCAGAGTTAGACCAGGCATCCACTTTCAAAAAAAGTAAAAAGATCATAAACTCCCCAAAGAGAAATAAGGAAATATTGAAGCACTAATTCAATGAGATCCTAAAGTGCTGATCAAATTTTAAATAGCTGAATTATAAGGATCTCTCATGTGATTGAACTTTCATAACAGAATTGAGGTGGAAAATTAGAAATTTTATTGACATATTGTGATTTAAAAGAAAAAAAATCCTGAAACTGATCTGCCCCTGGAAAGTGAACAAGGGTACATCAAAGTGGAATGACTGAAAAAATAAATATGTTCTTAGGCCACAAGAAAACACTCTGAAAGATGCATTTGGCTCCAAGTAGCCAGAGCAGCCTGAGCCCTGTCTAGAGCAACTTTCAGGATTTCAGCATATAAAAGGAAAGGGGGCGATGTCCTATGTTTAAAAATATGGCTTTACTTAGTCCCAGGGAAGAATAAACAAAGCAAAGCCAAAATCCTCAATGTCTCTAGAGAGAAAAAAAAAAGTGTTTAACCACAATTCTAAACTATCCTTTTCCTTATCCCTCCCCACTTTTTAAAAAATGGACAAATAACAGCGCCAAGCCCCAAAGCCTTGTGTCATATTCCAGCCTCTCCAGCTTCACTCTCATTGATGCCAAAGTTCATGGAAGAACAATAATATTTACAAAACATGAACCTGATCCAGTAGCTCACATTCAGGCAGCGCTCTGCACTGAAGGTGATGGAAGCTGTGGCAGAACAGAGCAGAAAATCCCAACGTGAATTGAATTTCATCAGGGATGGGAAAGCTCTGCAGGCTGATCCTCCCTGGTGCTCAGGATTTTGGTGCTGGGCAGGAGAACAGGGATAACTCCATGGTGGAGATCTAATGGGAAGAGATTCCTGTTCCCATTCCCGTCCTCATTCCCAGCACATTTATTCTGAACCACTTGTTAGCATTAGCTGGATTAAAGTTCCAGCGGGATAAAATGTCCTGCAATAGGGATTTCTGCTCTTGGTTTTGAGGGCAGTAAATGCTGCTGTCTCTGTGCACATTTTTATTGTAAGCTCCACTGGCCCTGGAGAAAATCCTCATTTTGAAAAAGCCCCTTGTATGACTGGAGTCACCCTGAGCTACTTTTAATGTGTATCACACGTGAGGGGAAAGGGACGTGGTGTGAGCTGCAGAGCCAGGCCCCCAGCACTCAGGATGTGACTCTGTTGTGTACATTCCCTGTCAGGCTTTTGGGTTTATTTCAGCTCTGCCTCTCCCCCCTAAAGCCAGAGTGTCCCAAAGTGCACAGGCTGCACAGTGCTTGCGCAGCAAAGTAACAATTCAATATTTAGGTTTATCCCTGTTGCTGAGCTCCCAGCTTTGTTCCACAGCAAGATCCTGAACTTTCAGTTTTTCAGTTTTTCCTTCATTTTGAGGGTGCCCAAGTGGTCAGAAGGTGTGAGAGCTTTTCCTTTGCCTATCCCACACGTGGAGAGGAAATAACCAAGAATTTCAGCCCTGGATTTAAGGTACAGAGTGTGAGGTTAAAAGCATCCATGAATTTGGGGTACTCCATGTGACACTGTTGCAGCGTGAATGAAAAGAATTTTGGAGGTTAAAAGATGCTACAGCATTCCAGGCATGGAGAAAGCCTGGAGAAATTGCTGTTAAATGGAGGGAAACTTGGTTATGTTTAGGTGATTCTCATGTAGATAAGAAAAATTCCTGGTCCTGGTGCAAAGGTGAAATATTTTCCTGAATGCACAGATGTGTTACAGTCACTCAAAGCAAAAATCCTTGGGATTTTTCTGGTGCATTGTTTTCCAGCCTTGCTCTACCCGAGGTTTTCCAAATAAAGCAGGTAGATACAGGTTCCAAAAAGAGCCAGGTGCCTTTTGGCTCAGCTGCTAAAAAGTGTTTAGTAAGTGAAAATAATGGAAATATCAGTCAAGTCTCCATTAGGTGGAGAGCCAGGGATGAGAGGCTTCTCCAGCTGGCCAGTTTGGAAAGCTTTTGTGCGTGAACAAGAAACAGAGGGAAAAAAAGGAGATTTTTCTTGGGTAAATGCCCTGATCTGATGGTTTACAAACTGTCCTCCCACTCAGGCAGCCCCTTTCTCTGGGATGAGAAAATTTGTTCAGACAGGTGCCACCAACACGTGCATCTGCTCCACCTGCAGGCACTTGGACCATTCTAAAGCCAGAAAAAGTGGAGCTCCAGCTTGCTTTTTGTTTACTTTCCATTTTGTAAGTTTAAACCCATCTAATTACAGTTCTCCAAGTGAACGCTCCATTTGTACAAGCTTGCAGCATCCTGCCCTCCTGCTCTTTACAGGCAATGCTATCTCAGCCTGTCCATATCAGCTCTGTCTGCTTTGGGACACCCCATCCTGGAGTGGCTTCACTTTTATCAGGGCTGGTGGGACATTTTCCTGCTGGGAAAGGCCATCCTGAGGAACAGGAGCTGTTACCTCATCAGCAAGGTGTGAGGTGGGGCTGCCTTTTGATCACTTGCTTGACTCAGACTCGATGCGAGCTCTGTGGCAACTCCATGGCTGGGGCACCAAGGCACCCTGTCAAACCCATCCCCTTCTCCTCCTCCCTGCCATCCAAGGCTGCAGATAAGCAGTAGTGAGATGTCTGTCTGTCTGATGGAACCAGCAGTTTCTGGTCTAATCCACGCCGGGCTGCAGCACAAGTGTCTACCAAGGATGACAGAGTATTATGTTTTATACAATACATTCTGGTGGGTAAATTTAGAGTTGACAAGTCCCTTCCACAATTGGAGGACTCAAGGACAGTCCTATCAGGTGGCAACTGGCTGGGGGAGTATTTATAATCCATTTGCTGACTGGAATTAATATGAATCTGTCATCCCTTGTGCTGCTTGGGAAGCCACGTAACCGGGGCTGGCGGTGCCAATGGCTGGGGGAGATCTTTGTTGGCAAGAGCTGGACGTGTTTTTCCCCACTGATTTCAGAAAAAGTTGTCACTGAGATAAAGCCCTGTCTGGATCCTCTGTTTTGTGAGCCCTGCAGACCTGGGGAAAGGGGACATTTGACACGGGCAGCAGATTGAGGTGTGGGGCAGCCGAGGCACAGCTGGCGTGTCCCAGGAGCTGACAGCTGTCTGGGGAGCCAGCTCAGAGCTTCTGGCAGGCCAAGCAGCTTCTCCTGCTGCTGTCTGCATTTAGCAGGTAATGCTGCCTGTTATCTGTGCCCACAGACGGGGAACTGAGGCTTCCTCTGCTCTAAAATCTGGTGAAATACAGCCAGGCCAAGCGAGGGAGGTGCTCGGTCCTTTCTTGTCAGCTGGAGCCACAAATTCACTCAGTTTCCCCAACCTGCTGGATGTGAATGCCTTGATGGAGTTTCTTAGCCTGACCATTTGATTTTTGTGTGTGTTAAAAGCAGCTGAGAGTGTTCCCTGCAATGCTGTGCTCCTGCAAACACCCAGGGGCTCCTCAATGGGCTGGAGCTCCCTTGGGAGCAATGAAAGCTGTGAGGGGAGGTTTCCTGACAAATGGCATCCCTTGGCCGTGCAACTGGGTGATGTAGATGTGATAAATGGCAATAAAAGTGGGGACGGTTACAGCTGAGAGGAATTGTACAAAGTAATTAGTTTTCCCCAGGTTTTGATGTCCATTTTTGCATTTCATTGCGTTCACAAAGGCACAATTTCCCTCTACTCAGACACAAACCTCTTTCCTTGGAGATATTTTTTTCTCCACATTTTATCTCCAAGCAATAAAAGCCAAGTTATTTTTGATCCATCAAAATAACACCCTCCAAGACCAGCCATCCAAATTTTAGACACAGAAAGACAAAACCTTTAAGAAAATAAAAAAAAGTTTTATTCAATGAGGGTTTCCTGGAGACTTTTCTGAGGAATAAGGGGAGGCCGGTGGCATTCCCTAGGGATCCATGGGGATGTCCCCTGCCTGGTGACCCAGCTCTCCCTCCTGCTGATGCCCTCCCAGGCCCTGGGGTGCAGCTCCCTGCCCATCCCAGATGGACACAGCCAGGTTTCAGAGCTCTGGCATTTGGAAAAAAGATCAGAAATCCGGCCTGAAGTTTCCAAGCCGGGAATTAGGTTTCATTTCCTCTCCTCTGCCCCCACACTGGGTGGAACTGGGGCTGGATGGTTTCAGAGGCAGTGCAGGTCATCAGAGGAGCCTTTTTTCCCCTGCCTGTGTCTCTTCTGCGTGCAATGATGGCTCAGCTCAGGCAAGACAGTTCAGCTCTTAATAGTTTCAGATGTCTCTTCTAAAATGAGTGCAGGGAGAATTGTTCTTCCTTTAGGACAGTCCTTCACTCCTGAAATGGGAAGTTTTGTCCCTGAGACCTCTTGGCTTCTTGAAGAGATATTTTATTCTATTTTTAAAGAAAATTTAATTGACTGTAATTGTGCCTGCTAAATCTGAGCAGGATCTTGCATCTCTCAGTTCCAAATGAAAGTTCCTTGGAGTTTTAAATGAGACTTCAGGCAAATTTGATGTGCTTAGGGCAGGTAAAATAACTGGGGATAATATCCAGAATTTACCATTTGGCCTGAGACTGCAGGGAAAGGGATACAAATCTCCCCAGTTTGGCACATGGCATGCACAGAGAGAAAATTGTACTGCAACCCACAGCTTGCTTCACACCAGATCTTTTCACTGTCTGAATTTGACTCCAAGCCCACGCACGTTTCAGAGGAGAGCTATATTCTGCATCCCTAAATCCCATGAACTGCTGGAAGTTGGCACAGGTTTGTCCCCAAACAGAAACCAGAGAAAAGGCTTCCTTCCAGAAAATCTGTTGCCAGATGGTCATTTTGAGCAGAAGGAAAGGAAGAAAATGTGAAATACTGCTCTGCTTTGAGGAGTGGTTTCATAAATGCAGCTTCATGCACACTAATGTTATTGGCTGCTCCTTCCAAAGCAGTGTCAAGAAGTGGATGTGTGCAATTTACCAACGTGTCTGTTCCCTGAAATTAATGGAAAAGCCAAATTGAAAATCTTGGACTCTTAAATTCTTCTGTATTTCATCTCCTTTTTCTCTTTTCCTCTGCACAAACCCCACCACCACTCTCCGCTGACCATTTCCCAGGCCCTGCTGTTCATTTTGGTTTCTTCAGGTATTTTTTTTTTTTCTCCTGGTGCTTTTTCCTGGCACCACAGACAGGTCTGCGACTGCTGGCTGCTCTCAGCCCCTGCTTTGAGGACAGGCAGTGCCTCTGCCCTCTGCCTGCCTGCTGTATCTCACCTGTCCCTCACAAGTTCACTAATGGCCCCGATAAGCAGCTCCAGGAGGATCCAGGGATAAAATTCCTTGGGGACAGCTGATTAGGGAATATCCCACTCTGCAGCTGGTGCTGGCCCCACTCAGACTGAGCTGTCCCTGCTGTCGTGGTCGCTGTTGGTGCTTTAGGTGAGGAGAGGAGCCAAGGCTGGGGGTGTTTGTTCCCCTGCAGCTGCTGATCCTTGCAAGGCTGTGGGCACAGAGGGGTTAAACTCCTTCAGAGGAGGTGCATGGAAAACCAGCACTGTTCAAATATTGATTAATCAGATTTTATACAATGAATTAAGCTGTTTTCCCCTGTGTCTGAGCCCTGTTAACACCTGGGAGGGGAGGGAGAGCTTCTGTGGGGCCAGCAGTGGGACAAGAGGAATGGGCAGGAATTGATCCCAGAAAATTCCACCTGGATTTGAGGAAAAGCCTTTTTCTGGGCAGTGCCAGCCCTGAGCAGGGCCCAGAGGGGCTCTGAGGGCTCATGGCAGAGCAGGCTGGACCCTGCTGTGCCCTGGACTGGCCCTGCTGGAGCAGGAGGTGGCACCAGGGACCCTCTGTGATCCCTCCAGCCTGAGCCACCCTGGGATTTTGGGTTCCCTGCTGCTCATTATCATTGGCATCCCTGCTGTTGGATTTTGCTTTTTACTGACTTAGAGATGGGGCAGCTGAGAGGTGTTTTAAAAAAACTTTTATTCTATTTTTAGTCTCATGTGAAGGGTGAGATAATACAGATATAATTTACACTATTACAATCAGAAGCTAATTATTTTTTGATTACATGATAAGTGTTTCTTGGCTTATTAGCTTTAGTCACACTATGCTCTAAATGCTTTAAAGCTAATAATTTAAAATTACCCCTCATGGGTCTTACCACAATGCATCTTCCACAGTTCTATTTCTCTAAAGCATCCAGTCTTTTTTGCAAGGCCATCCTTTGAAACTTGTTTCTGGTTCAGTTTCTCAACAATGTCTGTCCATTCCACGGCATTTCTAAGCCAGCATTTCTTACCTCAGGGTTTGCATGCAGATTTGTATTATGTGAGCCTTCTGCCAGGCACTGGGAATTTTGTGTAAATGCATTTCCTCCACTCTGCAGTGCTTCCCAGCCCCTCTCTGTGCCCATGAGCAGCGCAAGGTTGCCTTCAAGTGAAAGCAGAAAGGAACTGCAGGGAGGGACGGATGAGGGCTGGGGGAGCTGCAGCTCTGCACCTCACAGGACAACAGAATTTATGAATTAAAAAGACAGGAACAAACTGCCACCCCGATAACGTGACAAATTAAAATTTTGGTCACCCCGACTAGAATCTGTGTCTCCGAATCCACAGAATTTGCGCTCCTGTCCCAGCGCTGCTCACAGACTGAGCTGGGGCTGGGTGGGAGGGGTTGGTGCTGCCAAAAGGAGTCAAAGCTTCACCTTTGAGAGTCAACACCTGACACGGGGCTGTTCTCACCCTCCTCTGCTTTTCCTTCTGTGGAAATGAGTTTTTGTGTCCACCCACCCTGCCTGACACCAAGGGCCAGATCCTGAGTGTGTAAAAGGATGAGCTTTGCTCTCCCTCCCCGCAGCCCATTGCTCTGCTTTTCTATTAATGGAGAATTTAAAATATCTCATGTATTAGTGGCAGGTAATTTTGGTCAATTTGGATTATATTTCTCCTAAAAAATGCAACTAACTTCAGAACTACTGACAGAAGTGGTCTGAGCGTAACTTTCCTGAAAATAGCCTTATCTAAATTTTATTTTCTTTTACTAAAATAGCTCTTGAAATAATATCTCAGAGTTTACTTATAGTTAATATCAACTTTCCACTGTTTCAGAGCCCAACATCCATTTTTTGGAGGTTCTAAATTAATATTATTTTTATTTCAAGTCCTTGCACCTCCTCTGCTGTTACCCTCAGAGTTCTATGAGAAACTGGATACTGGGAGGAGAAAAGTGAGCTCCTCTCCAGAAATGAGGAGACCTAACTAGGAGTGTCAATTTAAACAAATTATAAATCTCCAGCTGCTCTATGTCCTGTCCCCATCAGCAGTTGGAAGGCAGGAGAGTGTGAAAGGCTTTTTTTTTGTCTTTCCTAATGCCCTAAATCCACATGGGAGGGAATTCTAGGACTGGGGACAATGTGTTAGAGGCTGTGGGGCCATATTTGACTTTTTAGACTCTGAGCAAATCACATTTGTTTCGCATTTCCTTCCTGTGGTGGATGTGGCTGTGCAGGGCAGGCTGCTGGGAGCAGACCCAGGGAGAGAATTTGGCAGATAATTTGATTTTAGCTGGGTGCTCAGCCGCGCAAAGCTGCACTTCTGCAGTCAGACAAGGGGCTGTGAGTGCAGTGTAACAATAAACCACCAAATCCCACAGACCGTTCCCCAGTTTGGATGTGCCGGGGTTTTTCTGGGCTGGCAGAAATCCCACCCTGCCCCAGAGCTCCCATCCGTTGGGGTTTTGCTGCTGCCTGGAACCGCAGCTCCTGCACAAGGGGTTTTCCTCCCTCTTGCTGAAGATGGTGCTGCAGAATCGGGAATTGTGGCTCTGGAGAGGAGCGTGGGTGGGCGCTGCTGCTGGGGGCCGCGGCCTCCTCCTCCTCCTCCTCTTCCTCCTCCTCCTCCTCTTCCTCCCCTCCCAAAGCTGCAGGAGCTGCTGGCAGAGCTGGGGATGCTCCTGCCCTCCCTTCCAGGGAAAATGGGATCCCTGGGGATGCTCCCACACCTCCTGTGCCCCACAGATGTGGGGGTGTCGGGGCAGGATGGGATGGGGGGACCCTCCCCCACCTTTGCCACGGTGCTGTGCCTTCTCCTCACCTGCGCAGGAGGGGAGGTTCGGGCGTGGGGCTGCTCCACAGCCAGGGGATGCACTGATGTTATCGTGATTTAAATCAAGATTTTCCAGTTTCGAATCCCAGTCCTGTCCCAGGACTTCCTTGCAGGGATCCTGGTTCATGCTTCGTAGACAGATTTCCTGCCTGATGGGCTCTGGGGAATCTCTTGGCAGCAATTTAGGATATTACTGCCCCTGTTTCCCCACCTTGGGGACAGGACAGGCTGCACTTGCAGCTCTCCAGTCTTAAAACTTGGTTTATTTATTTATTAATTTTCCTATTTATTTTGTTTTTGTTTTGTTTTTGTTTTTTGGGGGTTTTTTAATTTTTTTTTTTCTTCTTTCTTTTTGGTTTTTTTGGGGTTTTTTTTTTTGGTTTTTTTGTGGGGGACAAACTGACCTTTGCCAATGGTTTCAGTTTACGTACCAAACCCCTCCTGAGATGGAGGTGTGGGTCTCATGGGGCAGGTTTTGCTCCAGGAGTGGTGACCCTCACCAAAATCCTGTAGGGATCCTAAACTGGGCTGCTGTGGTTGACCAGAGAATGTCACTCAGAACCTTAAACAACTGCATAAAATTTGTTCTGGATTTCCCATACCTGTACACATTTACCTTGTCCCACTTATCAGGCATTTATTCAGATTTTCAGTAGGATTATTTATTCCATAAGAAAATTATGCCGCGTATATTTTTTAAAAAATTTGTTTCCCTTTTTTTTTTGTTTTCTTTCATGGTTTATGAAATTTATCAGGATTGAAATGGAAAATCAGAAAAGAAATGAGAAGGAATTATTATCTAAATTAAACTGTCTAATGTGTCAACTACAGATGAAAAATAAAGAGTATAAAGGCCTGTTCTGTGTATAAAGCTGATTTGTTGACGGAATTTTTAAGTAGGGAGTGAAAAGAAGTATTTTTGCCGGTCAAGGTCTTCACAGTTTTAGTGGTAGAATATATTTTGGACTTTCTGATGACTAGAAATGGAAAATAAACTTTCCTGCTTTTCAATTCATTAATTAACGCCTGAATGATAAAGTACCCCACTCAAATTAATTAAATAAATCAGAATGAACAATTCTGATAATTTTTTCTGTATTTGCAGTAAAAGTTATTTTCCTCAAAATTTGTTGAGTTTTTTGCCACGTTCGGGTCATGGTGTGTCGCTTCCACCATCTCAGCAGTTTGACTTTCCTTTAAAACGTTCTCATCATGTATAATTTGTGCAATTTTTCCCTGTAGTGCAAAGGATTTTGAGACATGACGGTATAACTTTGATTCTATTTCTGATGTTATTTTAAATTCAAGAAGGCAAAATGAAAAAAGCCCTAAACTGTAATAATTTAATGTACATCTCCACCAGGAGCCCCACTGGCTGCCCGTGCATGACCCAGCAGGTATTTTCAGCCTGGCACTGCTTTTGTTGGCATTGTTGGCATCCCTCCACTGGGGAGGATTTCTTATTTTCTGCTCTCACCCTCCTGACATTTATTCCTGGAGCTCTAAGAGTTGTTGTGAGGGGTTTGGACTTTTTTGAGCTTAAGGATTCTGCTGGGGATGTCTTCCCAGTGCCCAGAGCTGCAGCCTGGCATGGGCAGAGCTGGGACACCCCGCACTGCTCTGGGTTAATTTGTCAATTCAGGAGCCCTGCTTGGCCCTGAGGAAGCCACCAGCACCCTGGGCCATACCTGGAGCCCCAGCTGAATGTCTTGGGAAACAAAACCCATATCAGCTGGCTCCTGACACCTGTATTTTGGCAACAAACCCTTTCTGTGCCCTGCCAGGCGCTGCTGCTGTGCTACGTGGTTTTGGGCCAGTCACTTCTCACCTTTGCTCCTTTCATCCTTTGCTGTGGCTCTCCCCAGCGTCGCCTCCTCGGCCCAGGGACTCCTGTACCATGTATTTACCTGGTTTGAGGAGGGTAATAATGGGTAATAATCATCAGGGCCACCTGCAGCAGGTCTGACGGGTCCAGCTGGCCGAGCACGGGCACAGCACGTTCCCTGCTGGGCTGTGCTGGGCACCAGTGCCCACAGCTCCCTCCTGCTTGGTGCTGGGCTGCCCAAAATCTGGGAGCTGGGTGGGATGAGGGAACAGAGAATGGGTGCAGGAATAGCAGGATGTGGTGGCAGTGGACACAAAGTTGTGTGTGCTGGCTTTGCCTTCCTGCTGGACAGGCACATCCCTTGGCTTTGCCTTCCCGCTGGACAGACACATCCTTTGGCTCTTGGGGTGTTTTTTGGGGACCAGAGCAGCCTCCCCTGTGTGCACAGGCTGAGCCTCATTAGCAGCTCATTAGTAATGTCTCCGGAGTGATTTCTTCACTCCCTTGCCTTCCACACAGTCTCTCCTTGCAGAGGATGGTTGTCCTCAGGGAAGGGTCGAGCTGAGTTTGCCTCTTGAAATACACCCACAGCCAGCAATTTGTCAGCTCCACTCCCTTGAAACCCCTGTGAGAGGGAATTGTGGAGCAGCTCAGAGTCCCCATTTGCCTTCTCATCTTTCCACATCTTCTCTGTTCCTCCCCTTTCTGCCTTCTCTGTTCTTACACTTTCCCTTCCACTTGTTCCTTGCCTCTCTCTTTCTCCTCATTTTTTCCTCTCTCTTTTCTACCCCCTTCTCTTCCTCTCTCTCTCTGTGCTGCTGGATATTCTGAGCAGTGACAGCAGCTGCTGGGAGCTGGAATCCAGGGAGATAACAGCACTGCCATGAGAACCAGCCTGCCCAGCCACAATTAGCCCTGCTGATATCTTTCACCTGGGCAGAGCTGCCTTATCATCGCTACTTCTTGGAAAATGAAGGGTCACAGATACTGATCACAGACTGCAGCATTTCCCTCTGGTTTTTGCGTTGCTGGAATCCCTTTCTGGCTCCCCTCTCCCCAGGATTAGTTCTGCATCCCTGTGGTTCAGCTGTGCTGCTGTCAGATGGAAAGCAGGCACCGGAGCTTCCCAGTGCTGCTGGCTGGAGCAGAGACCCAGGAAAATCCACCTGGAGTGAGTGACACCACAGCCAGGAACCCTGGCAGTTCAAAGCCAGAAATAAAATAGCACAGCAGTGCTCCAGGGCCTCTCTCTGCTGAATCCTTGCCCTGTCTTTGGGAGCTGTTGAAGGGCACAAGGCAGAGGGGATTTTTCCTGTGGGGCTGATCCAGTCCCACCCTGACCCTGCAGGGAATGGATCTCTGTTCTCTAGGGATATGGAGATATTGGCAAATACCCCCACTGGTTTTTTTTCTCACCCTGGATGGGCTTTAGCAATTATTTCTAAAGCCTGTAAATAGTGGGGTTGTCCTTCCTGTGTTTTGGTGGCAATTTCACCTGTGTGATAAAGAGAAACCAGGGCCAAATTTGTGCTGCTGTTTCGCGGGCTGTAAGATTGCAATCAGAATAATTTTTGGTTTATCCCAGTGGCAGACTGGAGGCACCAGCCCTCCTGTGACACCAGAGTGGCCTTGCCAGTGCCACAGGAGGGTCCCTGGCTCTGGCCCTGCTGTTTTCCTGCCGGAGGACTGAACTGTGAGCGCGGGGGTGTGTGCCCTGCAGCGTATTGGAGCAGGGGTTGTGCAAGCCTTACTACGGCTGCAGCTGCACCTGTGGGCAGCCAGGGCCTCGTGTGGGGCTGGGGCATCTCCTGGACTGGGCTGACCCTGCCTTTCATGTGTGTCCCTGCAGTGACCGTGCGTCAGCGCCGTGCTGCTGCTGCTGCGCTGTGGGCACACGACGTGCCTGCCCCAGAGCCCTGCAAAAGCCCTCCTTGCCCTGCTGATGGGGCTCCAAAGTGAGCCCTCACTGCTTTTGTGAACCCTGAAAGGGTTTTCAGTTCACTCATTTTCTTGTACCGTAAAGAATTGCTAAGATAGAGCAATACTTGCATTCTTAATTCAAAGATAAGGATGGGTGTTGCACTGGAGATTTTATTTTTCCTATAAAATCTGGGCTTCCCATTTCATCCTCTGCCCTCTCTGCCCTGCCTGTGCCTCGTGCTGGTGGAGAACATGATCCTCCTTTGAGCTGCCCACAACCCTTTGTCCCGACAGAAGAAAACATAGGTGAATCGCCAGAGGAATGTGAATCCAATAAATTGCAACATTTGGATGTTTATCTGACCCTCAGTGTTTACAAGGTTGGCTGGCAGTGGCACGAGAGAGGGTTTGACCAGCTTGTTGGTCAATTGGGCTGAAATCTGTTCTTGTCTGGTCAGTCTGGCAGTGCCCTAAGAACAGCTTGTTCCAAGCAAGCTCCTAAATGAGTTTATGTGCTGAACTGGCGTCATCCCATGTTCTCACTACTGTCTCTGCTCCCTTCTCACTCCACCCCTTCAGGTTTTTGATTTCTGTGCTATTGCTCAGAATAATTATTCTATTTTTCCCCCCAAAATGGTCTCATCCTGCTACTGTTTTCCTTGGGGAGGTACAGCTGTCTTTTCTCCTTTAAAGAGAGGGCCTGACCTTTTTTTCCAGGCTGTGCTAAAGCTGTGACATGTGACCGGCAAAAGGGAAGTGTAGGATGGCCAGAATTCAAGCAATAGGATATATAATGTCATAAACCTTAGTAAACTCTATTGCAGATTTTTAAAAGCAGTATTCAAGACTTATCCTTGTCATACTTAAAGAGTTGTACAATTCTGGATTATGTGGAGAGGCAGGATGGATTTCCTGCTTTTCCATGGTTTGCAAATGGTCTGTGCTTAGGGAGTGCTGCATGAAAAGCCCGTGCCTCAGATCAGGCATTGCTGAACGTGGGAAGTTTGAGGACAGATTATTTTCAGCCTCATCTCTTTTCTGGCTTTGACAAGACTGTCCCTGATAAGCCTGTGGAGTCAGGGAAGCTTCAGTGATTAGGAAAAAGCCCAATCCTAATGTACTGCTGTTGTTATCAGTGGGTTGTTTTAGAGGTTCTGATGAACCCAAGATCCTTTAATTGTTACCCCAGACTCGTTGCCCAGCCCTGTGGCCAGCTCTCCCCAGCCCGTGTCCCACACACAGAGCCACATCTCCTTTCCCAGGAATCTGCAGAGTCAGCCCTGCTGCCAGGGGCTGCTGGCACTCTCAGGAGCCCTTTATTGCTGCAGAGCATTTCCAGCCTCCCTGGGCATCCTCTGCCCCCTCCAAGCCATCCTGGCTGCTTTGAATCCCTCTTTCTGTGCAGGCTGAAACCCTTTTAATGAGCTTCTGCAGACTCATCACCAGTTAGTGGCAGCTTTTGGGTCAGCAAGTGTAGGTGGGAGAAAACCACGTAATTCCTGCCATTGCTGTTGCAAAGCATCTTGTGCAGGCAGTTAATGCTGAGTGCCCAGGCAGGCACTGTTTCATTTTCTGCATGGGGAGGCAAAGGGAAATGTTTCCTTCTCCTGTTTTTGGCCAGGGTTCTCTCCTGTGATACACGGATCAGTAGCCCCAAGGTTGGGGCTTGCTGACAGCCAGGAGCTGCTGCAATCATAAATAATAATAATATTTTACAGAAGTCTTGAAGCATGTGCACTGCATCCCTCTGCAAACTGATTTTGTAGTGACTTGGTTTCATGTCAGTTTAGCAAAATGCTGAATGTGCATAGTTCCTCTTCATTTTATCTTAAAATAGGACATCTAAATAAGGAGCTCTGTAGGCCTTTCCCAGTCTCTCCTGGCTGTCAGCTTTCACTGAGCTTCCCCACACCTCCCACTGCATTTTTCTCCAGGGTAGGAAGAGACTCTGCAATGTAAGTGGGATTATTCATGGGTGACAAATGTAGCCCGGTGTGACTGTGGGATATAGAAAAGCAGCTACAAACTGCAGAAAATCTGAGAGATGGAAGTGGGGTTTCTAGCAGGGATTTCATGCCATAATGGCTCAGCTAGCACAGGGCTGATGCTGTGCTGGGTTACGATGCAGCCTGGTTTTAGCTTTTCCATGAGCTGCTGTTTCCAGTGGCACTGGGGTGGGAAGCTGGTGCTGCCTGTGCCACGGGGACACTCTGCTCCTGCACTGTGTCAGCCAAGCCAGCCTGGGTTCAGCCCTGCTGAGGTTCCTCTTGCTCAGGGCTGGTGGCTGCGGTGTCACCAGAGCCACTGAGATGTGTGGCAGCATATCCAGCACTGCCCCTGGGGCTCTTCCTTCCAGCAGAATTCCTTAAAACAGCCTCCATCTACATGGAGATCCTCGCAGCAGAGAAAGGCTTCTTACTTGAAAAGAATTTCTAAATCAACTCCAAGCCACGTTTTTATAGGGGAGGATGGTATTTGCAGAAAAGGTTAAGGCTCTAACAGGCAGTATTCTTGGAGATAGGAATTCTCAGCCCTTGCAGCTTCCCATAATTTGACGTGTCTCTAACCCTCGAGTCCCCAATCGAGAAAGATATTCCCATTTCACATTCCCAATCAAGAAAGACACCAGGTTTTCATTTCAAACTGGCTGGGAGGTTCTTCCCCTCTAGAAAACTTACAGCAACAAAAAAGGTGAGGATTTCATTAATTACAAGGTTCTGCTTAGCCCCAGCCCCGTCCAGGACCCGTTGGTGCTGGTGCTGCAGGAAGGACCTGGGAAAGGCTTTGGGAGGCACCAGAGGAACTCCTGCATCCCCTCTCCAAAATCCCCCCCTGGCTGCTCACAGGGCAGCTGCCCACCCTGGCCCAGGCTTTGCTCGAGGCTGGAGATGAGCTGAACTCATCCCTGGGGGAACAGGCAGGAGAATTTGTGCCTGGAGCAGGTGTGAGAGAAGCCTTTCCTGCGAGAGTCTCTGAGAGGAGCATGGAAACACGAACAGAACCAGCAGTGAAAACTGAGTGGGATTTGTGTTTCTGGTGAGATGTCAGGAAATAGCTTTAGAAAATGCTCTGCTGAGAGGCTTCCCAGCAAGCTTTTAACTGTTCCCTCACCTGGGCAGATGGCTGGGACGGATTCCTCAGGCGTGACGCAGCACGGAGCTGCTCTGGAGCCGCCTGGGCTCTCCTGGCATCTCCAGGCAGAGCAGGGGAGGGAAGGGCACACCTGGGAACCTGGGCAGAGCAGGCAGGAGCGCTGGCAGCGGCTCTGACTCAGCTCACCGTGTGGGCTGACATATGGAAATTGCCATATACATTTGTAAATGTTTTGGTATGCCTGAGCAAGCCAATATCTGGAATTAATTTTGTTCTTTTGGGAGGCAAGACAGGGGAGCCCGTAAAGAGGATAAGTCCAAATGGATCACAAGTTTGAATACTGGGGGGGTTTCGTTCAGCTGGCTGTGGATGCGCATTTGCAGTTTGAATTTTCTGGGTTTGGTTTTCCTCACCTCACTTGTAAAGGGACTCGGAACAAATTGAACTAAGATCACTCCAGCCTCGAAGCAGACTTGTAGCTGGTATTAAACATATTTTAGTGGGTTGTGCAATGCAGAATCCTTGCTCTGCAGTCTGTTTTAGTGTTTCTTTTTCTCCCTGTGCTTCTGCACTTTTTAATGTCAGCACTCTGTTACTGACTGTGCTATTTTGTGAGACGTGATGCCCTGAGGGGAGCTGGGGGTCCTTTCTCCATCACTAACATTTGCCACTTTGGGGAGCAGGATGCAGGCTCACCATTTTTCATGTTAGGAGATGAAAAATAACTTTTTTTTTGGTCGAAATCGTGGGGAGGAGGCAGAATGCAGCTACCTCAGCTGCATCACAGCCATGGTGAGGAGCAGCTCCTGCAAGCAAAAAATGCACTGGGATGGTGAATGTCAGCGAAGGGTCCACACCAGCTATTCCTTGGTCTGAGCTCACATCCCAGCAAATTCTGTGACAGCTCTGCTGGCAGGGTGCACTCTCCCGTTGGTGTTTGACAGTCCATGACAGGATTATAAAGAGCTGCTGCACCTACAGGCAAAGAAATGCTACAGGTCCTACATTGCTGCAAATCACATTTAGGCTTGTGAAGCCCATCTCATCCAAAGGCTTCAACTGGATTAGTTATTTTTAAACCCCACAGAAGGAGTGTTAAAAATGTGCTTTTTCATGCAAGCAGCCTTAAAAAAAAAATAAAAATCCGTGCTTTATGTTCTGAGGTGCTTTCTCATAATTTCCCCATCCCTTTGCTGCCTACACCCCGACATGGTATGAAAATGACTTTGGAGACAACACAAAGGGCTGTTTCTGCAGCTTGCTTTTTGTAAACCTTAGGGTTTTGCTTTTCTCCTTTGCTGAAACTCCAGTAAGCATCTAAGATTTCAATATGTGATTTAAGAGAGAATTACAGCTCCTGTGATATCCCTGCACAGAGCCACTGGCTGGTGCTTACTGATAGGTTATTAATAGCTGTCAGTGGGGAGTGAAAATAGATGTCCTCTGGTTTTAGGGTAAAATCTTGAAGGGGTGGCTGGCTGTGTGACATGAACTGAGTCTCTCATAGGTGCAGGACGAATCTTATCAGCTCTTGCAGCTTGCAGCAAGGTTTGCTGCTGTATTTGCTAATGGGTCTGGCTGGAATCCAGGGTTCGGGCTTTGGGGGCTGCCAACACCTTGGCCGCAGGCAGGTGCTGTGGTCAGCCACAGATGCCCTCCCCGCTGCTCTGGGATGCTCCCAGGGATGCTGGGCTGTGCCTGAAGCCAGCCTGGCTGAGCTCAGTGTGCCAGCTCCAAAGGGCTTTGGGAACCTGGGATCACCAGGGCAGTGAGGACAAACCCCAGGAGTGCACCCCTGCTCCTGCCCCAGCCTCACCCTGCCGACCCAGAGCCATGGGGCGCCTGCAGTGACCCCAAGACATGGGGAAACCTCCTGGTGGAGGGGCTTTGTCTGAGCTGCAGAACTGCAGGACTTCTGCTCCCCGCTTTTCACCCTGGGGTTGGTTCTGCATCTCCCCTCCTGCCTCAAGGCCCCAGCTATCAGCAGAGAGGTCTCCCTCTCCTGGGGAATGGCACACAGCCTGTGCCCTGCTCTAAAGGGGGGATTGGCTCTGTCCCCATGTCCCTGTGGCACTGCCTGGCCGGGGGCACCAGCAGCCAGGTCACCCCAGCCCTGCTTGGCTGCGGCTGCTGGCTCAGCTTCAGAGCGCTTCTCCCACCCCTTATCTCACAGCAGCTGCAATTCCAGCTACACAAAACCCAGCCACAGACTTACTCCAAACATTTATTAGTGTTTAAGGAAAATAATAGTGTGTGAAAGGTACAGAGCTTTGTCTAAAGCCATATGCATTTTCTTTATTTACAAGCTTATTTGGCTGCAAACTCTACACGAGATAAAACTAGTATGTTTTTCTCACAGAGATTTGGAATTAAGGACAGTTTGTCTTTTATTTATTTATTTCATTTTATTTTTCTCCTTTTAGTTCAGCACTGTAAGTTAGGACAGCATTTGCCAGGGTTTACTGCTATCTTTTTTCCTGTAGGCGTTTTGCTTCTCTCGCAGCATTTTCATTCCAGAACAAGGCTCATTCCAGATGCAAAGCATAAAGGAAACATTCATACCTTGGCTTTTAAGCTAAACCTCCTTCATGAACAGCAAGTTCATAAGGAATGTTAATTAAAGCATCATACAGTATCTAAATGGACTTTTTTTTTCTCTTTTTTTTTTTTTTTATAAAGAATTAAGGCTATGTAGATGTCACAATAAAATAATCTCAGGTAAAACACACCCTATCTGTTAGATATGAAAGAAAGGTTTAACAATAAATAAATGATTTATGCTGTCAATAACATTATGGAACTGTATAAAACTATATTTACGCAGCTTTAAACATAAAAAAAACCATACTAGTGGCATGAATATATACAACACAGGTCATGACATACGTTTAAATTATCATAGCCAGCAGTGTTCTTTTTTTTTAAATGGGGACACTATAATAAATAGAAATGTTAAATATTTACAATAATAGCATATGTGGAATCAGTAGATGAACACATAAAATCTTCACACACAGAGGAAAAAAAAAATGATGCCTTATACAAAAATCCCTCCCACCCACAGCTCCCCAATTTTCATTGACTAAACAAGGGGAATACACAATTTTCCCCACAGAACCAATGAATACAAATAAAACTGTATGCATGCTGAGGTGATATGTTGACTGAGACATTCAAAGATGTAGATCTCTGTTTGGTTCCCATTGATGAATCAAGACCTCTAATGACAGAGGGATCTTATTTTAGTTCAATGCAAGAACATTGGTAGCAAGTTGTTGTTTCTGGTTTGTGTTAGCTTTTTTTTTTTTTTTTTTAATTATTTTTTGTGCTAAAATGCTTGGATTGTCTTTTTGGTTTGAGCTTGTTCTTCGTGGTGGTGCTGTGCCACCAAGGGGGAGAGGACACTTGCAGGAAACCCACGGGGAGGCACGTGCCAGAAACCTTCTTGGGGCACCACCAGCAGGATTTTGGAGCAGAGGAGGTGGCCAAGAGAGTCAGGCCCACACCAGGGTGTTCTGTGGGGCAGCCTGGGTGTCCCAGGGGTGGCTGAGCTGTCACCAGCCCCACGGGGCAGATGCCACACTCACTGCACCATCACCGAGGTCTCTGCTGCTACAGCACCTGGCCTGATCCCAGCTCTTCCCACTGAAACCAAATGAAAATTTCATCACAGAACTTTGCTAAAACCGGGCAGGATCGAGGCCAGGTCTCTAAGCAAAGACCTGGTGATCACAGAGACACCTTTTCAACTCAACTGTCCCTCTTGCCTCCTACGTGGTCGCTATTTAAAGCGGTGCCTCCAAGTTCTGCGGGTGGATCCCTGCATTAAACCCTGAATGTAGCTATTAGGAGCCGTGCTCACTTAGCAGGAACTGAAATCTGAGTTGGAAATTGTAGCCAAATTCCAACACCCTCCTCTCCTGTTTATGCAGCTCCTTCCCACCATGCAGCAAGACGTACGTTGGTTCATGGGTACGTTCTGTCTCTGCTGAACTGCCTTCCTGCCCCCACAGCTTTCCTCCCAAACTTTCCAAATGAGAAGGCTCCAATCCCCAGTGTGATTCCCACTTTCTAAGAAAACCTCCCTTTTTTCCTCTAGAGGAAGCTGAGAGCTCACCCTCCTGTCCCTGTGGGTGCTGCAGCCTCCCCTTCCAGTACAATATCTGGGAATATAGGATTGCAGAGCTGCAACCTGAGAATAACAATTGCATAGGGGGTAGGAGAGATATGGCCAAACGCCTCATTCACACTTGAAACTGCTTAAAGACAATCAACTCTTGACACTCTTCACCTTTCCTAACTCGTTCTGTGGAGATTGGTTGTCGTTACCTGCACAAGAATTACAAAACCCAAGTCAATCCCCTCTCCTTGTCTTTGGCATTTGGATAAACCAAGCTATAGGCAGGTTAGAGTGGGGCTCCACATCCCAGCAAACCACACCACACTGCTAAGGAGAGGCAGACTTCTGATGGGCCTTCAATGCAGCCCTGGTAAGAACTAAACATATGGGGATTTATAGGGTCCTTTGCTGTCTGAGCCCACACCTGCCCCTTCAGGCTTGGGCTGTGAGGGTGGAAGACCTGTATCACTGAGGGGGCAGATGGAAGCAGAGAATATGCACAGGGCCGTCAGAGGTCCATGAGAATGCTTTTGGGGGTCCTCCACACCCTGTGCAAGTCTTAACAGTCACGTTGCCTTGTCTGGAAGCTGATTACTTGCCTTTGAAGTGACTGGGTATGGTTCTGTGATCAGCAAGTGTCAAGTTATGCAGCTGTTAAAAACTAACAGGGGGCACTTAAAACCAGGCAGCGTTGCCCAGGTGGGAACAATGGCTCAGAAGTTACTTCAGAGAGAGCGGTGGAGCTCCAGACCACACGGTTCCTGTGCCAGAGACAGGGCAGCTCCTTCATTAGAGAGCTTCACACAGAGAGCCCTGAGCTCTGGCGTTCCCAGCCACAGGCAGAAACCAAATCCCCCTGGAATTCAGCCATCTGCTGTGAGGCTGTGCCCTGAACCTTTGGAGGTGCTAAGCCACAAGCAGCCACATGCAGCCTGGCAGAGCCCGCTTGGAACCTTCTCCCCTGCCAAGGAGACCAAAGGGAAAAAAAAAAAAACCCAAATGAAAAAAAAAAAAACCAACAAAAACCCCAAAAACCAAACCCAACCCAACAAGATCCTAAATTTCAGATGATGTCCGTTTCATAACAAAAAAAAAACAAAATAAAAAGGGGGAAAGAATTTAGCTGGAGACATTTTGCCACCCGAGCGCCGAGTTTGCTGGATCGATAACCCATTGCCACTGCTCTCCCTTTGCTACTATATACACACTGATGCCGAGGTCCATAGATATCTTGCAATGCCCTGTGCTTGACCTCTGAATGGGAAATGCTTTGGAATGTCCATAGACAGGAGGATGGAATCAAGGGAGGAGGTTTCGGGGAGGGGAAGGGGGAGCCGGTGCCTCTTTTCACCTCCGGATGTCGGAGAAGTCGGACAGTTCGTCTGCCCGGTCCAGGATGCCGTGGGCCCCTTTGGGAGCGTGGCCCCCAGCTTTGACCCGGGCGTTGGAGTGGCCCTTGGTACCTCTCTCTGCCTTGGCTGCTCGTGGGCTCTCCCTGTGCTCGGCGTCAGCGTGGGCTGCCATGTCCCCGCGGCCTGCAGCGGCCCTGCTGCCTTCCCCCGCCTTCCTGTCGTCCCCGTGCACGGCCGAGGTGCAGAAGCTCAGGATGGAGCAGAGGCTTCCCCAGTTCTGCTCGCACTGGGCCTGGACGCTCCTGGTTATTGCCTTTTTCACCTCCTCGCCGCAGGTCAGCAGGATGTTCACTAGGTCAACGTAAGGCCTGCGGGGAAAGGGCAGCGGTGAGAGAAAAGTTAAAAATCCACCCCAGGGAATCGGTGAAGAATCTGCCTCACCCTCCCTGGGCATAGCAAATCCAGTGGTGTGAGTCCCTGGCACCCCCTGACTCAGCAGCAATTCTGCCCATGTTAATTATGGAAAATCCCATATTCTAATCAGGCATTTTGCTGCAGGAAATGCACGGTGGCATCCTGTCAAAGCCTCTCTGGATTGATCTTGCTTGCTCTCCCCCTGGAGAGACTCTGGGAGAACTGGAATGTTCACCAGAGAACAGATGAGCACTTGCTTGGCAAGTGGAAGAACTGTCTCACACTTTCTGCCTCCTTCTCTTTCCATACCCTCCCATCTTTGTCACTCAGGACAGCAGGCAAAGGACACTTGCTCCTGCCCAGGGCCATCAGCTTCACCAAGCAGGCTCTGCATTTGGGTGAATGGCAGCTACAGAGCATTCTCCAGCCCCAGTCTGCAAGAGGGAGGCATTTTCTCACTCAGCTAGAGTGTCTCTGGCTTTCCTCATCATCTCTGGAGCACTGGGTGCTGATCTCCATCACAGGCAAGATCCTATCTGGACCCAGGATCTGCCTGAACAGAGCTCAGACAAATGGAATCCACTTTGGTGGCACTTTTTTCTTCCCACACCAAGTCTTATTTCTTCATTTCCTTACAGAGGTTTCAGTATCCACCTTTTCCCAGCCAAACAAGGCCTCAAAACGTGTCCTGGCTGAATCTCCCCCTGTGCTTCTCACCCACCCCTGAGTGTCCCCAAGGCACCAGCAGCTTGAGCACAGGCACTTGGGCTTCTCAGCCACAGGTCACCGAGTGCAGCAATTTTAAAATACTTGTGGTCACAAGTTTTGTGGGTCAATATTGATGTTGTCTATTGACACAACTGCTCAGCTGCTTGCAGCCCCAGAAGGACGTGCTTAAAAATCTTCCACGGCAGGAACCAGCCACAGCACAAGGGGAAAGCAGCAGTCGTGGCTGTGTGGGGTGGGTGGTGGGGCTGCCCCTCCTGGGCACCCCATCCACCAGCTCTGCTGCCTGTGGACAAGTCTAAATCTCTTCTTATTAACTTAAGACAGAAGAGATGAGGAAAAACCAACACATTATGCTCAGTGTCTAACTTTACCAACCGCTTAAACTCATTTTGAATCGCTAATCTTGGAGAGCCACCTATTCCCCCTATCTCAAAATATTTCCCATGGTTGGATTGCTCCTACTGCTCAAAAAAAAAAAAAAAAAAAAAGTTACTTGGAATGCAGCAGGGACCAATCTGCCAAGGCCTGTCACCACTTCCACCATAGCAAATCAGCCTGACCCCCACAGCTGACTCAGGAGGAGGCTTCGCTGCCCGACCGCGTTCCGAACACTCATCGGGAGAGAACAGCCAGGGCACAACAGAGAGCAAGCCTGAGAGCTGCCACTTGCTCCTCTGCTCTCAGGGTTTTGTTTTAAATGTAAAGCAGGAGATAAGAGAGAGCTGAGCACGTTGCATACAAAGTGATCCAGCAAAAGGACATAAACCTCTGTCCCTCCCAAGGAATGAGCTCTTGAAATTGGGCATAACCTCTGCAGAAATCTTTGTAAGAAAAAAGGTCGCTGGTATGACTAAAAAGTGGCTCAGCTGCCAAATATTTCAGGTATTCAGAGCCTGCCAGAGCCCTGCGGATTAATACTGGCCCATTTCTCCTTGCCTGTTTTACTTTCTGCATTTCAGCCGGCCTGACCAGAGCACCTGAACTGAGCACAAGGCTGCGAGTCAGCAGACGTGATTTTATTTCCAGCTCTGCCACACTTGCCTATTGATCTCGAACAAGTTCCTTAATTCAAGAGCTTCAGAGATGGCCTCTAAATTTAGGGGAGGGGAGGAGGCTGGCTGGTTCTATTTGGGGAGTCCCGCATAGGAGAGCCGAGCTCCCACTCCGGGAGATGCTGGAGTGTAGGAAGCGCTAAATGAGATCATGCAAATTATAGGTGTTCAGCTGAATGACCCTCTCTTCTCCAACCAACAACCCCCCAGCCCAGCTCCCCAGAAATAAGCAGCTGCCTCTGAGCATTCCTGCTTGAGCCTGTTCATAAAACAAGGATAACTCACTCCTCCTCGGACAGGCTTTTGGCTCGCACGGTTCTTTTCATCCCCAAATGATGGGGGGGTTAATTGGTGCCAAGTACCCAATTTATAGCTGCTGACACAGCCCAGGCAGTGCCCAGAGAGGTGCTGCTGGGCAGGATGGAGCCCTGCTGCCCTCCTCCCCCAGCCAGCAGGATGCTGCCCATGGCCCTGGGCACAGCAGCTCTGCCCCCAGCCATGCCTTTGATCCCAGCCTCAGGAATGTCCAGGGAAAGGGCTTTGCTTTCAGGCCACCATGTCCAGCTGGAACAAACCACAGCACAGGATTTATGGGAGCAAATTGGCACTGAAGCATCTCTCTGCAACTGCAGCTGAAATATTAGTGGGGGGTGGTTTTCAGCACTAAGGGAGGCAGAGCACAGCTCTTTTGGGTAGTGAGGAAAATAAAATGCAAGGCTAAAATTCCCAAAGAAGTGATTCTGCAAAAAAATTTCTCTCATGACTGCTGGGATTTGAGTTTCTGTGCTAATATCAAGGCACAGAGGTGTGGTAGGAAGATGCTCTAAGGTTAAGCTTGATGCCAGGCTGTGGCTCAGCCTTGTTTCAGGAGTGAGATGTTCACCTGCAAGAAAAACAGGCTCTGATTTTTGCATTTGTGCACAAAGAGTCAGTGCAAACAGCTTGTGCTTGGTTTGTTGCTGTCATGCAGCAGCTTTGATCAATTGCAAGTAGGATTTGTGCCTGCCATTCCTTGGAGGACAGCTGTGCTCCCAGTCAGAGGAATGAAGTCCTCAAAAATCTGACTTGTGCCTTCATTTTGTACAACCCCATGTTTTATTAAAAAGCATCTGAGATTAATAAAGAATAAGATGAATGGGAGATTACCTGGGGGACTGCAGCTCTTTCAGGGACAATTAACTACAAGACATTTCAAAGTATGTATTTAAAGAAGAAATTATCATCTTGCTGACAACTTTGCATAAACCTTCTTCCCCCTTCTCTAGTTGTCGCCTCTAACAGGATTCTGAGGTCAAAATTATGCCTTTAAGCTCAGAAAACAAAAAAAGCATTGTGAGATACCTCTGGAAAAGGCAGACACCCATGCTGTATTTGCCAGAGCACCAAGGGGACTGGCACATCCAGCTCCAACTCATTTCACCCCCTTGCACAGCCACATCTCACCCCTGGTACACAAACCTCAAGGGGCCCTGCAAAGAGAGCTCTGCCTTGGTGCTGCACATGGGAAAACAAGAGGTGCTGAAGGCCAGAAGGAGGTGAAACATCTCTTGGGCAGATGCACAGCCCACTGGCACTCCTGGAAGGAGCTCCCACGCTCTGACTGCACCAGCACGGAGGCACTTACTCATGCTGCAGCAGGTCTTTGAAGTGAATCATCTCCACAATGACCTGGACGTTCTCCTTGGCAGCAGAGCAGAGGTCATGCTTCAGGTAGCACTCCCGCTGTAACTGGAACACCATCTCTTTAATGGCAGGGCACTTACGGCTGATGCAGCTGAATTTATGCCTCAAGGCATGAGCCTTACACTTCAGAGCGTCTTTAATGAAGGATTTTCCCTGAGAAGGAAAGAAATGGAGTAGGTCTGTATTTTTGTCCATTAAGCACAGCAGCTGATTTATGCCCAGCCAGCTGCTTCTCTGCAGGACAATGTCAAGGGTTATTACAGAGCTAAGGATATCACTGCATGGCTCTCCCCTTCTGCTCTGTTTCTCTGCCCTTAAAGACCCTGCCAAGTTACCCAGCTTTGCTGCCCTAGTGGATCTGAAACACTCAGGGCTTCCTCACTGCTCCTCTGAGCTTTCCTCTGCCCCAGCAGCTGAATGCCCAACGAGGGAAAGAGCAAAAGTAAGCACCTTGAAGTAATTCAGTGCTGGAGTTACTGGATTAATTTGCTTCCAGGGTGGCAGAACAACAGGTTCACACAAAGGAGAGGGCATCCTGCCATGCTGAGCTCCTCAGGACCACAAGAAGATACCATTCAGTAACTGCAGGGTTTTTTTTCATTTTAAAATTAGTTTACAAGCTCAGAGACATGTATGCACTGTCTATATGTACCTGCCCTATTCCCCAGCTATCAGTACTTTCTTCCTCAGAGAGGGACTCAAATCAGCACTAATCATCATCATCATAATCCTACAGTGTCTTCATGCCTGTTGCAAGAAATTCTAGGTGAGATTAAGAAAATCACACCAAGAAGCTAAAAATTAAGTTGGAGGGAAGCTGCTTTAGCAGCATCTCTTTACCCATTGTGACTCCTTCACTCAGTTGATGGTGGGCATCAAACCTCACCTTCCTTTCCTCTTTTATTGGACCCTGCAGCTACAGCTCTGCTCAGACTCCCTGTGCCTTGCTGAGAACAGGCCATGGAAGGCAATGCCTCCAGCTCTCCATCAGCCTCAGATTCTTTATGCAGGTGCTCCATGAAGACCAAAGCCTTGCTCCCCTTTATCCCACTGCCCCAGCTCCACTGACACTAAATAAGATTCACCCAGACCTGCAAGCAGATGTTGTCCCCAAATTATTTCAAGTCAGAAATGTTTCTTGCTCATCCAAGAGCTGCTTCACCCCTTTCTGTTTCCCATAGCAAAGGCACTCCCTTGCCCTTCCCTCTAGGAACAAACACACACAGCACAGTAGGCAAATAGGGGTGAAAAAGAGAATTCTTATATAAACCCAAACTGACATCAATTCTCAGGTTTCAGAGCAGAGAACAGAAAATGGCCAGTGTTAGTCTTGTCATTTAATGCAGCTTGAAATAACTGGAGATAGTACAGAGAGGAGCTGTGAAAAGCCATGTCATAGCAGAGGCTAAAGTCACCTTCATGTTAAATAAAGCTGCAGGGCTTTAAGTCTCCTGCTCTGCACTGGAGACAGGCTGGATGTGAGACAGGCTGTGTTTGATGAGCAGTACCAGGGGATCTGGCATCAACGGCTGCTCTCAGCCTCCACAGGCACCATTCCCTGCCTTCCCAACTTTCCTTCCCTACTCCTTTGGTCAGCTCTGTCCACTGACAGAAACACTGTGCAAAAATAAACGAGTGTTTTCTGGAAGCCCCTTGGAAATTAGGTTGAAGGTTTTCAGATACCCACAAAAGCAGCATTTCCCATTTTAATGAGTAGCCAGGCCCTTGGTACATCCTTGAGCATTTGAACCTAAAGCTCCAGCACTCCCAAAAAGTGCTCCCTGCTGGGTGGTCCCAGCACCCCTCATGGGACAGGCTGCATCCTGAGGACAGCTCTGCTTTGTGCCACACGTTGAGCAGTGCCATGGAGCTGGTGCTTTTAGTCAAGTTATTCTGGAAGCTGCCTGCTCAGGCCAAATGCCGCTGGCCTGTCGGAATGTTCCCTTCCCTCCGCTCTGAAATGGGAGAGGAGGTTTACAGGACATAATAACAGGATGGCTCAATGATGCATAAATGGTCTGGGGAGAAAATGAAGGAGACAAACTTAATGCCACATACCATGGAAGTAACGTATTTTAACGTCAGGGCTCAAACCCAAGGCTTGCTTGGGTACAGCAGCTTTAGGGGGTTGCCTGGGCTGGTTGTGTGCAAGTCTTGAGGGCCAACTTTAGTAATTGTTGGGAAATACTGAGATAATTCTAACTTAATTGGGAGCCCAAGTTGCACCTCATAGTCGGCTTTGACATGGTGTAGAGGCTTAAGCCACCCAGGTTTCTTAAACCCATGTTTGGCTCTATGAATGGTTCTGCTGGAGTTATCATGGGTACAGGAGGTGGAATGGATCCAGGCAGCTGCAGCTACAACCAGCCTGTCTCCTAGGACAGGCTGCTGCTTTATCACTGTCCTGACGTCCTGATTCTGCACCTTTCAGCCAAAAAATTCCTAATGAATCAATGAATCACAGCAAGCAGACCAGCTCTGTGAATTTTTTGGTGCAAAGGTGTGTTAAGGAGCTGCAGCACATGCCAAGTGTGTGTTAGAAGCAAGCACGCAGGTAGGACATGTCCCCGTGTTACCTGGGCATCGAATTTTCCAGCGTTGTGCAGGAATGTCATGCAGATCTCGTGTAAGCCTCGGATCTCGCAGGAATTGTTCTCAAAGCATTCAAACACTCCACATCCCACATCGCCAGCATTGACCAGGCAGTGCTGGATTTCAGCTAAAACGAGCATTGGTGAGAGTTAATCTGGAGAACTCTTCACAGGAACTGGTGGTGGGTAGAGAGACAAGAGTTGTTTTGCTACCAACATCAATTTGAGAGAAAAATGCGTGACAATGGTTAATCGTGCCCGCTTTTCGCAGGAATTAGGCCAAAACTTGGGTGTATTACGTTATGAAAGTGATATCCAAGAAAGAAATGCCAAATCCACTATGCTTACGTCAAACTATTTCACTTGAGAACTGTCTCATGCTCTTGAATTCCTCAGGAGCAAAGGACAGGCATGATTTTTGCTCTCTGGCTTGTGCAAAGCCCCCCTGGCAAATTTAAGTGCCAAAATGAGAAGCCCAGGGCCCAGCCAGCCAAAGTTTTTCATTTTTGGTACTTTGAGCAAGTTTCTGGTCATTTAGCACAACATTTTTTACAGACCTCTGGGTTTTGCCTGTCAGGATGACTCTCAAGTTAATGGCAAAACTCCCACTGATAGATAAAGTCCTTTGCACCAGGAGTTGTATTAAAATGCAACTGTGTGCTCAGCTATGCAGAAATCAATAGAAAATATTTCTATTTCTATGTGTAGTACATAAAGTAGATGTACTGGAGCTAGCAGTTACATATGTGTTCATTCTGCCCTTTCAGATGTTATGTAATACTGCAAAAAATGCTGTCTAATACTCACTTTCAAAAAAAAAAAAAAAAACAACCCAAAACCAAACCAACCCCACCAACCCAAAAATCTAATTCTTAACATGACAGTTTCTGGTCCTTTAAAAAAAAATGGATGTAGTAGTACTGCCAGAGGGAAGGTGGTTGCTCAGAAAGCCTGGGGATAAAGTTAAACAGGGGTAGCTTTTAGATCAGAACTGAGGATGCTAAGAATTCCCGTACTCTGTGCCCTGTGGTACCTTTAATTAAAGTTCGCCCTTGGGAGCCAGCCTAATCCCCCTGGAACCGCAGCGTGTTTCAGCCATCCCCAGCCTCCCCCTCTGCCATGCGGTCCATTTGCAAGTCTTTACAGCAACTTTCGGTCTAATTCCCACCCGCTGCAAGGCAGAGCGAGGAGCCGCGGATGGAAGCGCGGAGCCTGCCGGAGTTCTCACGGCCCCCCCCGCCACCCGCTCGAACCCAAATCATCACCGCCGCACTTTTTTCTTTTTTTGCTTTTTCCCCCCACCTTTGATTTTTTTCCCCTTCTACCTGCCCTGAAGTGCATCTGGGGGCGGCCCAGGGGTGGGATGCAGGGGTTGTCTGAGCACAGAGGGAAAGCCGCAGGGGAAGGAAGGGGCACTGGAGCCCTTTGTGGAGCGCTGCGGAGCGCGGAGCCGGGCGCGCTCGGGGCCGGGAGCGCGGCTCCGGTGCTTGTGTTGGCATCCGGATGCAAACCCTTCGCCGGATCACATGTCCTGGCTCCAGCGTGCTGAGAACTGCACAGTGCCGTGATTCACATGTGGCAGTCCCTAATGGGCATTCGTGCATTCCTGCTCGTGTGTGTTTAAACACGTCTCGCAGCACGGAGAGTGTTAAAAAAAAAAAAAAAAAAAAAAAAAAAAGAAAAAAAAAAGAAAAAAAAAAGGGGAAAAAGGGAGGGGGGGCGGGATGAAGGAGGGGGGGGGAAGGGAAGCGTCTGGATCCCGCGCTCTCTCTGCACGGCTGGGAAGCGATCCAGCCAAGTGCACGCCCCAACTCTCTCTTCCTAGGCAGATAATGCCCGGGGGAGGGAGCGCGGGGGGCGGGAGAGGAGGAGAGAAACCCCCGGCCCGTTGCATCATTGCCCGGCTCCCTCCGGAGGGGGCAGAGCCCCGGTCATGCCCGGACCCTCCCGGCTTTCCCCGGCCCTCCACCCGCTTTCCAGCGCCGCGCCGAGAAACTTTCTCCTCCTCGCCGGGCTCGCAGCATCTCCGCGGGGCTCCGGCCGCGCTGCGAGCCGGGCGCGGGGCCGCGGCCGGGCACGGGCAACACGTGCTTGGCAGAGCCGGGCTTTAAAGGTAATTAGGAGCGAGCTCCGATTTCCTGCGATGATTTACGCCTGACAGTCGGACAGCGAAATAAAACGCCTGTCATAACTCGACGCGGCTGCAGCAGCAGCAGCCGAAGCAGCAGCAGCAGCGAGGGGAGGGGGACACGCAGAGGCCAGCCCGGTGCCCCCCCGCCGTACCTGTGTTCTGCAGGGACAGGCGCCCCTTCTGCTGCGGGGTCCTGTCCTGCGGCCCCTCCGGCGGGTGCGTGGCCTCAGTGCCCGCGGCCGCCCGGGCGCTGGCCAGCAGCAGGGCCAGCAGCAGCGCCGGGGCCAGCAGCAGCAGCTTTCCGCCGAGCTCCGCGCACATGGTCGCGCCTTCCCCCCGCCGCCGCCGCGTCCTCCCCCGCGGGGTGCCGCACCCGGGCCCAGCGCGCTGCTCGCCGCGGCCCCGCGAACCGCATGTGCCCGGCGCGGCGGCGAGCGCGGAGTGGCGGCGGCGGCGCCGGAGGGAGCCTCAAATATCCCCGCCGAGCCCCGGTGTCACTCGCATGAGGGAGCCGAGCAGGTGTCGCTCCGCGCCGCGGCCAATGGCAGCCGCCGCCCCGCTCCGCCCGCCCGCCGGGGGCCGGCCCGGCCCCGCCGGCAGGTTGCAGCCGCCCGCCCCCCGCCCCACCCGCGCCGCGCCGGGGGATGGGGGTGCCGGGGGATGGGGGTGCGGGGGGAGGGAGGGATACCAGGAAAAAAATAATTAAAAAAAAAAAAAGGTGAAAAAGCGCGATTTTGACACGCTCATGAGGGAGGCGGCAGCCAGCGGACGGTCACCCCCCACCCCCTCCGTGGGGAACTTCGGGGCGCTCCAGCCGCGCCGGCCTTGCGAGAGGAGCAGCGGGGTGCCCGTGCCCGGAGCCGGCTGCCAGCGCCGGCCGTCCTGCGGCACTGCCGCCTCATGGCAAGACTTGATTTCAAAGAAAAAAAAATTCCCTTTCCGAAGCAGCTATTGCAATGACTTTCTTGGAAATCTTCCACTCCCTCGGTTTTTTCCCCCCCACCACCCTGAGATTTTGTACTCTGCTTGCTGCGAGGGGATTTGGGCCAAATGCATCACTTGAGGGGGGAAAGTGGTACCCTGGGAGCACACCCGGATGGGCGAACAGGGACGGACGCTGCTTTCCCGGGGGGGAGTAGAACCCCTTTCAGACCATGGCGAGAGCATCACCCTTGCGACCCCCCCAGCAGCTCTGGCTGCTCCCTTTTGTCCGGTAGCTGGATCGGGGTGGGGGGGACACGCTCACACACACCATAGGAAAATCCGTAGCAGGTGATGAGAAGTGCCGCGCTGGCTGGGGAGGGGCGAGCGTGTCTCCCCTTGCCCTGCCGTAATGCACATCAGATGTTTCATCAGACCCCGCCGGCCCCATGCGCTCCTGCCGCCCCCGAGCCCCCGGCAGTGCCGGGGCGCGCTGTGCCGGGCCGGGGGCGGGGGTGCCGCCGGGGGGGCGCAGCTAGGAATGTCTCCAGCTGCTGCTGCCGCCCGCTTCCTCACAGCTGTCAAAATGCACTTGAGGAAATCCACTCACACCTCCCCGAGCAAGGGTCTCCTCGGCGGGACGTGACACCGCGCCGCAGGACCATGGCTCCACGGCTACGCACCAGCAGGCACGTCCTGACACCCCCTCGCAGCCCCCGGGCAGCCCCGGCCTCCCCCGGGCTTGTCTCAGGCCCACGGGGGTTTGTGTGCCGGGGCTGAGCGCTGCGAAGTTTTATTTTAATTTTTTTTTTTTTTTAAATCCTTGCGGAGGGTTTGACATCGCAACGTCTTTTTTAAGATTGAAATTCTTAACGGCGGTGCCAAGCTCGTGTGGAAATTCCCTTTTATCAACATGCTGCTGCCTTCGGAACTGCAACTTGCAGCTTTCCTCTAAGGAGCTGGCTGTGCCAGCGAGGACGGCTGCAAAGCCCCCGTGCCCCTGGGATGGGCTCTGCCCTTTCTGACTGCAGGGCTATTAAAGGAATAGGTTTTTCTTCTTCATTTGTACCTCACCCGGAGTGCCTGGCCCTTCTTTTGTCCTTGTTCCCTTACTATTTATACTGCTGAAGAGTTTTGCTATTTAATTGCCTTTGCTAGGTCTAACTTAGCTCGAGCGTTGAAAGACCGGGGGCTGGATGAGTTGAACTCAGGCAGGAGAATTTAAGGGATGGCAGTTTTTCTCTGTTGCAGGAGATAGCAGCCAATGCACTGCTTCTAACCAGTGAGTTTGTATTATATTTATATAAAATATATTTTTTCCTGGTGCCTGGCAAATGATGCTTTCTCATAATGCTGTTTCCCTGCTGCTTTCAGTCTGATGTCCTCCTGCAGCCACTCCTCATCAATCTTTCTGCCTCTTTTTAAAGTTACAATTTTTGGACATGTTTTACCCTTTGGACTTTTGAATTTTGTGCAGTCTCCATCCTCCAGACCCCATGTTCCTCCCTCTGCTTGATTCCTCCCGTCAGGTCTCCTAATTTCTCAGGACATGTCCTTCGAGCCTCACAACCCTGGCTGCTCCTCCTTTTCAGCCCCTATTGTATTAATCGCTGCAATCAAGGTTAATTTAACATCTTTTCCTTACTAAAACCATGCCTAAAATAGCCCCTCATGGTGTCACTTTGGGGGAGAAATCTGCTGGCTGCCAGCACATTGAGCATTTCCCATCTCCTCCTGCTCAGCGGAGCAGGGCAGCGGGTGGCACTCAGAGCTGTGGGATTTCCCTGCTTTTCTCTCTCTCCACGTCACTTCCAGGGTGTTCCTGGGTTTAGGGGTCCTGGTGCCATCCAGCCCTTCCTTAGGGAGTCAGGGAGCTGTGGCTGCACTCGGGAGGTGAGTGATGTGAGGGATCCACCACGCTCCAAAAATTCTGGCATCTCTCGGAGCGTGGTGTAACTCACTCCCTGGCAGCAGGATGGACTGCCCGGTGATTTTATGGAATAGTTACCAATCCCAGTGATTTAGGGATGTCTGAACCCCAAAGGCACTGCAGCTTTGCTCCAGCACTGGGAGCTCGTGTGGACACAGGAGCCTGACTGCAGGGTGCTGCCCTGCTGCGAGGCGTTTGAGGACACATTTGAGCAGTGACACTTGGAGAGGACCACAGCTCCTTCCAGAAGTTCTGAACACCTGTTGGCTTTCAGGAATACACTCTGAGCTGCCTTTGGTTAACATACACAGGCTTTTCTTTTTAAGAGTGTTTCATAACTCCATTGAGGCTTCATATGATCAAGCAGTGGCACGAGCATTTTGCAACTGCCTTGAAATGGGAAGCATTTAATTGTTTGGCGTCTTTGGGGAGATGAGCTGCCCTCATGACTATTAAGAGGGCTGTGTCCCTGCAAGGCCGTTGCAGGCAGGTGAAGGCTGAGGAATGCTGTGCAAGAGGCTCCAGCACACAGGGAGAGAGCAAGCACACCCACTTCTGAAGGACAGAGAGGCCGATGACTTCAAAAGGGAAGAGGATGCTGTGGGGAAGGTGTGCCAAGGTCTGCATTCTGGGCTTTCTATCTGTGACTAAACACATTTCACACTAGGGTTAGAGTGAGCTGTGCTGTGCAGCCCCGGCAGCGCAGTGGGATTTCATCAGACTCGAGGAAAATAAGCAAGGCAGGGGAATTGAGTGTTGCCTCTTCTCCTGGGTAATTTTCCCACCTCGAGGCTTAGTGCAAGGTGCTGACTTGCAAATGACACATCATTACGAGGCCAGCCCAGAGCTGCAAAGCCCTGCTGGGAACGTGGTCAGGAGATCGGGGGAAGCTGCCTCTTGGACTTGGTTCCTCCTGGTGTGGGACCTGCTCTGGGAACATGTTGATTTAATTCCCACAAGCTGGTTCTCGGATGGTGCGAATAAAGCTGCTGACAGTGACTGAAATGGGATTCGACACTGGAGAACCTGTTAGGCTCAGAAAATGTAGGGCTGTTGGGAGGCTTCAAAGGGTTGTATTTTAAGCCACTTTTCCCCTCTCATCATCGATTTTGAGTTTCTGGTAACTAGTTTTTATGAGGAACGAGTAAAAGTTGACCATAAAGTCACAGAAAATGAAATTTATGAAAAGCTAAAGCTAATTATATTAAAAATGACACATATATTCTCTTCCTGATTTCTTGTGTAAAAATCATATATTTGAGAAATGTTCTCAATGAGTTATGCACAGGTTTAAAGCTGATGTGGCTTCTTTGATAAAATATGAACCATTAGAAAGATTTATAAGAGTCAGAAATGCTGCAGAGTATTTCAGTATTTAGAGCGACAGGAAACCACTCTGAGATATTTTTAAAACAGGTATTTACTCAAGTAATTGGTTACTTTTAATGTGGAATAATAAAACCTGGTGCAGCTCTATTGGTCTTGACATAAAAGACAGGTATGCAATTTGTGAGCAAAACAGGGTGGAATGTACACATTGTACCTGGGGAGGTATTTCAAGAAAGACAACTCCTTGAGACAAAAAGCCAAAACAACTGACACACTGGGTTACATGCCAGAATTGCTTATTCCTCAGTTAATCAGCTGTGTAATGAGTGTCCAGAAACAATCCCTTCTGCCCAGGTAGTTTGAGTTTCAAACTTCGTCAGCTTTGTGGCTGTCATAAAACAGATTACATGGAAGTTGGACCAAAACCACATGTTTCTGAGAACATTTTGGTTCAAATAACAATAATGATAATAATAATAAAAATGTGGCAATGCCTGTGCCAACAATTTACTACAGAATATCTGAACCAGATGCTGTTAAACTATAATTCCAAACAATTTGCCAGAATTATATATTTACTTTATTCCTAAAGTCAAACTGAAGATATGCATGTTTTCTATTACTGGTGGATATAAACAAAAATGTGATGAGATTACAACTCATATAAGGCAGATAATGCCCAACAGTCAGGATTTCTGGGACTACTGCACGAGCTAAAGAAAAACTGGAAGTTCTGTTGGTAATTATGTGTGACAGGCTCATCAAAATGGGGCTGTTCAGACTGAGACATATCAGACTGCAGTCTGCTTAGTCACCACAGAAGAGCTTTGACCAAAAATCATCCATTTCTCCCTTTTTCTCACAGTAGTACATTTTTTTTTTCTGTCCTGAGAGAACGGGGAAGAGATCTGCAAGACGTGGAGAGTTACATTCTTGGGTAAAATAATCCATGGAGGGGTCTCCTGTTAGGAGATACTTGTAGGCCATCTGTAATTTGCCAGTTCTCATGCAGATGAGCTGCTCAGTGATGGCTGAAATGACAGACCCTGATGTCAGAATCAGCATCTTGCATGGACAGAGTGAGTTTCAGCAGGGGTTTTTGTGACATTGCATGTCATTCAGGTTATGGAGGCTTCTAGCTGGCACTCCCCCCAGCTGAAACAATCTTTACCTGCTGTCAAGAGGCTCTCAGAAAACCTCAAATAATTTCCTCGAGTGAAGTGGCTACCTCAGGCAGCTGCAGCCTGACACAGAGGAGTGCTGGACGTCCTGTACACCCCTATGCCCAGGTTGGCTCCAAATCAGCAAGGAGAAAAATCCACCAGAAAAAAAAAAAAAAGAAAAAAAAAAGGAAAAAAAAAAGGAGAGTTTCAAGAAGCAGCTTTGATTTAGGGAATTGTTCAGTAAGGTCACCAAAAGCAAATCCCCCTGAGTGCTGTAAAGGAAAGAAGGATCTGCAAAAGATTTGTGGTGGAGTCTCTGGTTTCATCCAGACCACGGCCTGCTGGGACACAGCTCTGGCTCCCAACCCAGGGCTGCAGTGTGGGATCCAGCTTGGAGAGCATGGAAACTCCTCACAGCTCTTCTGCAGAAACCCTGCTTGATTTTGGGAAAGAAGAGAGCAAAAAAGCATTTTCTGGGTCCCCCACCTGAAGACCCCATGGCACATAAAGCGTTCTCTTTGTTTGATGTGATTCAAGGTTAACATGGGCTCAGTACTGGGCAGCATCAAATCCAGAGGTGAGCTGGGTTCCATGTGCAACACAGGATGGTTTTGAGGTTTTGAACCCACCAAATCCTGAAGCAGTATCTACAGGAGAGGAGAGAATCACTGCTATGGCATTAATGTCAAAGCACAATACAAATAATTTGATCCAGTGACCCAGGTGACATTTATCAGACACACCCAGTTTTTGTGTGTTTGTCATGCAGTTACACGAGGCAGAAATTAAAGATAAGCAAGATTTTATGGTCCCTTCTCCTCTGAAGTACCAGATCCTTCCAGTGTTCTGCTTCCTCCATTCCTCCTCCTCCTCACCTCGTGAAGGAGCCACAAGTTAAACTTGCAGTCAAAGCGGACATTGACCTTTTTTTTTGCTCTGGGAAATAAAAAACAACAAGCTACCTTGGCATTCCTGGCCTTCCAGCTCACACTAAGCCTACCAGCTTGTGGCCAGACCAAAAGCAAAATGCTCCAGCCCACTGTGGTAGGAGTATCAGAAAGGCAGGTCAGGTAACGGGACTGTAATTCCATGGGGCTCGCCAAGAAGGAAACGTGCCAATGTAATTAGAGTGGTAATTATAGCACCCGAGTCACCACCCACAGACTGCACAGAGAGTGATTCCACAATCAGAGTCCAAACAATACAGTGCTCTGGAGCTGCTCGGGCTGCTCCCAGCTGGCCTGACCTGGGATCCACAGGGCATTGCTGCTCCTGGGAAAGGCCGTGCACAGGACAGCAGCTGGTGAAGAAATTAAGGCTCAGGTTTTGGTTTTATGTCGAACCCAAGAAATTCAGTGCAATCCTGCAGGGCTGGGAAGGGCAGTGAGAGAGAAGATCACCTCTGCACTCTGATCTTGGGCTCTCACCGGCCTTCCATAACCACATTTCACTTTTTATGTATAGATGGTCTTCCCACTGATTTGGGATTTCTCAGTTGGATCAGACAATAATTAACCCATAGGTCCAGGAGTTCCTATGGCCTGGTAGGACCTCTCTTTTCACTCCTGTGGGATCTGGGCAGATGCTGTGACACACAGCACAGCCTGTTGACCATGTTGGCTTAGAGGTATTGCATCCATGACCCACATGACACAATTTATAGGTTTTTATTCTTCCTGTGGAATAATGAGTACTGTGAGTTGAAATTCACATTTAAAACCCCCATGCTTTAAAGTAAATAGTTAATTGCCAGTTGAGGCTAAAAAGATTCTCCAAATCTCAGCAATTATGAGCCAGGCTTAGAAAAACCAGGACTCAGTGTAGGGAGCAGAGTCACAGAGCTGTCCTGCTCCAGCTGCCTACCCTGGAACAGGAAACTTTTGAAATAAAAATGAAGGTCCTGCTGCTGTTAGGGAACTTACTGGGGCCACTTGGATGCAGGAACTGCTTGAACCCCTCTTTCTGCAGGGCTAATGCTGGCATCTGATTTCAAATTAACACGGTGTTCATCCACCACAATGTGATTTGCAGTAACTCTGCCACCACCATGTGCCTCTCGCCTGCATCACCCCTATCTGTGTTTATTTAATGTGTTTTTAGGATGAATAAGATTTGCTTGTGGTGGAAGCCCTTTATTTTGTGGGGCTGTGGGGACGGGAGCCCTGTGCTGGTGTTTGTACCTTGCCCTGTGCTGGCTCTGGGGAAGTTGTGTCCACAAATGTTCCCTCCTGCTTCCAGCAGGATCCCAGGCCAAGGAAAACACATTCCTTGAAGAGATAGGTAATTGCTTGAGACTTTGTCTAATGTTAGAGCAAGACCAAAAGAGCACTTGAACCAGTTCAGTATTCATAATAATACGTGGTTCAGGGCTGACTAAAAGGCTATAATTCTTTTGAGGGGTTCCTCTGACATCATAAACCACCAGAGCTCAGCCAGTCAGCAGAAAGCAAAGATTGGATTATAGCTGGGCTCATCAGCATGGCACCGTACATGGCAGTTTCTCATGTCTGCAAAGGGATTATTTCCAAAGGTTTTTTCCTCCTCATTCCAAATTACTTTATAACCCAAAATGGAAGAATTGCTGGATGCTGTTTTCTGTGCGAAAAACCCTCAGAGATAATACTTGCTGTCTTGTCTGTCCTGGTATAATCAGATTTTAATCTGGAACTGTGTCCAGGAGTGCAATCCAATCCTTTCACCCCCTTAATAAGCTGTGGTGCTGCACTACAGCTCCAACAGCACATCTGACTGGTGCACAAATGGCCCCTCATGAAATTGTTCTTCCATCTCCCCAAGAATTTTGCCCATCCATGTACCAATCCTGGGCCCCAGATTTACTGAAACAGAATGTAAATATAACAATATAATGTAAACACATACATAATATAGCATGTAATATAATGTAAACATAATGTATATGAAATATCTTCTGGATATGAGTTTGGTGGGTTCTTTCCTGGGGCTATTTCAGCTACACCCATTTTCACAGTCAGTAGTGGGTTCTGTGTGCCAAGCATGCCTTGACTCTTTGTTGATGTCATATTGCATTCAGAAGTAGCTGGGGACCATTTCAAAACAGAGATCTGTTTATATAAATATTTATATGTAATTTTCTGATAGCCTCAGGAAACCAAGTCAGTGACTGAGGAAATAAATAGGCATGGAAAAAATCATAAGGGTATTGTTTATGAATATAGACAGATGATAATAACAAGCAGAACGAATTCATTGGAGAGGGAGAGCTGGCATGATGGATGCTAGCTTTAACACCATGTACTAAACTTTCTGTACATCTTGTTTCAGAATTCCTATTTCATGAAAACCCACAGGAATAAATTAGTGTGTGGGTGAGAGGTTCAGACAGAGCCGACTTGAGGGTGGAATGTGCAGAACAAGACCACAGACAGGGTGTCCATGGCTTTCTGCTGCCTCCTGGGACTCCTCTCTGTCATTTCCAGTCTCTGTGTTCAGCCCAGTGTCTCTTCTGATAACTGCTGGCACTTTGGCCAGAAGCTGCCTGTGCTTTTGTGCTTCTGTGCCCTGCAGCTTTGCTGGGTGCCCTGAGAGCTCTGAGGTTCCTCTGAGTCCGAGGTGTCCCCAGCAGGAAGGTTGGGGTGGCTGTCCCCAGTGGCCTGTGCCACACCAGGAGTTTCATCCAGGCTGGGATGTGCAGCAGCCCCTGCTCCGAGGGCTCACAGCAGCCTGGAGCCATAAACACCCAAAAGAAGAGAGTAGGATATGGGCTGGAGATCTAAGGTCAGCTTGGTTTTGAAGTGCTTTGAATTCAGAGCTCCCCGTGGTCAGTGGTGGGTGACAGGGCTCTGCGCCACGTGCCACCCCTGGGTGATGGGGAACGGGCACAGCAGCCTCAACTCTGCCCAAATCTTCTGGGGAAGCTTTGCAGGGCACAGGCTTGAGCCCAGCACAAGCTGCAGCCAGGCCAGCCTCAGCTTGAATGGCACTGGGCTTGGGTTGCCAGGAGGGTTTTCAATAATAACAGCAGCTGTCCCAAGCAGTGGCACAGTAACACCCATTTATATGATTTATGGGAACACTGTATGTAATGATTCCAGCATATACAAGCAGGACTGAACTCCTTTTTAGCCTCCTGAATAGAGGCAGTTGTGTAATACCCACAGGAGCTTAGTACTTGTAGGAGTATCCGGCACTGCCTGTGGCTGGAGGAGCTGTTTACATCCATCATTTCAGCTGACCCCATTAGGAGCTTTTGCAAGCAGCAGAAGAAATTTCCCTGCTGTTGAACCTAGGAGAGAGCAGGTTCCTGCCTTCCTGAGGTTTCCACATCCTCCTGCCTGTTCCTGTGGCATGGTCAGTCAGGGGGATGCAGTTTGTGTTTGGGGCTGGATTATCAGTGAGCATAGAGCTGGCATTGTCTTGGCTGGCCCATCGTTGTGGGCAGACTGGCTGACTACAGTGGCTTGAGTCCTGAGATCATACCAGCAATTCTTCTTCCACAGCCAGCCTGCCGTTATAGGCTGCTGGAACACACTGGGGTATTTCCAAATTCCTTTTTTTTGCCTCTGTCTAGGAGGGTTATGGAGTTCCCTCGGCGTTTGCCTCTCCTTCAGTGGTCATCTCTGATGGGCTCAATGCACTAAGCAGGACCAAATCTTGGGGTTTGTATTTGCTAAAATGTAGAATGTTCAATTTCCTCATTGCTGGGAAGGATTTGTTAGGTATGGAAAGCTTGGGGTCCCCCTTTCAGAGCCCTCCTGACACAGGGAACCCTCGGGGATGTGTGGATGCACATCTGTGTCCACACACATTCCTCCCCGTGTGCCTGGAAAGCAGAGCTCAGCACAGATGTCCTCAGCTGGCTAAAGAGCACTGAGGAGAGGTTCACAGTGGCCTTGTGACAGTGATTCACAAGAACAAGTCAGGGTAATATTCTGCAGTCTTCTATGAACTCCAGCTAAAAAAAAAATAAAGTTGATTGTGTTCTTTGCAGTGCGGAAAAAAAATATTTCTCACTACCCATTTCCACCTTATTTAAAGCGAGTATTTTGTAGTGATTTACATTTTGGGGTTAAGTGTATTATGTTGGGCAAAGTTTGATCATAGGTGCTGGTGTTATTCAGCTGATCTTGATGGATCATCACCCCAGAGTAGCCATAAAGACCCAAAAGAAGAGAGCAGGATATGGGCTGGTATCTAAGATCAGCTTGGTTTTGAAGTGCTTTGAATTCAGATACATGATAAAGGATTGTTTTAGGCAATTTTGATTGAATGTTATTTTTTTCAGTCAAAAGTCTCTATTAATTGGTTGACATAATAGTTCTGTGCCTCTTCTGTGAAGTTTTGAACAAACCTGTATGATTTTTTGGCACCTACAAACAGCTCCTATGCCAAAATGTGTCTCCTGAAATAATCAGATGATTAAATCTCCTGCCAGGAGGATATGATTTCTCTCAAATTGATGCCTAGTCCCTGCAAATTTCATCTCTTGTCTCATTAAAATGATTTGGAGCCTGTTATTCTCCTACCAAAAGTTCAGCCTGTGTTTTAAGGACAGAAACAACATAACTTAAATGAGGATGTTTCATTTCTCAAATCTCGGGTTAGACTGTGTGTCATTCTCTGACGTATCTCTTGAGCATTTATGGCTTTCAATGACATTCATCAGAGCAGATTATCATTGTTTTACTTTGATTTTTGGGTGCTGTTTTAGTCTGATGGCACCATGTCTAAACTATGAACTTATTTCCCTCGGTGTCCTGTCCTGGGTGTCTGCTCTGGGATAAAAGTGGATTTATTTGTGGATGAAGGCTCCAACAGACAATGCTTGTGCCCAAGTGTCTCTTGGCGTTGGCTCTGCTGCAGTTGGGTGTGCTGAGGGCAGCTCAGGCAGTTCAGAGCTGCCTCTGGCTGTGCTCCAGGGTGAGATTTTCCCTTTCCTTGCTGCCTGGCCAGTGTGATGATGACAGAGCCTCTGAAGGGCTCACTCTGCTTTTAGTGCAGCCTCATTTTGGATGAGTCTCCCAAGTTCTTCAGCCCTGACCTTTCATGAGAGCCACATTGCACCTTTCTCTCCTTTCTGCTGCTGCATCTGCCAGCCTTTACCTCACTGAGCTGTGTCAGAGCCAGCCTCCTCCCTGTGACACCATGTATGCCGACCTCTGTCCCCTGTGACGTGACTTTCCACCAGGCTCCACCTGATTATGTAATTTTTCTGCAGAATATGGTCTTTGATCCAGCCTGAACTGGTCCAGCAGGAGCAGCTCATTCCCACCAGTCTGTAGAAATGGCACAAAGGCTTGGAGGAACATGAATGGGTTTTGTTAACAGGATTCACCACAATTTTACTCCGAGTCCACATGAGGAGCAATTAATCTCTGCCACCCTGGAGGGACAGTGAGGAAACCATGAGTTGCCCCCAGAGTCAGCAATCGTTCTTATTCCCACCCACTGGAAATGTCCAGGAGAAGATTTAGCCCAGTTAACAGAGAGATGAACCCCCTCCAAACTATCACCTTTCTCAGTTAATTTAACTTTCCATGGTAGAACAGCAGGTAGCTGAAGTGATGGGTCAGTCAGAGCCCCACAGCCCTGCAGACAGCGATCATTTTATTGACATATCTGTATAATTTATTATTACACAGACATGAACTTGACTAAGAGCTGGATTCCTCCTGATGGGGCTGATAATGATAGTTTATTTAGTTCTTGCAGTTCCATTTCTGTGGGACAGAGTTATTCCTGACCAGCACTGTGGTTCCCAGGCTGTCACTGTCCCACCTTTGATGGCAGCTGAGGTTTTGCTTGGGCCTTGGGGACACTTGGGGATGGCGACTCTGCTGCTTCAGCAACTTCTGCTTCCCCCCGTGTGGTTTCCCTACACTTGGGCAATCCTGTCACAGGTGACCTTTGCCCCTGCACTGCCTGGAGATGGCATCTGCCCTCAAACCCCTGTGGGAAACGCAAGGACTCCTCCGAGCTGTGGGACACCCACCACAAGCTTGCACTTGGGCCTGCTCCAGCTTTCAGCTCACTCACAATCCTTTTTGGAAGGGCTTTATCCTGCACGCAGGGAAGGAGTGGAAATTGCACACAGATGGGAGCTAACAGCTGGTGCTTTAACAAGAACCCTCTTTCTGCTTCCCTGGGGGAATCTGGCTCATTGACATTCATTCCCTACCTTCCTTTTCTTCACCAGTGCAGAGTTTGGATTTCCTTTGGTCGGTTGTTTGTGACCTGACTTTTCACAGCAGCTTTTTTTTAGTGGAGCCCTGGTATGAGCAGGCATCTTTTCCTATTTTGAGTTTTGCATTCTGCTCAGTGCAAGCTGCTTCCCAAATCCATTGCAGGGCTGAAGTGCTCCACCAGGGCATCCCAAAGCAGTCTCCTCACTGCACGTTTGGTGCCAGGTCCATCTCCTCCCTCTGTCTGGCATTTCCAGCAGTTTTCATTGTAGCTGTCTGCAAAACTCCAGCCTGTGCAGGCAACAGGAAAAAAAAAATAGAGGAAAAAGAATTTTACTAATAGCTATTGCTAAAGCATTTTGGTCCAAAGACCTAAAGTCCTTCATGAATATTGCAGTGGCTTCTCGACTGGCCTGCAGTCCACACAGCCCCCATCTGCTGTGCTTTTTCAGACTTCAGCTCATCTGCTCCCTCCTGCACGTCTTCACCAGTGGAATAACTTTTTCCTAGCTGAAAGCCTTTGCCAGCTGTGCTAATACTTGCTTATAAACTTGCTTACAGAGATTTCACAATTCCAGCAGGCAGGACTTTACTCTTAGCCCCTGCTTAAAGTGCAGGCTGAAATCCTGAACTTGGCCCTTTCTGAGAACTCATTTCTTTCCCTCTGCAGACTCATTGCAGGGAATGCTCATTCCCCAGATTCCCATGTAAACCTGGCAGTCTTCTATGAACTGCAGCTAAAAAAAAATGGATTGCATTCTTTGCAGTGAAATAAAAAGAAGTTGCTTGCAACACATTTCCACTTTATTTAAAGAGAGAATTTTTGTAGTGACTCAAAATTTGGGGTTAAGTGTATTATGTTGGGCAAAGTTTGATAATGAATATTGGTGTTGTTCAGCTGATTTTGATGGATCATCACCTTGGGGTAGCCATTTACCTGCTTATCATGTTTTTCAACCATTTTCCTGTGAAGGCTCTGAGACAGGAGACTGGCAAACTCATTTGGGTGGTGCTTGCACAGGCTGTGTTTGTAATCCCAGGGCAACTCCCATCACAGAATGGGTTGGGTCAAAAGGGACCTTAAAGCCCATCCAGTGCCACCCCTGCCATGGGCAGGGACACCTCCCACTGTCCCAGGTGCTCCAAACCCCATCCAGCCTGGCCTTGGGCACTGCCAGGGATCCAGGGGCAGCCACAGCTTCTCTGAACACCCTGCAGCGCTCATTGTTGAACAAAAATGTTCCACTTTTTAATTACTTTTCAATTATATCGGTCTATCTAGTATGTTTTTATATTGGATGGATTAGGGTTGGATTTTTATTTCCCTAAGCAATTTTGTTTGATTATGTGTTCAGTCTTTTCCTTATAACAAAAGAAAGGTAGAATCATAGAATCATTTTGGTTGGAAAAGAACTCTGGTATCATCAAGTGCAGCCTGTGCTCCATCCTTCTCCAGCCTTAGGATGATATTTTTCCATATTAATAAGAAAATGTATGAGTTTTCTTCTGGTCTTATAGCCCTGATTGTACAAAAATGGAAAATTATCTTGGATTTAGACTCTGCTTTTGTTTCTGTGAGCTTATTTCCAGGATCAGCTTCTCTTGCCCACTCATTCATTTGGATCTTCAGCCCTGCAGGAATCAGTGTCCTACGGATTAATATCAAACATTTCCCCCTCTTGTGTTACTGTTTAGCTTTTTATTTTAATCTGGGAGTTCTGGTGTTTCTGTGCACCGTTTGTACAAGGATTTTGCTGTTTTGAACTTCATTTTCCAGGCGAGGTGCTGTTTATTGCTGTGTTGGTATTGTGACTGTGAGGGAACAGTATGTTTTCATCCCTGATGTTCCTTCCCTGAGCAGATCAATCCCAGTGAACTCTTACTCAGCAAAATTATGGGAGTTTTACTCAACATTTGCTCAGAAAATACATTCTGTGGTTAGATACACTGCCTGATATGACCACACTTCAACAGCACTGTCAGAGCTGACCTGGGATTTAGGGCTGTGGGGTTGATGCAGAGCAAAGGCTTCTTGCTGCTTTATTTTAAAAAGTTGGGTAAAGCACAGGGGTAAAAATAAAATCATGCTTAAAAATACATAAAATTTAGGAAGAAAAGACAAAAGTTATTCAGATTTTGGTTCTGTGAAGCTCAGCAGTGTCCTTTTGAGGGCCCTATGCCAAAACAACAAAGCCCTGTGATTCTCAGGCTGTTTAAAAGAGCAGGAGAAAGAGAACCAGTCCTTGCTGAGGCTCTGCCAAAGCCTCAAGTGGAGGCAGACGCTGATGTCAGAAAGCTGCTGGGATTGTTTGCTCCGTGATTGACAATCCCTGTGACACCATCCCTGTGCCCAGCACGGCTCTGTTGGAGTTTTCCACTGGCTTTGGTGAGAACTGGCTCGAGTCCTGCATTTGTCTGATGTGTTAATGTGTTAACTGTGTCAAAAACTTTGTGACACCCTTGCCCATTGTGCAGCTGATGATCTATGGGATGATAACTGTATCTGAGGAGGACAGACGACCACAGGAATTTCTCTCAGTCTCTGTTGCATTGTTATTAAAGACAGAACTATCTGTGGCCCTGACAGCACAATTGCGTTATAACAGCAGTAGGTTTTGCAGGGAGTTAAATTTTGGATTGCCACTTAATCACCAAACCAGTGAAGTGTTGTTTGACTGAATGGAGAACATTTTGCCTTTGACTGGATGGTTATTATTTTGAAGTGCCACGTAATTTGCTGTTATTATTTTCGGTCAAGAATTAAAAACAAGTCCCTGGTTTGGGTCCAAGCTTTAGATAAAGAACATTGCGGCAGAAACTAAGGGAGGAAAGCCCAACATATCCTTTCTGATACTCCTGTCATCCAGGGCTTTGTTGTTAAGGGCTGTGTGTATAACAGGATGGCTTAAACATTTAATTTGCAATATAATATTTAATAAATACTACATAAAAGTAGAATATCTGTGTTTTCAACAGCTACACTCCCTAAAAACCCTTGTAGTAACCATGGCTGGACCCCAAGGTCCTTTATTGACTCTGCCTCCTTATCACACTGAGCTCCAGTGGACTTAAAATGGGAGTTTTGCTTGAGGAGAAGGGTGATACTTGGGATTCAGAGCAGGATGTTCTGTGAAAGGACACTCACCCATAACCTATATTGCCTTGACTTGGCAGTATTGTTTTATCTGGTATATCTGACACTCTCACCGCTTACGTAAGAAAATAGTTTGTACTGTCAACAGCTCTGTTTAACCTTTAATAACAAAATTAGTAACTAAAACCAAGGGGCCCAAGTCCTGAGGCCCGTATTTGGGTACTTTCCATCGAAGCCAATGGTAATTTTGCCAGGGAGAGGTCTGGAAAAGCCCTGAATTTTGAACTCCCAATTTACCCCAGCAAGCTTTTTTCAGTAGCCTCTATTTCTGCTCTCCAAAGAGCAACTGGGACTACAGTGGCAGGGAGAGGAAACGTTAGAGGAACCTTCCTGTACTTTCCATGAAATGACTTTATTGGAGCAGACATCTGATGATACCAGGTTTTTCTAATTCCCATTTTTATAAGCGATCTAATGCACGGAAACGTCAGTTCTGGGCATATGTTCCCGTCCCTGGAGTCTTGTTCAGACATTAGAGGAACATTTTCTGACTCAAAAGATAAACACTTCTGCTTGAGTTCAGGGACGGAAATTGTTTTCATCGCAGCAGGTGTTGCCCATTAGTTCTACTAGAACTGAAACCCTAAGCTGGGCTTTAAGGGAGATGCATAATCGAGCTCTTACATCATTGTGAGATGTACCGTACTTGAACCTTTTGCTTGCTGAGACTGTATTTCCTCCAAGAAACATCCTGTTTTGCAATCCCCCAAATTCCCCATGTGCCATACAGCATTAGGGATTTCATCACCTCCCGGGCACACAGGCTGTGCTTTCTGCACCAGACCCGTAGGGAGGGAGAGACAGAGAGCCAGACAAGTCAGAGGTTTCCATATTTCCTGATGGGACCATGTGATCCATGAAAGATGGCTTTATTTTCATTGCCCCCCTCCTTCACTTCACGCTGTTTCCATTCTAGACCTGCTGGAGGCTGCTGATTGCATCATGTCGAGGACAGGATCACGCTCTCCTCAGCCCTGTTCAATTGTTCCAGGTCTCATCTTGCTTTTAATGGCCTTGGCTGCTTTATTTCTGCCCTTCACTGTGGCATGTTTGAGAACAGAATTTATTTCTTAGCGGTTTTTCATTTCGCGCTGTCACTGTAAATCTTCATTTATAACTTTAGGACCTAGTTTGATTCATCTAAAGCCACTGGGGATTGTTACTCTGGGTTTAAATAGAGGTTTGCCAGACCTCAGCAGGCTCTGACTTCCCTGAGTGGCTCCATCTGGGCACCCACCTGTGCTGGCAGGTCCTGAACTGTGTTAAGCTCAGCCCTGGGGATGTGGGGCTGCTGTGCTGGGCTGTGGCTGCACCTTTGGGCTTGCTTTGGGTTTCTCTGGGTCTCTGGAGCATGGCTGACCCCAGCCATGGCCACTGCTGACCTCTTGCCCAAAGACTGCTCACATCTTATATTCTGTACTAATATTTGAGACCTGCTTACAGCTCTGCTGCACATTCACAGGTTGTGCCACAACTACAGCACTCATTATTGAACAAAAATGTTCCACTTTTTAATTACTTTTCAATTATATTGGTCTATCTAGTATATTTTTGTATTAGATGGATTAGGGTTGTATTTTTATTTCCCTATGCAATTTTGTTTGACCGAGTGTTTATAACACACAATCCTTATTGTGTGTTTTCCTTATAACAAAAGAAAAGTAGAATCATAGAATGATTTTGGTTGGAAAAGAACTCTGGTGTCATCAAGTGCAGCCTGTGCTCCATCCCCACCTTGTCCCCAGCCCAGAGCATCGAGTGTCACTCCAGGGATGGGCTCTCCAACTCTCCCTCGGCAGTTCCAGTGCCTGAGCCCCCTTTCCATGGGGAAATTCCTGCTGTGCCCACCCTGAGCCTGCCCTGAGCCCCCTTTCCATGGGGAAATTCCTGCTGTGCCCACCCTGAGCCTGCCCTGAGCCCCCTTTCCATGGGGAAATTCCTGCTGTGCCCACCCTGAGCCTGCCCTGAGCCCCCTTTCCATGGGGAAATTCCTGCTGTGCCCACCCTGAGCCTGCCCTGAGCCCCCTTTCCATGGGGAAATTCCTGCTGTGCCCACCCTGAGCTGCCCTGGCCCAGCCTGAGGCCGTTCCCTCTCATCCTGGATGCCCACCTGGCTGTCCCCTCCTGTCAGGAGCTGTGCAGAGCCACAAGGGCCCCCCTGAGCCTCCTTTTCTCCAGGCTGAGCCCCTTCCCAGCTCCCTCAGGAATTCTCCAGCGCCTTCCCCAGCTCCACTTCCTTCCCTGGACACACTCCAGCCCTCCAGGTCCCTCCTGAATTGAGGGTCCTAGAACTGGACACATCAATCATGGTGTGACCCCAGTCAGTGCCCTGCTCCTGCTGCCACACTGTTTTTGGCACACAATTACACCTACAGCCTCTGATTCCCTGGGTTATCACTGCTTGGTCCCCTACAAAAACACAGTTAAAACAGCCCTGACTCTGCAGTGCAGAGCTTCTAAGAAAAGATGATCCCAGGATTTCTTGCAGAAGCTCATCCTGGCTGGAATCACATCTCAGAGCTAAAACTCCTTTTGACCCAGCAGAGGTGTGGAGGGCAGAGGGTGTCAGAACCAGGGAATTCCTCTGGCTGCCCTGGAGGACTTGAGCTCCTGCCCAGGGAGCTCAGAGACCTTGGCACAGAGCCCCAGACCCCTGTGCTTTTGATTTAGCCCTTGGAAAAAACAATTGCCAACAATTCCAACAATACCAACCTTATAAGAAGAATTACAAGCCACAAAAGTTTAACTAAAATGATAGTGAATTTATCACAGGGTGAAAAATAGATTTTTGGGGTTTTTAGAATGGGGGTTCAGGGGGGCAAGATGGAGGAATCTGGGCATGTCCAGTCTTTCTCTTTCTTCCTCTTCTTGGCCTCCATCTTCTGGGTGATGGTGGCACTTTTGGATTGGTTTAGAGTAGAAGCTCAGTGTCTAACATAGGTGATGGGTATTAGAAAGTAATTGTAAATATTGTACATGTGGTTTTTAGTATAAAAAAATTAACCCCAACCCAGGGGAGGCAGAGTGCCTTGGACTGTCTTGTTGAGTGGCCCTTGACAGGACAGGAGAAAGAATTTTATAGATAAGAAACAATAAACAACCTTGAGACCGAGAACTGAAGAGCTCTGACTCCTTCTTTGACCGCCAGGCTGGAAAAAGAGACTTTCTGACACATCTTGGGGTCACTGTGAGCAGCAGGGACCCCGAGAAGAGGGGAGCAGAGGAGCGAGGATCCCCCCGTGCCCATCTCCAGGAGCATCCTGCCGGTGTCCAGCAGCTGTCCCTGCCTCCGGAGCAGCTGGAGCAGCACTTTTCCCTCATCCCACTAGAGGGTGGGTGCCGGTTGGACAAGCCGGGCTCGGGCTGGAGCTCTGCCCGCTTGGCAAGGGCACAGCGGGAGCCAAGCATTAATTTATCACCTAACGAGGGTGGCGGGGCTGCCAGGACTGGCAGTTGGTACCTCACAAAATATTCGGCTTGGGGATGGATGTGGGAGTTTTCCTTCTCTGCTTCAGTCTCAGGAATCAGGAGATGTTCTGAGTATAAATAATATATAAATAGAGAGAGCCAACTTTTTTTTTTTTTTTTTAATTTTAATCTTATTTTTAGTAGCTTAAACCAAAAATATCTATACTCCGTTTCTAAATTAATTTGAGAGTTTTTCACGTTAGCATGTTCTACCAGGCACAGCATTTAAAGAGTGCTTCTTTCAGAATAAAACAAATAGCTCAGATCATATTTTCTTTGAGTTTAATATCTGCAAAATCAGTTGCTTTGTGACAAAAAGATGGACAAATAAAACAGTCATCTTATCACTATCTTCACTTTTGAATTGAAGAATGGTTTGTACTTTATAATAAATCTCAGTTTAGAAAGGATCTGATTCATTGTATAGCCATCAGCATCATCTCATCAACTTCCCTGAACTCTACTTCAAGTACAAGATATTATTTCAGGTTTTTAAATTTTTTTTCACCTAATCTATTTGTTTGCCTTGTGGGAACTGAGAATGCAATCTCTGTTCAGGACTGAGCCAAATCATGTTGTGGCTGAACTTTATAAATAATTTCCAAGACCAGATGGAATAAAGGCAGAAAAGATAAAAAGTTTATAAAGTTTGGAGGGAGAGAATTTATCTACAAAGAAATAGAATGGACCAGTGTTAATCTGGTGTTGAATAGGCAAGGAAAGGCATTAAAACCCTGAGAAACTGGGTAAGGTGAAAAAAATAATCCTATGCATCTACTTCTGTGAGAAAAGATATTAATTTAGGTAAGAACAATATTTTGGACACAAAACTCAATTTGTGAAGTCAAAAACTTGATCTTAAGAGGAAGATGTTCAGTTGTATCAATCAAGCTAAAATAAAGACAGAAACAGAAAGGACAGTGGTCTGACTTGGACATATGTTGCTTGATGACAGCCCCTGAGAGCCTTTCCTCTCTGGCATGACATATTGCACACTTGCATGGAGCAGGGGAGTTTTTCCCTGGGTCAAGGGCAGAGTATTGCACAAGCAGCCCAGGTGCCTGCAGGCGTCGTGGATCCATTTTAATCTCCCCTTCCAACATCAACGTTGGCCTCTGCTGGAGACAGGAGCAGGGGAAGATGGATCGCTGAGCCTGTCCTGGCGTGGTAGCTCCTATGTTTTGTTCCATAGAAAGGGCTGTGATCAACAAAAGCTCTGCCAGCGGAGGTCACTTGCCAGTTTATGAGCAATGGGATTGTTCTGCTGGTTTGTGCAGCCCCGGCTGTTTTTGCTGTTATTGAAATGTGACGTTGGCTGACAGCTCTGTGGGATCTCACATATGGAGGCTCTGCTCCGCGGGGATGGGAGAAACTGGACAAATTGTGGAGGGTTTTCACATATGGGGCCAATTCATGCCTGATGAACCCCTGTGGAAGCTGCTGGCGCTGCACCAGCCGAGAGGCTGACCCGTCACATCCACTGATTCATTGTGGTGCCGTGATTAAAACACTCGAAATTTTCCCCCTAATGGGGGACCATGCTGAGTTTCAGCATGTCCTGCTCTGCTGCCTGCCTGTTTCTGTTGTTGATACATCTTCTGGGGTTGTTTGTGTTTGTTTAAAAGGAGCACAGTGAACTGAGCTGGCGGTTGAAGCGGCAAATGTGGCTTAGTGGGATTATAAAGACATTTGACATTCTTTGCCACCTTCTTAAATGTGTGACGTGAATGGGTATGAGAACAGGCAATGTGGATAAAGAGGAATCAGATGACAGAAATGAGACCAGAGTGGTGGAAAGCAGAGGAGATGGGAAAACCACTGGGATTTGTTTGTTCAAGGATGGTCCCAATCTGTCCCATGTCTAAGTGGCTGAGAAGAAGGGATATGAGTCTGGAGAAGGTGGATCACCCTAAGAAGATGATCAGGAATGGAAGGGATTTGTGGAACTGGGAAAAGAATTCCCAGATGTTTCAGCTGGGTTGAAAGATCTGTATGTGAGCAAGGATGAGGGAAACTTCACCAGTGTGTTGTGTATCATTAAATGTGTCCTGGTGGATGTGATGGCCCAGATTTGCAGGGTGTTAGAAGAGCTGATGAGGGCATGGATGCAAAGACATGACTGCCCTGCTGTTTTCCCAACAATTTATGGCCACGGTTTAGAAAGCAAGGGAGAGAAGATGTTGGGATGAGTGATTTAGTATAACCAAGCTCGAGTCTACTGTTACACACAGGCTCTCAGGGCATAATGTGGGGCTCACTTACACTGCTTGCAGTGTGCTGTGGAGCAGGAGACTGGAAGAGGAAAAGTAAAACTCCATGAAAATAGAGTTGTGAACTTGAAAAGAGCAGCAGGGCCATAGGCCCTCAATGAGGAAAACAGGGGCATTGTATCTGAATAATGGAAGATGCTTCAGAATGGGCTGAAAGGGTGAATAATAATCTGGTAATTAAGAAAAGGACTGTATGGGCTATATTTATTTTTAAGAGAGTTGGTAGTAATCCTAATTCCAACCAGGAATACCAGAGGAGGCTGGCTGGGAAGTGATGTGGGCAGTGAAATGGGAGGGTGGCTCAGGTGGTGGAGAGAACTTCCTTTGCAAGCAGTGAGAGTCTGCAGAATAATGAGTCCCACCCCTCATTTCACTGTGTTTGTGCACTTGTTCTGGCTGTTTCTTGTGCTGCGAACTTTGGGCTGTGTGAGCCCCAGATTTCAAAAAGGAATGAGGGATTAAATGTGGGCTCTGGGCTGTGACTGTTCCTGAGGTGTCACCACCTAGTGCTTGCCTTGTCTTCTCCCAATCTTTTATAACTGGACAGGACAAACACAAAGATTTGCAAGCAGATCCCACCATGTATCCAGGAAAACACCAGGTTGTAGAGGATTTAAAGAACATTTATTCTTTTGTGCTTAAATTTTAGCAATCTGGAGCCAATAGCAGCTGCTGTCTCCACAGGCTTAAGCTCACAGGTAAATTTGGAATCAGAGAGCTCCAGAATGGTTTGAGCAGGAAGGGACATTTAAGAATACTTAATTCCACTATCCCAGGTAGCTCCAAGCCCTGTCCAGTTGTGTTTGAGGTAGAAGCTGGTGAGGTTTTAGCTTGGAATCCAAAGACAGGACAGGAGGATGAGGCAGGGACGATGTTCAGGGGGTGTTAGTCTGGTTTGTGCATGCACCATGAGAGAAGGGAAGAGCTGGGTGGGCACAGTGGTGAGATGGAGGTAAAAGGAAAATGCAAAGATGAAAAGAGGCTAAAATTGAGGGTAAGGTTTAAAGTCAAAGATTGTTAGAGATAGGAGGTTGAAGGTGGTGGATATTGAGCTGTTTATTATTAACACCTTCCTCTCTTGAGCTCTCCTCACTCTTTTATGGTTTTTTTTGTGGTTCAGACTCTCAGACCCTGTTTCACCCTCCTTTCACTGAGCACAGCCTGTCCCAGGCAAGCAGGGATGGGAATTGCTTGGACTGCAGCGCTCCAGCCCCAAAACAAGCAGAAAATGCAGCTCCACACCAGCTCCAGCAGTGCTGCTCCAAAGGCCGAAGTTACTCCTACAAAACTCCTGATGTTACACTTAGGGATGGATTTTGCCTCTGTATTTGAGACTATGTGCAAGCTGGGCATCTTAAAAACTAGTAATAAAATTAAAAAAAAGGTGTTATTGCCTTCCACATCTGCTTGTGTAATCTGCCTGCAGAATGTCTGAGCCATCTTCTCCCAGTCTGGAGGTAGTTTTGGTTTCACATAGATGGTTTTTGACCGGCCACCTCCGTCAGCCACTATGTTTTGGAGCTGTAAAAATAAGAAAAATAATAATTTTGCTCCCCGAAAGCCAAATCAAACCACAGTACAGATCTGACAGCTGTCCAGGCAACTGAAAACAATCAAAACATCATGCCTTTAAATCAACAAATAGAGAACCAAAGAAATATCAAGTGAGATTAATCACTGTCAATTGTTCCAAGATTTTATAACAAAGGGGCAGGAGGAGGAATTAGTCTTGCAGACTTTACACCCCCCCTTTTTTTTTCTTTTTTATTTTTTTTTTCTCAAAGAGCAACAGTTATCCAAGTCAGTAAAAATGAGGTAATTATATTGCAAAATTCTTTGGATGAGAATGAGACTTAGTTCTAAAATCTGAAGCTACATTTACCCACAGCAGAAAATTGCTGGAAATCGGGTGAATAGCAGCTTGCATGTTTATTTTTCCTAGAAGAAAACAATTGACTCTTCAGAACTCGTTTGGAAGTGACTGAAAACAGATGGCAGCGGAGATGATTTGCTACCCAGAAGCATCAGGGTGGTTATGGATTCCTGGGGGCTCCTCTCGTGTTTGTCTGCCTTGGGCTTAAACAAATACAAACTGAGCTGGGGAGCAAAAGGGGCTTTTCAGGAGTTCGCAGTCACTGGTCCCTCATACTGAGAAAATGGGAATGCAGCTTTGTTCTTCCTATGCTGGGATCATTAGTTGGTTTGGTGTGTGCTAGGAGCTAGGCAGAGCTGGCACTACCTTCCCCAAATCCTGAAAAATGGATATTTTTATTCTGTACTGGGGGGAAAAAAGGTGTGCAGAATTTCCAGGCAGAAGTTTGATAAAGAGAAGTCCCCTCAGTGGTTTTTTGGGGTTGATCTTCCTGGTGACCCTCTAGCACAGTTAATTTGTCCTGCAGTAACTCCAGGTGTTTGTGATTGCAATTCAGGACTCCACCAATAAGAAATAAAAAGAAAAATCTCCATTTTGTGTGCAGAAGGTGTGAGTGGATCCCCTGTGCTAATGGGGGGAAATAGGAAGATGCTGTGGAGGTTGGTTTTCTTTATCAGAATGAAGCTGGGTATTCAGTGTTTGAGTAAAGACCTTTTCCTCTGATGCTTTTTCAGTGTTAATACACCAAGAATTCAAACTCTCTTTCCAAGCCAACAAGTAAAGGCATTAAATGGCAATTATGCTGCCTTTCCTCTAGCCAGAACACCCAAACCAGGCTTACCATTTCCCTTAGATTAGCCACTGAGAACAGAGATATAATTACCCCTTTTCTATGTCCTATTTATATATCCTGTACAAGACATGGATTTTCAATGTATTTTATGCATCAGTCTTCATAATTTCTATATCTCTGTGAGTTGCTGCGTGATTTTTACTGCTGTGTCCACAGCAGTGACAGAACCAGGTGTTGCTTTAATTAACTGTGCAGCCTGAGGACACCCATGGCAATACGTTGATCCAGAAAAGAAAATTATTTTAGATTGTCTGGGTTAGCTGTGTCCTGTGTTTAAAGGTGAGCACTCAGATCCCTGCTTTGGAGGATCAGGGAGCAGGTGCACATTTTCACAATGCTTTTTAATTTTTTAAAAATAAATTTAAAGGATGCTGTGGGGGGATTCCAGAGCATACTCCCATTTTCAGGTGGCACCTGTAGGGCTGTGAACTGCCTGGGCTCTGAAGGTGGAGCTGTCCCTTTTTTGCCACTTTTCACCCTTGGTTTCAAATATGAGGATGGCCCAGGCTGACCTCCCGTGCTGCAGCCCCTGGGGCGGTTCAGCCTTTCAAGGTTTGCTGATACAAGGTTAATTAGTGTAAAGTTTGACCCCTTGGCCCCCACTTTCTCTCTCTGAAGTCACAGCGAAGCTTTTGTGCCTTTTTATTTACCTTGCAGATTATCTCCTTTTGTTCTCCCCTCCCCTAGCACAGCTCTCTCTCCACGTCTCCAGGCTCTCTCCTTTTCCCTCTTGTTGTCACCCTGAGCCTCTGGAGATCTTTTTGCTGAAGAAAAGCCAGAGTGAAAAGTCCCCACAGCCCAGCTCACATAATCTGATCTAAATTTAATCCAATTTGCCTTGGCAGGAGTTTTAGGGCTGGGTTGGGCAGCCCCAGAAAGCAAACCTGGGCTGGCTGCACAGTGACATCATCCTGCCTTGCTGTGTCACGGCTGGCTTGGGCCTGGCCAGGAAGGTGCTGTGGGTTAAGGTTTAAAAATGAACTAAAAATGGATGGATGGCCTTTGGAAAAAGGACCTTGCACCAGTTTCCAGCAGAGGAAGAAGCTGGGACTGGGAAATTAAAAGCAGTTCAATGTGTGACTTGAAGGGCACTGGGGGAGTGACTGATCTCTGTGCAAGCCCTCGGCCTTGGAGGTGTCTCCCCATCTCCCCTCCTGCTAGAACCATCTCTAGGAGTTACCTTGTGGTCCCTGAATGATCTGGCTGCTTCTCCTTGTCCTCCTCTGAGGGGTGGAGGGATGTGAGTGTTGGTGGCATCAGCTGGAAGCACTGATGGCTTGATTGATAGAAAAACCTTTCTACATTTTAATAAATCAGCAGTTGGTTACTGCTGTCCACGTTTTCCCCCTCACACTCAGTGCAAGGATGAGCAGAGCAACCAGACCAAGTTTTTATGGCTCTTGGGATGGGTCTGTCCCCACAGCCATGAGCAAAGCTCTTTCCATGAGCACCATGAGGACTCTGAAGGATGCTCTGCTTCACTGTGCTCATTTCAGGCTTTTGGGGATTTTGATGGGAGTAGAGACTGAAGAGGTAGAGGAGGTACAAAACTGCTGTTTCCTGATAGTGTCAGAAACCAGAGTTTATTCCCAAGACTTTTAACCTTCTAGAGAGCTTAAACTTGTGCTGGTGGGAGGAATGTGTGTTGGGGCCCGTCTCTGAACAAAGTGTTCTTCAGGTTCTTGCTAATTTAGCACATGGCCAGGGTGCCTTGGATGTGAGCAGCATTTTACTCATGTTTACAGAGGCATGAAATAGTGTTCCTTGTGTTAATGGTCCATTTAATAAAGGCCTTCCAGCTAGGCCATTCCAAGGCATTAATTGAACTTCTTGGGTGCTCAAGGCCATTAACCTTTGATTGGAGCCCACACCAGAGGCAAACTAATCACTCCAGGTTCTCCCCAGGCATTATTGCTTCAGCACAGGGCAGGAATGTGGTGCAGGGTGGATAAATCATTCACCACGATATCATCAGGGCTGCTGGGCTGCCACCTAATCCTAGTGCAGGGGTACAGAATGTTACAAACCATGGCAATTAGCATTTGCAGGCACTGGGAAAGCTGCTTGAGTGATATACAGGAGTTAAAAAAAAAGAGAAAAAGAAAGGAAGGGAGGAGGGAGAACAAGAGAAGCAGGGAGCTGAATGTTGGCAGGGAACTGCAGCCTCCCCCCGGGCAGGTGCCTCACCTGTGTGGTAGTTTGCCCTTATCTCTGCTGATCTGGACCATCTGCCAGGTCTTTTCCATCCCTGTGCTGGAGGCAGGGTTGGCTTGTGCCATAATGATGCCTTATAACGGAGAGTGCTGTGCACATATCCAGAAAATCCAAAAGGATCCAGAAAAAACACCGGAGACAGTTTAGGGCTCTGTATTAGAAAGTTTATTTTCTCTTTTGCTTTCCTTGCTGTCTGGGGTAGTTCTCTGGGGGATTTGTGTAATTTTAGCAGTGACTCCAAGCTGCAAATCGAAGTTGGTTTGCTGGCTCAGACCAAAGCTGAAAGTCCTTCCCCAGGTAAAACTTACCCTGGCTCTTATGGGGCTTGTCTGAGGTGACAGTGCTCAGGATTTCCTTGCTGGTTCTTTCTGGTCTGCTGTAATGAGCTCTGCTCTGTGAGAACCCCAAGAAAACAAATAAAAAAATTGCATTGACAACTCATTCTTTCCACGAGTTAAACCAACCAAATAAAAAGACCATCCCAAACCTAATTTTCCCACTCTTGTTGGTCTTCTAATTGCCTTTCAAAGAGGGAGGCTTCCTCTCCTTCCCATCTGACTCCTCTGGGCACCCCCTTTTCCTTGGCTCTCCTGCTGGCTGAGTGCTGAGCTATCTGCTCATCTGAACCAGCAGGAGCTGTTTGGAGCTCTTCAGACCTCCAGTGGTGCTTGCATCCCAACACAACTTTGGTCTTGCAGTGCTGAAACACAAGCAGAGACTGTTCTGGGAAGGACAGGGCTCTGCCTGCCCAAAGCCAGGGGCTGGGACAAGTCCTCAGCATCCATCTCTGCTGATTCCAAGAAGCAGTTTTGGACTGCTCTGGTGTGAAAAGCTGTCTCTGCTGCCCTGGGGCTGTCAGGGATCTGGAGTCCTGGTCCCCAGTTGCCAGTCCTGGTTCCCAAAGAGAGGGACTTTGGTCCCATGGACAATAAGAGCAGGATATTCTGTGTGTCCCTGTCAATGTGACCTTGGAGCAATGGGAGTGGAGGGTGGAGTTCCCAAACTGTGTGGCAAGTGGCTCCAGTCCTGAAGGGATCCAAAACCCTCCAGTGTGCTCATGAGCAAAATGAGGAGGAATGTGTAGCTACTGGCTTGCTTCTAGGACACTGCAGTCCCTAAGTCTAGCCTAGACCCATTGCCAGAGCAATGAAAGAGCAGGGATGAGTTTGAGGGAGTGCAAAAGAACATGAGCTCACCCTGGAGGTCTTAAGCTGCCAAGGTTTTCCTGAAAAGGGAGCTGACTCCATGCAGACAGAATACAAGGACTCAAATGTCCCCAATAGGAAAGTTTCTATTAAAAAACCCAAATCCAGACATGTGCTTTTTTATTAATGAGAAAATTCTTCTGTTGTTTATGAGATCAACCCTTTAAGGGGGGCAATGGGAGGAGAAGAAGAAAAGAAGCTGTTTGTTAGCAAAATGAAATCCAGACAAATATTTATAGCTACTTTCAAGTGGCTTGTTCTAACATGAGTCGACTATCCTTAATACCTTCCCTTTAGCACCATTAAGCATCTCACTGGCAGTCAGAACAAATTTATTAATGTCTTATAAAAGTCAACAAGCCGCAGGAAAAAAATAAATAAAAAAGAGCCTTATGCAAACAGTGCTTCATTGCAAGAACTCAAACAAAGAAGGTCACATTCATCATTTGCTCCCAGAGAGGGAAAGCCAAGGAGACGGATGGATGATGACACAAGACCTGGCTGAGTTTAAATCCCCACCTCACAGGAGTTTCTGGAGGTGCTGCCAGGGTGGCCACACACTCTTTGCAGGCTGCTCTCCTGCCACATCTCACACGTTCCAGTAATTGCTGCTCTCCATCTGAGCTTTGCTGTGGCTGCTGGAGTCTGACCTGCAAAGCCACTCCAGGAGCTGAATTCCTGTCCAGTGCAGTGTGCTGGGCAATGGGCTCAATAAAACCAAGTGGGGGAGACTTCTGTTGTTGGAGCCTGGCCATCAAGTGGGGGAATTGAGAGGAAATCAGGTGCTCAAATGTGATTTCAGTATGACCTAAAGGAATATTCCTGCTGGATTAGGATATAATGTTAATTTTCTCAGCAGCTTTTAAGAGCTGATATAAAAAGCTTTGGTAGTTGCAAGCGCTGGTTCCCCATTGTATTCCAGCTCTGTGATACACAAAATGGCAATTCATTTATTGGAGCTTGATGCAGGTAATGAGTCTTTATCAGTTCTAGAAAGCTCTGAAGGCAGAAGGGTGATTTCACCATGAAAATGCCATTCTTTCAGTGACAAAGGCACTTTTCATTCTTTCAGTGCTGACAAAGAGAGGGCACCTGCATGGTGATCCCTGGAGGTTAAAGCTGGGCTGAGCAGGGTTTAGGGGAGGAATAAGGTTCAGTTCAGAGCACTCCCAGTCACCCACTGTACTGGGGAGACATTTGGGACTGGGCTCAGGGATGGGGCATGGGGATAAGCCTGGCTTTAGGGAAATGTTAAACCAGGGAAGAGATGGGGATTGTGGAAGGAATATGGCTTAGAGGATAAGAGATGGGGAAAGATTTTAGTCTGCACAGAGGATTGATGATCCTGGGTTAAACCTGGCACTGGAGGGGTTTTCTGTACATAGCTGGGGGTTTGGCTAAACAGTCATTCCAACAAGAAAACTCCTTTCTTGTGGCACCTGTGTCATTTCTGATGAATCCCTGAATTGTTTCTCAGCTCTCAAACCTGCATTCTATTTTCCCTTGCTTTGGGAAATCAGATCAGATTTGGAACAGAGGGGGTTTGTATTTTTTTCTTGCCACAATGGGGAAGCATGTATGTGCACATGGGTCCCATCCTGGCACAAAACCAACAAACACAGGGCTGCACTCCACTGAAACCAGAGCCAGGTCCCACCAGGTGATCAGTGCACCAAAGGGAGCTCTTCCCTTTAGCCCCCAGAGCTGTGAAATTCTTTGAATTTTGGATAAATGCAGATCACAGTGTGCACTAAATTACTGCTGTTCTTGCTCTCCTGAACCTTGCTCTCTCTCTCTCTCTCTCTCTTTGCTGTCATGCAAGGGATGCTGAGAAGCTCTGCTCCTAAATATAGGTTGGAAAGTCACTGTTCCTTGATAGGATTAATGCTGCCTCAAGTCAAAAAACCTCGGAGGGAGTGGGGCACAATTTGCTTGTGTCTATTCTGGTTTATGCAGGGTGATAACCCAGTGGAAAAGAAGCTGTTGCAGGACATTTATAATTTTTACCTGTTAGCTCATTTTCCAGCCAAACTGGGAGGTCTGTGCCCATGAGAGAGCCTGCAAGTTCATGGGAAGGGGAGTGGGAAAAGCAACCCCCAAACTTTTCATCATTCACACAGAAAAGAACTAAAGGAACAAAAAAATCAAGTGAGGGAGAATGAAAGAGCCTCATGGTTTTGAACAGGTTTTTTAGGGTTAAAGCCTGCCTGCTGCAGTTAGACTTTCTCCTGCTCTGAAATCATGCAGAAGTTAAACAGTTCAAGAGTATTTGCTGTTGTAAATTGTTATCCAGAATCCCTTTTGGCTGAGCTTTATCTCTCATGCATGTCTTTTCCTTCAATATTTAAGGTAATTTTCAGCTTTATGGCATGACCCAAACAAATAACAAACCCCTTAATAACTTCTTTAACCACTTGTTTTCTTTCAAACATTTTATCTTGCTGAATTATTGAGTCAGCTGGACCGACCTTGATGTAAACAAATATTTTTGAACTCGTGTGAGGATCACAGAGAAAAGAACATGAAACAGAGGCTGGAATCTGGAAATGATCCATGTGAGGTTGGCATCAGCCTTCCATCTTTTTTTCATTCATTATTTTTTTGGGACATGGAGCCCAGAGCAAATTTGCCCTGTTCAAAAGTGAGGAAAAGTGACATTCAGGCAGGAGCACAATGGTTGCAGCACTGGCATTTATAAAAATTACTCTGCTTTGTTTCGTGCTTTAGCATGATCATCATCAATATAAATCATAGATGGTGTGGAGCAAAGCCTCTGTTGTTTTCTGGTGGCTCTTTTGCTTGGATTCTATGACTGGACTGGAATTTTAGCTGGAAAAAGTTAAGCTAGCACTTGACTGCAGGCTAAGGTCTTTAAGAAAGTGTGATTTTTCTGCAGAAATTCTCTCAGATTTCTTTAAGAAATGAAGAAAGTGGGAGTTCAACATCACTAGGCTGTGCTTATGACTTTTAAATTATTTTTTACTATTGCCAACTTTAAAACAAATGGATCAGCTGTTTGCATTTCTAAAGGAAGCAGCCCAAACTGCATTTAAGAGCAAAGTTAGAACTTTGCTGCACTGCTCAGAAGAAATGAGGGGTGAGCTGTGCTGGCAGGAGCAGTTCTGCTTCACAGTTTTTCTGACTGCTGGCACTGGAATTGAGAGGAGGTTTTGTCATCTATTAAAAATGACATTTAGCTTTGCTTAAGGTGACTTAAAAGTCTAAAAAAAAAGCTCTGGAAATTTCATGTGCTGCTGTGAGAACTGCAGAGAAATAGAAGCCCTTTTCAGAAGCAGCCTCTGATTTTTGTGAATCTCCCCTTTGAAATGCCTGATCTCGAGTCCTTGAGCTGAGCTTGGGAACATCTGCAGCTTTCCTTGGCTTTAGCTGGATAAGAAAGGTGATTATCTGTGAAAACTTGCTTTGTCCCTTAGGTTGGACACTCAGGATGAGAAGAAACATTTCAGCACCTGCCTGACACACTTGCTTATGTTATGGGGGTACTCAGAGCTGAAATAACCCAACTTCCAAGTTTTATATAAAATATAAAACACCTATATTTTATTTTGTAGCCTGCTCTTCTCTGTTGGTGGGTTGGAGGAACAAAAGGCTCCCTGGAGTCAAGAGTGGTTTTCTCTTCAAAAATTCCCCATATCCCCCTTGATGTTGAAATTAATAAAATCCCCACTGTAGCTGTCACATCTCCTTTACAGGTTTGTTAGGTTTCCACTCAGTAAAAGGTTAAATATCTAAGAAGTTGATTTTCCAGGCTTTTAGTGGAATTAAACAGTAGATAGGTTTTTATGGAAACCTGATTCTCCAGAAGCTGTAAGTTCCTAACAGCAACAAACAAATAAAATTTGACTTTTTTTCCCCAGCCACACAATCTTTAAAATATTAACAGGGTTTTAAATTTTTTATTTGTACTAGTAATCATTTTTCCAGCTGTTGAGCTGATCAATACTTTCATTTTTCTTTGCTCCCAGCCCATCAGACATTTTATTTTAGTTTTTAACAAGAAGGAAGCTGCATTCACTTCTTGGTCTTACTCCTAAAAATATATTTCTGAGTGCAATTAAAGGAGTCTTGTCACCAGTTCCTGGATTGCACAGAAGTCCTCTCTGATACTGCAGGGCAACATTTTGCAGGCATAAATATGGGAAAGAGACTGCTGCCATTGTGACAGAGCACAGAAATACTTCGTATTTATTTGTACATGCCAGCCCAGTTCTGACATCAGTGGCACCAGTGTAGATCTAAATCTTCTTGGGACATTGCAGTCCTGCTCTGTGGCATAACATTGGGACAGAAAAACTCCCAGTAACTTTCCACTTGCCTCATGGAGACCCTCTGCTCACAAAAAAAAACCTCTTCCTTGGAAAAATGTTTTTTTTTTTAATTGTTTCTTTTGCTTTTGTTGGGACAGGTGATGCCAGTGGGTTGGGTGGAGCTCAGAGTGTGGGAAAATGACATTCCCAGGACTCTCCAACTTGTCTTAGACTCACTGCAAAAGAAATTTTGCTCTTTTTGAGGGATACAGGGAAGATCCCTGAGCATCCCTTCCTGGGGCTGGAGTGTGGGGACAAACCTGGAGCCTGGCCAGGATTGTGGTGCAGGGGAACTGAGCATTGTCTGTGCTTCCAGAACACAAATCCTCGTGAACTGAGCTGTGCCCTTTGGGGTGGCCATTGAGACCTCCTTGGGGTGGCCATTGAGGCCTCCTTAGGGTGGCCACTGAGACCTTCTTGAAGTGGTCCCTGAGGCCTCCTTGGGGTGGCCACTGAGGCCTCCTTGGGGTGGCCACTGAGGTCTCCTTGGGGTGGCCACTGAGGCCTCCTTGGGGTGGCCATTGAGGCCTCCTTGGGGTGGCCATTGAGGCCTCCTTGGGATGGCCACTGAGGCCTCCTTGGGGTGGCCATTGAGGCCTCCTTGGGATGGCCACTGAGGCTTCCTTGGGGTGGCCCCTGAGGTCTCTTTGGGGTGGCCACTGAGGCCTCCTTGGGGTGGCCACTGAGGCCTCCTTGGGGTGGCCATTGAGACCTTGGTGTTGCCAGAGGGTTGCAGGGGAGGAGTAGAAGGAAGCCTGGAGGTGGTGGCTGAGCACAGACATTGCCTCGTGGTCTCCAGAGCTTTTCCTGGAGCTCTGACACTTTTCCTGACACTCCTGTCATCTGCCTGGGGACATCTGACAGACCTGCCCTGATTTGTGGGACCAAACACTCAGCCAAGAGCATCAACTCAATCACTCCTGAGAGCATCAGCCACAACTTCAAAGGGGCAGATGAGGAAACCAACGTCTGCACTGCTGCTGGTAATTTTGGTCCTCTCTGGTTTCTAAAAGGAGGTGCAGAGGGGAAGTTGCACAATCTGGGAACTTGAATGGAAAATGAAGAGGATTCACAGAATCAGATAATTCTCCTGAGGGAAAAATAAACTCCCAAGGAAGAGAGTGGCTGGGTATTTTGAGCACAGAGGTTCCCAGCAAATGGGCATCTCCCAGACCTGGCTGTGTGTGGCCTCTGCTGTGCTGTGCAGCTCAGGGTTTAGAGCATCCATCACTCATGGCCAGGGGAGCTGTGCAGTGGAACAATGTGCCTTTATCCCTTCCCTGGGTGAAGCTGGGCTGGGTGGGTTATACTGATGATTCCTGTCTTGATCTCAGCACTTTTGCTCATAAAGTGTCTTTCAGCTGCTGTGAGGGGATGAGGCAAAGCACAGCCAAGTGACACAAGCCCCAGAGCCACCCAGCCCTGCCCGCTGCCCTTCAGCTCCTACTTATTGCACAGCAGGTTTAAAAATAAGCTGATTTTCACTGATCAGTGTCTGGGTTCCCTTTCTCCCTCCATCTCCATGAAGCTGGCAGTGGGTTCCTGGGCAGCATTCCCACATTCCTGGGAGGAGGCTGTTCTTCACACCTGCTGATGTTAAACACTTTGGGACCACGGTCCTGCAGATTCTCACTGTCCCCTAAAGGCTGGTGTGGGATGAGATTCTGCACTCCTGTTTAGTTGTTCTACAGACTGGGCCTTGTGCTTGGACTGGTGCCCGAGCATTTTTACAAGTCCAGACTTTCACTCACCCCCTGAGAGCTGCTAGGGTTTTTTCTCAGGATTTTGTTTATGTATGTCTCTCCCTGGCCTGGTTTTTAGGGGAGAGAAATGCACAGAAAAAAATGCTAAATGATCTTGATATATATGATAATTAGTTATTATTTGTAAATGGAAAATCAGGCTCTCACTTTGGCCTAATGTCCATCAACTTCCAAATATAATTTCAGGAGGGAATGTGTTATTATTTATTCTTAATCAGATTTTTGTTGTCTTCCCCTATTACTTTAAATGCCAGAATTAGAATATTTCATAATATGCGGTTGGAAAGAGAATTTGTTGTATTCAGAATCTCTTGAGGAGTGACATAACCAGATAACAGACACAGTTATCTGTAGAATTGCTGTACACAAAGCAAACACAGCTTCAAAAACAGACAAAATTATTTCTACTATACCATATTTGTATTCTATGTATTACTTGCAAAATGCAGCTTATTCCTATCTGAGATGGAGTTCAGCTGATTTGTTTTCTGTGTTGGTGTCAGAAAATGGAGTGTCCTTTGAACTTGAGGCTTGCAGGTGAAGGAGGATAAGCACAGGAATAATTTCTATCCTGGTTTTGTAGATTCATTCCAGCATCTTTGTACCTCTGGTTCTGTGACAAGTTTTGAGGTGGCACAATGTAAACTGCAAATCTTTGCTGAACCCAAATGGAAACTTCATAGGAAGATAATAAGCAACAAAAGCTTTTTTTCTGATTTTTCTAAAAAAATGTTTAGGGCCTACTCAAGGCACAAATAGTGGATGAATTATGCCTATGACAAATCCCCAAAATGTAGCAAAAACAATTTATATGGAAGCTAAGTTAACTTAGATTTCCATAACTAAAACCATTTAATGTGAATTTCCCAATGTCGGAAATGGAGGGATGAGTGAGAAAATGGACAAAGGATCCACATTACTTCTGCTTTAAAAATCAGGACAAATTAAAGCAGTTGGAGCCCTGTCCCTGCCCTCACCTCTGCCTGCTTTTCTGCTGTGCTGGTTCTCGTGGCGGTGAAGCAATTCCAGCCATGTGCCCATCACTGTCCTGCTAACTCTGCCTATTTAAGGTCCTGGTGCTGAGGATTTGGCTGCTGGGGAATATCAGTTTAATGTGTTCCTACAGCTTTGGTAAAATGAGGATAACGTCCACAACACCAGTGGAACTGCGCAGAACTGATCCCAGTGGTTTTTCGAGGAAGGCATTTCCTCCATTTCTCCAACAATTTGCTCAGTTTGCCTGTGTGAAGTTTCCTAAACCTTCACAATGACTGTGACCACAGATTGGAGAATTCAAGCAGAGTTTTTGCAGGGAATTGCAATCTTTAGTGCTCGAGTCTGTGGGAAGGAACACAGACAGAGCTGTGCTGTGTCATCCCAGAAGAATCCCTGCAGCTCAGGTCTGATGTGGGTCACAGCATCCATGCAAGGAGAAATCCATATCACAGCAAGAACACAGAGATATTTCCCTTGATTGTGCCTTCACAGGCTGCAGCTGAGAAACTTTTTGAACCAGAGATTTGTTCCTCTTTTTCCCCTCTGAGATTAGTGGCAGCTGTGGGCACTCAGTAATCTCTGGAGCCCAGGCTACTATATTTAAGTGCTTAAATATAGACACAGAGGCCTAGGAGCCCATGGGTACCATTGAAGTGGACTGGAAACTTCCCATTTGCCTTTCTGGGGGTTGGATCAGGCCCTATTTCAGGTAACTTTGAAAAAAAAGTAAAATTGGATTAAGTGGCTTGTGCAAGATGGTTGAACAAATGGGACAAATGGCTGGCAAGGCTCAGGAGCTCTGGATGCCATTCCTGTGCTCCCACTGCCAAATTAAATTCGTTCTTGTAGAGAAAGAGCTTGTGCTGGTGAGCCTGTTGTAGAGGTGGAAAGGCATCTTAATTGCATCTTCTGAGGGAACAGAGCTGCAGGGGTATTTTGTGCTGCTCTTTGCAGCAGGGTCTGGAGAGCAGGAGCTCACAGGATGCTGCAGCCTGATTTCTGCCTGCTTAACAAAGTGATTGAGACACAACCTCCATCTGTTGGTCCAGGAAGGAGTCGCTGTTTGCAGTCCTTCTGCTCATCCTGGAGTGCACACACGTATCTGCTTGCAGAATTTAGGATCTCTGAAACAATATTTAGAGAGGGGGAAGGCAGGGAATCAGGATTTGCTGGTATGGTAAATGGTATAATTTGGGGATTTCTCCTTTACAGGCTGCAGCTCCTAAGCTGGTGGCAGGGAGATGAGCCAGCCTGGCAGGGAGCTGTGCCTCAAGCCTTGCCAAGGCCAGATCCCTCTCCCTTTGAAAGCAGGGAGAGTTAAACCATTGACTTCACTGCAGTTGGGTTAAGCCTGTAAATAGTTCCTGACACTTGCATATTATTAGCTGCTCTCATGGCCAGATCTAAGCATACTTGATGTCTGGAGGAATTTGACTTTGTATACAGCCAGACATTCCTCATTTCTCATTAGCTGGGTAAACACATGTGCAGAGAAGTTGGGTTTGTCCTCTCAACACAGTTGCTTCTTCCTGAGAGGGTGATGGATGGCCTTGTGGAAAATGTGTGAAATATAACATTTCTGGAAAGAAATCCATAGTTTGTCTCACAATGAGCTGTGGCTGTGACAGCTGAGCAGGGGAGGCTCAGGCCAGGCATAGGTTGAAGTCTTTTGTGATGTGGGGGACAGCAAGTGGGGGTTCAACAGCTGGGAGGGGAATGGCAGGGAGCTGTCATCCATGGCTGTGCCAAAGGGCATGGGAGAGGCTTTGGGATACTGTCTGTAATTCTGATTATATAAACTGATTATATTACTATATTAAACTTGCACAGGGCTAGAGAGTGGTTTGTGTTGGAAGAGACCTTGAATTTCACCCAGTTCTACCCCCTGCCATGGGCAGGGACACCTTCCACTGGAGCAGGGTGCTCCAAGCCCTGTCCAACCTGGCCTTGAACCTTTCCAGGCAGCATGTGCCAGGGCCTCACCACCCTCACAGGGAACAATTTCTTCCTAATATTTAACCTGTTGTCCCCCTCTGTCGGTGTGGACCTATTCCCCTTGCCCTGTCACTCCAGTTCCTGCTGAAGTTCCCTCTCCCACTCCTTGTAGCACTTCAGGCACTGGAAGGGGCTGTGAGGCCTCAATTCAACCTTCTCTTCTCCAGCCTGACCAGCCCAAACTTTCTCACTCTGTCTCCATAAACTCCATCTCTTGCTTTTCTTCATCTCCTGCTCCCCAGCCCAATTTTATTCCCATCCTTTCCTGATCATGCACCAAGAGAGTTCCCTATGGATTTCTCAGGAGGAAAAGCAGCCAGCAGGTGCATTGGCATCTCACTCAAGTGAGTGCTGGAGGAACACCAAAAACTGGGGCTGGATCCAGCCCAAAGGAGACTCTGAGGGTCTGAGGTGCCTGGGCTCTCTCTTCCTCAGTCACCACATTCCATAGCACACATAGTTATGGAATGACCATAAGCCTTTGGGACTGGGTGGTCCAGCTGCTCCTGAGGTGGGAGAGGGCTCAGTGCAGCTGGGACAGGACAGGGACATGGCTTAGATAAGGCTGGACACCTTCTTAGCTCTGCTGTGAGAGCTTCAAGTTGGGTTTATTACTTATGAAGTGCCTGTTCTGATCCTCATTCCAACGAGGCCAAGCTGCTGTGCCTCAGCCCTTGCAGGGCACTTGTGGTTCTGTTCCTCTCCTGAGAGCTGAATGAGTTGCATCCTGCCTGATATCTCTGGGCAAATTCCATGCAGAAGGCACTGGGCAGCCACACCCAGGGCCAGAATTTGCTCCAAAACACAAGGGGTTGGTTTTCCCCCCAATGCTCTGCATGCAAATGCAAACACAAAGCAATCCATTTTCATCTGCAGTTTCCCAGAACAAGGGTTTGGACCTGGATGTGTGGGCACAAAAATGAGTCTAAAATTAGACTTACCTAACCTTCAATTAAGCTTGATATCTCAGCATCCGTGGGAATGATCCCCAGGCCTGGCGTTATTGCCTGCTGAGAGCTGGGCTCTTTCCCTGTCTGAGGGTAGTGCTGTATTGTTCTCTTAAGGGCTGTGTGAGTCACATCTTCTATGAGTTATCACTGTAATTAGTCTACATGTTGAGGGGAAAAAATAAAATAAAAGAAGGGTATACAAAAGGATAAAGGCAAAACATATTAGGAGCCCCTGTAAAATCATGGAGCTCTCCATAGGATTTTTTTTTTTAGTTGAGAAATAAAACATTTCTAACTTCTTTCATTTAGGCTTCCACAGAAATGTCTCTCCCATATGTCAGTGGTGTAATCTACATCATGAACAAAACTTCACAGATGGACTGGCTGATGCAAGGGACATTCTTTGATATTGACAATTACTGAGCTTTTGATTCCTATGTTGCATAACTTTAGAAAAGAGCTGTAGTTCAGGGAGGTGAGAATTTCTTCCAGAATAATCAGTGGCACAAAGTAGCTGGAGGAAAGGGCAGGCATTAAAAAGAGAGGCCCCCTAAACCCTTTTTAGAATGTGTGGGCCCTTTTAAAAACAAATAAACAAACAAACCCCACTCTGATTCAAAGCTTTACTTTTTGACCAATGTCCTCAAGTTAATGGGTTTTTTCTCCCCACAGTTTATGCAATGATAGAGCTCTTCTCACTGTCTTGGAACTTGTTTGTGCCCTTGGCTTCTGAAGTTTTTAAAACTTGTTTTAGATTTTATTACAAATGCTTTTTTTAAACTAAAGGCCTTTTAGGAATGCAGGAAAATATTTGTTTTGAAGTCCAGCTTTCACCTTCGTTGCTTTCCTTGGCCAAACCTCGCCACTTATTCAAATTCACAAAGTTCTAGGACTTCAGATTTTATTTCTGTAACCCTACTTGGTAGGTTAGAGATCAAATCCCTTCTGGATCCTCTCTCTGCCTTTCTCCAAAGATGCTTGGTGGTGACGTGGTTTTAAACCCTGCTTCAATCTCCTCTGCCCGTTATTGCTGGAGCAGAGAGGTGAAGTCAGAAAGGTTGAATTTACTATGACCGTGTGTCCAGGACTTGGAAAAGCTTTGTGGAAAACAACAGTCTAGTTTGTATGAAAGAGGACATTTTCTTTTGCTGTTTTATTGAGATGTGTCATCCCAGCCAAGAACCTGGAAGACATTAAAGTCGATGTGATTGTCACAAACATGGAGGGTTTCATTTTTTTTTTTTTTTTAATGAAGCATCTACACTTTCAGAGAGCCTGAGGTGGAGCAGCAGCCCACAAGGAGCTATGGAGGTGACATTTTGGTTATCCAGGAACAACAGTAACATGCAAGAGCTCTCAGTTCTACGTGTGTGGGGAGAATATAAAATTTTATGAAGTGATGGTTTCCAATATAGCAAAAGATATCTCACTCTTGGCATGAAACTCAGACATCCACCCATCCAAAGCCTCTGCCTGAGGCCTCCCCAAGCTCACACTCTCCTCCTTTGTTCCCCAGAGCTGCCTGATTCCTGGGGCAGTCATTCTGTCCACAGGGAATGTCCAGCTGAAGGTGTGGTCGTGTCCCTGGACCAGCAGAGCTGTGACACCACTGGCAGCTGTTTGGTGGCCAGATATAGTTGCAATATTTGCATGGAGAAGGTGTGTTCCCTTCCCTAAGGACTCTACCTGTCCTCAGGGAGAGGTGTTTGCTCCTGATTCAGATCAGCACCAAGCTGAAGGCTTTGATGGGAGTTCTCTTCCATCTTCCCTCAGGCTGATTTCAGGTGCTGCATGTGTTCATCTCTCCCCTGCTTGCTGGGACTGTGACCTCTGAGTGCCTCTCTCTCTATTTCAGGCACATTGTCCTGGTATTTTCTGGCCCAGAGCCTGCTTTGCTGGCTGGAGCAGCTTCCCAGGGACTCTGAGGCAGCTGGGGGTTGAGCTGGGAATGGAGTCTGTGCTCCTTGAATCCCTGAAATGCTCAGCCTGCTGTTGCTTCCTTTGCTCTTGCAGAGGACCTCCAGAACACCAATGTTCTGCTGAAGCTGTAGCTGGAACACTGAGTGCCACATGGGAGATACATCCATTTATTTTTGGTCCTGTTAAGGAGGGCCACCTTTGGAAGTGATGCCTGTCCTCAGTTTCCAGGGCTGCCCCTGCCTGTTCCCCTCTATTTTGAAGTAAATTTGAAGCCAAATATGGCTCAGAATAACTGTATTTGTCCATTCCTGAACTTGGATAAATATCTCATCACTGTCAAATGCTGTCACATGCTTCAAGCAGCATTTGTGCTTTGATCAAGATGAGATTTCCTTGGGGAAGGGGAGGGAGTGGTCCCACCTCAGATAATCCATGGCAGAAGGAGGGAAGTGAGCTCCTGATTTATTGTTATTGGCTGGGTGTGACATGATGCAACTGCTGCACAATAGAAAATGTGGTTGCATTTGTAGACTGAATGATTCCTAGCTGAATTTCCATTCAGTTTTGCCCTTTCCTGCTCATTCATCACTGGTGCACAGGCCATAATTTCCTTCAGCATATTTTAATTCCAGGGTAGCAACTGGTTTGCTAAGAGAAGTTGGTCTTTGGGATTTTACTGACTTGGGCTCAGAAATAATATAAAACTCACTATCCAAATTCTATAAATTAACTGAAATTTGTTAAAGAATACACACAATGCTGTTATTTTCTCCTTGACTGGATGAGTGATTCCCAAAGTTAACATGGATCCTCCATCTGAGGAGTGAGACTCCACTTGTTCTTATTTCAAACCTCCCTCAGAGTAAAGCAACTTTTCTCTTGTGTTTAAATGAAGTTTCCTGTATTTCTCTGTGCCCATTGCCCCTTCTGCACTCCCTGGATAACACCGGGAAGATCTCACTTTGTATTCTTTTCTTTCCCTGTCGGGTAGTTATCCACTAATATCTGTATTCCTGCAGTTATGCAATGTCCTGAAGCCTTCACTGTTCATTTAAAAATAGGATTTTTGCTTTCTCAGTCAGAGAAATGCCGTTTAGCATTTCTGCTCTGGGCACAGGCAGCAGGAGGAATGTGGCATTTGGATTAGAGATGATCTCCAGCCCTGTGCTCTCCCCTGCAGGAGGCTGCCTCCCTCTCTCCTCCACAAGGAGATAAGCACACCGATGGCACCCTGGTGTTGTCACACCAGAATATTTAGCAAATGGCTTTTGTCCTCCTTGGACATGTGTCCCCAGTCCTTGGCAGGAGGGGATGTCACCTGGGAGCTCCTGCTGAGACGTTGTCTCACCTACCCCTCCTTTTTGTCTTACCCACCTTTCCTGCCTTATTATAACTCAGCGAGGGACACAGCAAATGTTGGCTTCCCTGGCTGCTTAGCACAGTGGCAACTCTTAAAAAAAAATTAAAAAAAAATTAGTCCTAATTAAGCAGTTGTCCTCATGATTTGTGGTTTTGTATACTGGCAAGCAGGCCAAGGCTGTCTGATTTCATTTCTGTAAAAGAATGTAACTCCAGCTCCTTGCCAGTTTATACCATTCCCCATGCAGGGCAGTAGATAATTTCTCATGGTCCCAAAGCTTTCAACAATACTCTATTATGTTTCATGACTCATAAATGGGCTGGTGCCCATGGAAAGCCATGTGGCTCTGTGCAGGCAGCACAGCTCCCCGCAGTAGGTTTGAACTGATTTCATAGCCTCCAGACCTAGCATGGTTTATTATTTTTATGACTTGCTCACTGTTCTCATTGTTGCTAAGACCATATTGCATCAGGGATAAAATTCAAGGCCCTGGTACAGAATGAAAAGCACAATTTGTGGAGCTGCCATTGGAGGCAGGAGAAAACAAGACCAAACAACAGGCTGAACTCAAGTCAGATCTAAGAGCCCCCAGAGATAAGCAGCTCCTGTGAAGTGCAGGCAGCTGATAGGTTTGATATTATCTTCACTGACAGAGCTGTGGGGATTATTCTTGGCTCACCTGTTCGCTCAGGGCTCTGCTGATGGACGCTGCCTACCTTCACTCTTTTAAATCGGAATAAACCTGAGCGTTGGGAAAACAGGATAAATAATCCTGAGGCTGCTCCTGCCACAGAGCTGAATCAAAGCAGCCAACTGTGACTTGCAGAATTCCTGCTCTCAGCCTGCTGAGTGTGTGCAAACACCAGGTAAAGGCTGGGAGATTTTAGCGCTGCGTTTATCCTGCTTTTATTAATGCCTAGATAAAAAAAAAAAAAAAACCTTCTGGCTGGTTTCTGTCCTCAGGATTTTTTAATCCTATTGTGATTTCCTGGGGTTTTGATTCGGCTGGCATGATCTCAGCAGCCTTGTGATATGGGGAGGGCTGGGGTGGAAGGGGAGCCAAGAGGGGATCAGGGCAGGAGCATTGAATGGAGTGGTTTTGTCTGCTGTTGTAAAGCTGTTTTGTAATACTCAGATAACTTCTTGAAACTGCTGCCAGGTACTCTTGCAAGCATATGACTGTGGAAATAGCTGCTTGAGTAATAAGAACAATAGAATTTGAAAAAAAAATTATAATATTATTTTTAAAAAATTAGCTTGGGTAATAAAAACAAACAAGTCAGTATTGCTTTATTTTCCAGTTAGATCTGTTTTCAGATTCTTATATTCCAGGCTAAGACAACATTTAGGTTGTAATAATACAGACTGAGAGCTTATTTATTTTTTTAAATATAATAATCCCTTTCCTTCACATATTTGTCCAGTTTCTTGTGGAACCATTTATTCAGTCTCTGATATCTGAATTTTTAAAAAATTGCTTTCAGATTAAGCCTCAAAAGAACATGCAGTAAAGCATTTTAAAATGCACCTTCTTATTGTAGTTGCTCCTTGTTATATAATTTCCCATTTGCTATTTCTTTCTTTTCATTTAGCCAGGTAGGGAATTTCTAATGTACATATTTGTTTGAGGAGGCTGAATAGATTTGGTCTGGTGACAGAAAAGTACATTCCATAAACAGATCTGTTCCTGTATCAGAGCTTCATCCGTTTAGCAATTTTATTTTTTTTTTTTTTGGAAGGAGTCGCAGCATTAACATTGGGAATGAAACAATCACTGGGCATTTGTACAGAGAGCAGGGACTGGAGTCAGGGAGCTTTGAGCAGCAAAGCATGTGTGGATCTGCTGGGATGCCTAATGATTCATTTAGTGCTGCCGTGCTTAATGATTCTAACGAGCAGATGTGGTAATGCTGCTGCCATCCTCACCACCTCCCTCACCCCTCTTCCCCCTTGCTATTTCCAAGCAAATGAAAAGCCAGGATCCAAGCCTGGCTTGGGCAGGCCTGGCTGGCAGCAGGGCTGTGTGTTCAGCACCCTGGGCAAGATGCAGAGCCCAGGTGGGATCCGGGTTTCCCACAGCCTGGCCCACGCTTGTGGCTCCCATGGATTTCCCACGAGCTCCAAGAGGGAAAATTCCCGAGCTGGGTCCACAGCAGGGACTGCAAAGGGAGGATGCAGTGCCCAGCTGTAATTAAAAATGCCTTCCTATTAGTCCATGTGGCTGGAGCCAATGGATCCGCGCCCTGATGCTGAGGGAGGCAGGGGCAGTAATTAATGAGCTTGATGAGCTTTTCCATTGCACAGAGCCCGGTCCCATGACCCAAGACAGCTTTCCTTGCAAGGCAAAAGGAAGATTTATTTATTAAAGCTCAAGGCAAAGGTAAGGATAGATAGGTAAAAGTTTTGGAAACAACCTAAAATCCTTGTAGTGCAGAGCAGCCCGGGGAACTGTTTACCCAATTTTCATGCAGAATGCCCTCCTTCCATCCCACCTCTGACCAACTCCAGACAGCCACCTGCCTAGACATGCTCCTTGGGGATTTTTCCCTCAATTCAAATGCAAATGCTATGTTGATCACTTGCTCCGGAGGTTGGAAGCTGCTCTGGAGCCACTTACATGAATGTTTTCCCCAGCAGCAGAGGCAATTTAGTTTTGCCCCCATGTTTGGCCACTTGCTCTTGGCACTATCCCACGCAGTTCATTGCCCCCCAGTTGTGCTGAGGCAGCTCTTTGTGGAGACGTGAAATCATCCAAAATTAAAAAAAAAAAACCCAACCTGACTGCTGCTCAAAAGAATTTTCCCTGACCCAGTTTATCACAGAGCCCCACAGCCAGTTGCATCAACACCTGGAAACAGGAGGTAAACTCAGGTGTAGGGATGGGAACAGGAGTCCTGGGTCAGGCAGGACAGTAGGAACTTCTCAAATTTGACTTTTTGCTGGAAAAAGAGGTTGCATAAATACATCTCCAGGTTGTGGTTGTACAGTAGCAGACCTGTGCACTCAGAGGCAGTAAATTGGTGTAGGTCAGGGTTGAGAATGCAGCTTTTCTCTTCAACACAAGATGCAGAATCCATGCAGGATGAAGAAACAACTGGAGGCGGCACTCAGTGCTTTGGTCTGGTGACAGGGTGGGGATTGGTCACAGGTTGGACTTGATCATCCTGGAGGTCCTTTCCAACCTCAGTGATCCTGTGACTGTTTTGCCACCTTATTTCAGCAGGAGGATGGAGAGCACTGGACCTGGCAGAAGCTAAAAGGGTGCAGGCAGGTGGTGTTTGCCCTGGCATGAAGCCTGCTGGGACAAAGTTGATGTGTTGAAATGTTTTGAACAAATTGGAGCTGTCTTACCCCTTTGTGTCTTATCCATGTGGCATTTTCAGGCAGGATCCTGATGGTTTTCCTAGCCCATGGATGGATGTGTGGCTGCTTTTCCCTCATCACAGCTCTTTGCAGGAAGCTGTTCAGTTCTTGAGGGAAATGTTTCCTTCCTGGTTTGCAGCTGGAGCTGTCCTGTGCCTCCTGTGTCACCAAAATTGTGGCTCAGAGCACAAACACTTCTCCACACCCTCCCTTGGCTCCTCACAGAGGCTGCACAGGACCTTCAGATTTGCCCTTAAAACAGCAACGATGCTGCAAACAAGGTGCTTTCCTGGACACACAATCTTTTGGGATAAATCTGCCATTTATTGCTGTCAGGATTTGGGATTCCTGAGGAAAGAGGAAGAGCAAGCATCTCCCCAAAGGCAGAAGGAGGTAAAAGAGATGTCTGTTGTTTGCATCACCAAGGTGAAGCTCAGAGGCAGATGGAAAGTGGGAGCAATGTGGAGTTAATGCTCTTGACCAGTAACTCGTGTATTCATTAATTATAAGGGCTTTGCAACCCCTTCTTTGAGAATTGCCCCAGAAAGTCTGGTGCTTCTGATGTTTTACTCTGTGCTGTAGCTCCTGGCTGGCACATGTGGACAGAAGGACAGACAGGTTTGGGTTTGATGCCCATCAGGAGCAGAGCCTCTCCCACAGGCTGCTGATGAGGAGATGCAGAGCTGAGGGGCTGTCAGAGAGCAATTACTGTCAGAGAGCAGATCTGCAGATGTAATGAGTTAATGCCTAAATAAAATTAGTTAGAGCCTAGTTAAAGCAGTGTGCTGTGTCTGAGGAGTGGTAGAAGGCAATGCCTTTGGACATGCATCGAAAATGGATTTTTTTTCCCCTGGAAAAGTGAGCTGCTGGCTCAGTACAAAGTATGGTGTTATTGAATAAATGTCAAAATCTGTGAAAACACAGGCCCAGAGGCTGTGTGCAGTGCACAGCTGAGGATTGTTTCCAAGCACAAGGGCTCCAAGTCTGAGCACATGGGGAGATCTGCACAAAAAGCTGATTAGGTGCATTTTCTGGAGAGATACCTGGGGTATACTCACAGTCCCAGTGCTTGAAGAGGCAAGTCTGAGTGTGAGCCTGGCAAAGTGTCTTTAGTGATGAGATTTGGACAAACAAGTCAACACACAATTACTTTTGTTTCCCTTTTCCTCTACTTTTTATTTTCTTATGATTAGCTGAAGGTACCTAGAGGATGCTTTGTTCTGCTGTAACTCCCTTTCCCTCATTCAAACCAACTTAGTGTGCTTTCCTGGACAACAACCAGGTCTATATTTGTGCCAGCACCCCAAGCTTGTGCTGACTTGTTCCATTATGGCAAAAACTGCTAATGAGTGCAAATGTGTTCCTGGAAAACCCTTGGTGCTGGAGAGGCATCTCTGACTGGAATGATGCTCCTGGCTGTGAAATAGCTGAACACCTGTTCCTTGCTCAGTGCAAAACCCCCCAAAAACCAGCAAAGAACCATAAGAACCTCAGGAGCTCTGCTCCCTTTTTAATTTCTGAGTGCTCCCTGTCTGCAAGGCCTGCTGGTCAAACTCAGGTTTTGGGATTTTTGTGCCAATTTTGCCGATTCCTTTATCCACTCAGGGACAAGCCCTGCTCTTCTGTTCTCACCTGTAAAGGGCTGTTATGATACAAAATATTGAGAGTTGTCCATTAAGAAACATTTGCCTGCAAGACCCAGAAGGAGGCAAACTGAAATTTGCAAAGCTGTTTGGCTTGGGGACATCAGGGGTTTTGTTTTAAGGCTGATCTTTAACCACCTGAGTCCTGCCTAATCAAAAGTGGGAACTGGGTTGTACTTATGGCTTAGATACATTTATTTGCTTGGAGTGGGATTGTTCTGCAGTTTTATGTCACAGCTGCCACCAGTGGTGGATGTATTCATACAGAGAACCTGCTTGGCTTTTTCTAGCCCTGGAAGTGTCCCAGGCCAGGTTGGACAGGGCTTGGAGGCACCTGGGATAGTGGAAGGTGTCCCTTTCCATGGAAGGGGGTGGAATTTGGTGATCTTTAGGGTTCCTTCCAACCCAAACCATTCTCTGATTTTATGGGAATTTGTTCATCCTTATGAGAGTGGACCTGGGGTGGAAGAGAACAGGAGTAGGAAAAAGTATCCCTGAACAGCTTTATATTCATCTTAAAAACAAAAAACAACAACAAAATAAAACATTTCACAACACCACCCCGCAAAAAAACCAATCAAAAACCTCCCTGACCAACAATTGCAAAATTCCCAACCAAATAAAAGCCCACCCCACTCACAGAGTCAGGTTTTCAGTTTGTGTTAACTGCTCTCACTGAGGAGTGGAGGAGCTGGCCTGTCCACTCACAAACTCACAGTTTGTTCTCCCTTTCTGCAGTTATTTTGCCATCTTTGTGGTGTTTTAAAAATTATTATTATTTTTTAAACAGCACATGAGTTGCATCACCTTCAGCTTTGAATGTTTTGCTGATAATCAGAATGGGCTTTCATCTCTGTCTGAGTCCTGACGGAGATGAAGATTAAAGGCTCTCCTGAGCACCAGAATCATTTGGCAGCCATGGCTCATCTCAGGGATCCCTAACTCCTCCAGGGCTGGGAACAAACAGTTCTTGACTGTTTTCAAAATCCATCTCCACCAGGCACTTCATCTTTTTGACTTCCTAATACATGTGTCCACAGAAATATATAGAACCATTTTAATAGCTTCAAGCTGTTCTAGGTTAATCTACCCTGGTAGGTACTGGCAAAATCTGAACCTATTACTTCATGAGCTGTTGTTCAAGAGACCTGGATGGGTCAGAGGAGTGGAAATGGAAAATAGTTTGGTTGTTTTTCTTTTTCTTGGGTTCTGGTGTGAATTTGAATACCAGGCAGCTTGAATATTGCAAATGATGAGATGATTTAAGGTGTTTCAGATAATTTCTAGGGAGCTGAAGAATCATACAGATTAGCTGTGTGGAGCAGGATGGAGGATTTTCCTTCTCTTATTCTGTCTTTGTCAGAAACAGTTGATCAGAATGGTATTAGAGAGTAATGAAAAAAAGAAATGAAAAAGGAAAAGAGGGAACAGCTGTTTACAGTGATTAGTAATGGGGTGGAAGGCAGGCACTGGTTCAGGATGCTTTCCCAGCCTGGAAAAGGTGCACAGTCTGGATTTTTGCAGCTCATTATCAGAAAAATGTGCCCCAGATGTGGCAGGGAGGGCAGGGGCTGGCACTGGGGTGGGGCTGCCCCTCTGAGGGTGTTTGGGGACAGTGGAGAGGGTGACAGTGACCCTGGTGCCAGCTCTGGGAAGGGATTTCAGTGCTGGCACCCCAAAGCAAAGCTCTGCTCCCCTCCGGGCTCTGAGCTGATGCTTCCAGCCTGGGTTGCCACAGCCTGCAGTCAAAATCAGACTCTGCAGAGAGAGCACAATTCCTGGGTGAACCCAGCCTGTTGTAGCTGAGACAGTCACAGTCCAAAGCAACACAACCCATTTTCAGGAGGCTTCAAACTGTTTTTATTCTAGCATGAATACTTTTAATGCACTCTTACAAAGCTCATAAGTTTACACTTCACTCATTGGTCAGGAAAGACAAACAAAGTGCTCATTGGAACAGGCAGTTGCAGGTTTCTCTTATTTATCCTTCTTTCTTTCTTGGTTTCTATGTCAATGACCCTGGTAGAGAATTCTTTCAGGGGTCAGCATGGATCCTCTTACCGAACTTCTCTCTGGCTCACAGCAGTGGCTGTAAAACCTCTCCCACACCAGCCTGATGCAGCCACCTCTGAGGGAGAGCTTTGAGGGTGGCACCCAGGCACAAATAATCAACATTTGTACCTTACAGCTTTAAACTGCTCCCAGTAGAAGAATAATTATCTAATAGTTAACACACTCCAGCTTGGAAGTGGGAAGTCAAATCCTTTTTGCCTGCTGTTACCTTAGTTACCCTGTCTGTACATTTGGGATAAAATGAGAATCCCCTACGACAGACCTGGGGAGCTGTTGCAAGTGTTAATAAACGCTTGCACAGCTCTCCAAAGTTCTCTGATAAAAGTAATTCTGAACTTGTGAAGTGTTAAAGTCTTTTTGTAGGCTTGGCTGCAGTGAAAAGTGACTGGAATAGAAGAAGCTGAGTCCTGATTTTGAGAAACTATTGCAAGCAGAATTTGAGAGAGGATGGTTATATGTTAAGCTGTAAAAAATCAGATTTTATATATTTAGAGAAAGGCAGATCTTGTGATATTAACGTAATATTCAACTTTTCCCCCATTTTGCCAAGACAAACCACCCTATTTTCTAGAAATTCTGAGAAATATACTTTTATCTTCTATTTAAAATGTGCTTTAATTATTACCCTTTGCAGACCATCAGAAGTACAGACAGAGATGTCTCCCATAGCAGCTGTTCAAGAGACTTACAGGGAGAAGAATTCACTATTAGTTCACAGAATCTCAGAATTAGACCCAGAACACCCTTTGCCTGCCCTGTTAGTCTCTTTTTTAAAAAATTTTATATGAAAAATTCCAAGCTAGGAAGTGACTGTTACCTTCCTGTGGATGTTTAGTGTTCAGAGAGCTTCACTCTTGGCTTTTTGATGGCGCTTTGTGTTAAAAACGTATAGTAATAGTAATAATAATAATAATAGTAATAATAATAGTAATAATAATAGTAATAATAATAGTAATAATAATAATAGTAATAGTAATAATAATAATAATAATAATAATAATAATAATAATAATAATAATAGCTCCCTGTGTTCATGGTAAGGCAAGAAAATTTGAAGTTTCTGGTCTATAACTGGCTTTTATCCTTCTCTGCAGTAGCCAGGGGCAGCAGAGCCTCCAGGCCAAGCTGCAGCACCAGTTACACCCAGAGAGCTTCAGACAGTCAGGGACTGGCTGATGTAGGTCTAATATCCCCAAAACTGGAAAAAACCAAAGCCAGGCAGCTGATTTTTACAATCCTATATCTAATATTCCTATATCTACATCTAATCTATATCAATATCTATATGTATGTATATATATTTTAAAATATTTTTTAATGGAGGGCCTAGATGTAATAAATCCTTAGCAGGCTGTTTAGAAAAGGCCAGGACAAGTGCCAGACTCGGGAGGATGGGTGTGGGCAGGGCTGTGGAGGGAACAGAGTGGCCTGTCTGAGCTGGCCGGGCAGACTCCTGCAATTACATCTGAGAGAGGAGCTGCCCACATCAGTGAAAAATGAAGAGTATTTCTGTCACCCATGGCTTGGTGCACAAATCAAAGAGAGGAAGCTCACTTAGCACTACATACAAGAAACCCCAAAGCCTGGTGTGTTCCAAGAAGCTCAAATATACCCTGTCCTGACTGCTGGGAAGGGAAGCAAACATCTTGGGTGGTTTGCACATCATGCCAAGGCTGCCAAGCAAAGCCAGGGCTACTCCCTGCCACGTGGAGAGGAGAATTATCAGGGGGAAAAAAATCTGGGCTTTTTAGCTGGGCTGATGGTGATGGGAGTGCCGGTGTCAAACTGGAGAGGACCTTAAATCCTAAATTGTGTGATGGGGCACATGTGGTTAAATACAGAGGAGCTTTGGGAAACTCAGCCCTAACTCCTGCTGGCAAAAAGACACCCTAAAAATGGGGGTGTTGCCCCTATAGGGTGTCCTTTCAAATCATGAGAGTGCTGTAGAAACATCCTAAGCACTTTCTAGGGCTTCCCAAAAGAACCCCTGCCCCAGGAATTTCACCTTTCTGCAGCAGCCTCCTGGCAATTGCCTTGAATTGGTTCCGTTCTGAAGGGCAAAAGAAATTAGTGATGCTTTTGTCCAAATATCATGTAGATAAAGTTAATGACATGTAAAAATCCTGTTGAAAGCTGTCTAAGCTTTGCTTGTACATATAATTTCATTGATTTACCAAACAGTTTCATTTTTCTTAAGCAATTGTCAACATTCTTAAATAGATGGAGAGTTGCTTATAAATTGTAGTTCTGTCAGCTCCTTACTGACATCAGCTAATCTTGAGACTCAGTTGAAAAATAGGGCACAAGAAGACTGAAGTGAGTAATGAGATTCCAGACTGATTTATTTTAAAAGTAAATTTATTTAATTTTAAAAAAAGTTTGTAAGGTATATAAATGTTGATTGTACATCAAGTATCTTTAAATGCAAACACATAGTCTCTAGGAAATACCGAAAATATTCCATAAGGGAAGATGAGAAAGAGAATAAATCCAAGATTTCCTGGTTTATGGAATTATCCTCTAAAGAAAGTAGAGAACTTCCCCATGATACTAAAATGGAGTGGGAAAAAAAACCCAAAAAAGCAAAAATGCTCTGACATACTTCAGTGGAATAATGCAGTGAGAGAGAGAAGTCAGTGATTCCCAAGATGTCCATGGATAGTTTCCATCATGAACAACTTTAGCCCGTAAAGCAACTTTTGGATGAAGTTGCTTTACGGGCTAAGGATGAAGGGTGAGCTTGGATGAAGGGTGAAATTTTGAAACCCTGAGTCTGTGGGGTGTGATTCACCTGCCCAAATACAGAGATCTCCATCTGTGCTCGTCTAGACTGCCTTTACAGTCAGCACAGAGCAAACAGGCATTTCTAGGGCATGATTTGCCTTTTCCTAAAATAGTCATCTGGGATATGTCAGGCAACTTCTTGGAGACAGAAGTCCAAAGATGACTTAGCAGTATGGAAATCTGTGAGCCAGAAAATCGTGTTCTGCAATTCAGAGCTCGCTTCTGAATGCCGAGGGTGTTTCTTTTTCTTTATTTTTTTTTTTTTTTCCCAAGACCTACGTGGAGAGCCATAAAACACGAGGTTTCAGAACCACAACCTGACCTGAACCACAATCCCTGGCTGAGGATCCATGCCAGAGAAGCTGTTCCCTGCAGGTCTGAGCTGGGAATGGGACTGGGATGGGACCCATGGTGTGGCCGGTCCGTCTCAAACCATTTGGAAAAATTTCTTCCTGGAGAATGATTGGGTTTTCAGCGATTGCTTTGCGGCTGGTTTTTATCCTTCCTTCCCACAGAAAGTGTAATCCCAGCAATCTCGGAGGAGCCTGTCGGAATCAGCCAGAGGAGGGCACTTTTGAGCTTTGGGAGACCTCTGGGCCATGGGGCCGAAGGTGCCTCGTGTCCCATTCCTTTTATTTGCTGGTCACATCCCTAAAATCCTCCAGCAGCAGTCTGGGCTCGGTGTCTGTGCCCTGCCACGGGCTGTGGTGGTTCCCATCCCTTCCAGGCTCCCTTCTCTTGGTTGCCAGTTGTGGTTGTGTCTGTCAGGAGGTGGCAAAGAGCCAATGGTTCCTCTTTGAGGGGTGAGAGAATCCCAGGGTCATTGGGGTTAGAAAAGACATCCAAGACCACTGAGTCCCACCTGTGCCTGATCCCCACCCTGTCCCCAGCCCAGAGCACCGAGTGTCACTCCAGGGATGGGCTCTCCAACCCTCCCTCGGCAGTTCCAGTGCCTGAGCCCCCTTTCCATGGGGAAATTCCTGCTGTGCCCACCCTGAGCCTGCCCTGAGCCCCTTTCCATGGGGAAATTCCTGCTGTGCCCACCCTGAGCCTGCCCTGGCCCAGCCTGAGGCCGTTCCCTCTCATCCTGGATGCCCACCTGGCTGTCCCCTCCTGTCAGGAGCTGTGCAGAGCCACAAGGGCCCCCCTGAGCCTCCTTTTCTCCAGACTGAGCCCCTTTCCAGCTCCCTCAGCTCCTCCATTCCCTTCCCCAGCTCTGTTCCCTTCCCTGCACACAACCCCAGTGTCCATCTTGCTGTGCAGAGCCCAGAGCTGGACACAGTCCTCAAGGGGCCTCACCTGTGACAAAGAGAGAGGGACAATCACTGCCCAGGTCCTGCTGGCCACACTATTTTTGATGCAGACCATTGTTCTCCTTGCTCACCTGGGCAAACTGAGCGATCTGTGCTGCAGAGTTTGGGTGTGGATGAAGGCGCTGCTGCCTCACTCCCAGGCTCTGGGAGCTTTTCCTGCGGGAGATGGCTGAGTCAGCTGATCCCTGAGATTCTCCTGTGCTGGTGGAGTGAAAAAGGCACAGCCTGGAAGGCTGGGGCTGACACACCATTGACCTTTCAGTTGTGGCCACCCTGGTGTCAAGCTGATGGCCTGTGCTGGGTGATGTCCAGCTGTGTCTGGAGGCCCAGGACAGGACATGGATTCTTCCCTGTCCCTCAGCCCCCGGGCCAGAGGTCATGTACACATCACCAGGATGGTGATAGCCATTGCCTTGTGGTGGTTTGGAAGTGTGGGAGTGCTTGGCTTCCTTTGGGACACTCCTCTCTTGGAAAGGCCGGGGCTGCAGGCTGTGTGAAGTCGGAGATGGGCTCAGCAGCCACTCCTGCAGAGAAGTATTTTCAGGGAAAGTATTTAAAACACAAACAGCAGGGGAGTGGGGTGGAAATCTCAGGGAAAGTGAGATCCGTAGGTTTTGTGCATATGTTGGCTTTAAAGAGTGGGGGACCCCTGCTGAGCTTCTTGGCACGGGGAGCCAGGCCAAGGAGGACATCAGCAGATGGGTTCATTACCGAGGCATTCTCATTATCACCCTCAGGGCCAGCCCCTGTGTCCTCCTGGTGGGAGCATGGGAAGGAACACCATGTTCCCAGCCCGGGGGAAGTTCTTGCCTGTGGGACAAAAAAAGCCACACAAGTTCACGTGAGGAGCTGCTGCTCCTAAAGCCCTCCCTTGCCTCAGCCTGAAGATGTAAAATTCAAATGCACCATTAAGGAGCTCTAAGTGCCAGCGGGAATCTGGTTTATCTCAGAGGAGGCTCCCCTGGCGTGACCCTGTCAGGGCATTAATTCCAGTTCCATTAATTCCAGTGGAGCTCACTGGAACTTGTGCAGAGACATCAGCAGCAGCAGACAGAACTTGAGCACACTGAGTAAATCTTGGTGAATCCAGCATGAAGGTATTCCCTACTGAAAATGGACTCATGCATCGAATTTGTTCTGACTTAGCTTGTAGTGGCAGTTCTCTGAAATCACGGAAATGGTATTTTTTCAGCACTCAGGCTCCTTTAAAACGTCATTTGCATGAACAGAGGTATTCAGTTAAACTGATAGCACTGCAGCTCTTTCCCAGGGAATTGTTAGGCTTTGTGCAGGCTCTTATCTTTCCCAGAAGTTGTGATTTGCAAACAAATAAATCCATGTAAGTCTTTGCATCCCTTGCTCAGGCTGTAATGCCTGCATTGGTGCAAAAAATTGGTTTCTTCAGCCAGTGTTATTCTCACTTTTTCCCTCCAAGTGAGCGTGTGACTGTGGATTTGTGGAGAAATTTGCTCTCAAATCAGAAGGGAGAAAGGTCTAATAGTGGGTTCTAGACCTGGTCAAGATTTTGAGCTGGGATTTGGTGGAGCCAACCCCTTTCTGCCCGACACAAGCTCATAAGCTGTGGAGAACTTGTGTGCTGGACTTGGAAGTGTGCAGGCTGGAATTTCTATCACCTCTTTCCCAATTATCATTGTTTATGCATGAAGCCACCTGTTTTCTTGGGACCTTGCCACAGTGAAAAGAAGTTGTTTTTTTTTTTCCCATGTTCCCAAGAGAAGGAGAAGACAGATTAAAAAAAAAAAAAAAGAAAAAAGAAAGCAGGCATTTTAACGTTTATGAAGAAAAAGCAAATATGTATTGCAACAGACCTGGAAGGGCCAGAATGGACTGAATGTTCCTAAACCTTTATGGTAATTTGCTCCAGTAATTTCCATCATAATTAAGAAGCTGATAGTGAAGCCATTATTGCAATGAGTCAGGCCTGCAAGATCTGCTTCCACAGCAGCCATAGCTGCAGGCTGCCCATATCCTGCATTTAAATGTTATTCGTTTAGAAGTGGTTACTAGAAATATATCTGTTAAATGGAAAGTTTAGAGCAATCCAGATATAGGAAGCTGATAATGAACCCCAGCTGCAGGGAAATGAGGAGGTTTTATGCACACCTTGTCTCTGCATCCACCTTTGCCTCCAGAAATATGACAGAGTAATCGGGAGGAATTTGAATTTTTTTTAGGATGCTGTGTCCTGGCTGTTTCTGTGCTGCTGGATCTGTCCTTCCTCTGGTGTGGATGTGAGAAACAAAATCAATCCAGCTTGGTGAAGGCAGATGTAGCAAAGATCACTCTTGATTTTTCTTCTTATCTGTCCAAATAATGTTCTTCATCTCCTGCCCGTTCTGACTGCCATGAAAGCTGTTGGATACTGAGTGGTTCTAAAAAGCAAATTGTGTTACCCAGGTGCCAAAATAGGAAAGTGGATTGTACATGTTTTCCCTCTGAGTATTGTGGAGCTGTTATTAATGACAGATGGTTGATACAAACAGATTTCAGCCCTGGAATGGTTCTTGCAAATTTGCTGGTCATCGTTTGTGCTCCATGATAAAATGACTGAGAGGTTTGGAGTTTTTTTTGTTCATTTTTTTAAAGTGAGAGAATAGGAAATACAGAATAATGGTGAATCTGGTTCAACTATTGAGTTCCTGGTAAGAAGGATGGCAGTTCCCCTGTGAACCCCCACTGCAGGAATGCTCAGGACCAGCAGGATCACAGGGAGCAAGGACACTGCTGGAATTTGGATAGCGCTCAAAATGTGCAACACTGGATCTTCCAACCTCCCTTCTCTGCAAGGCACTGATTGATTCCTCCTCCCTGGGGCAGGTGTTTGCCAGATTTGTTGTGGGATGTGCCCCATGTGGAGCAGGGAATCTTCCAACCTTTTTTCCACAGTGATCACCAGGGAAAATCTGAAGGAGCAGCATTGAGCTGATGCCTTCCAAAACCACAGGATATCTTCCACCAATCTTGCTACCACCACTGGCTTTCTGCTGGGTCATTTTATATTATCTTTAAAAATATTTAATCTTTTCAATCCATACCAAAAAGGGACAGAAAATGACTTAAAAAAAGGTCAGCCTTCTGTTCCTAATACTTAAGATCTACACCCAGTTGCTTCTTTTAGTACCAGCCAGATACTAAATCCTGGTTTATGGATTGAGTCCCATTTCCAAGAGGAACTTGAGCAGGACAGCCTGGCGCACTCTGGGTGTTCCTGGGAGTGAGGTGGCTTTGAAGGCTCCTGTCCTTTGGGCAGGAGTGGTTCTGTGTCCCTGGAACCTCACAAGAGGTTCTGTGAGTGCTCTTTGAGCCCCATCCCTGATGTTGGTGGTGCATTTACCAGCAAGGTAAGCAGAATTCCTGCCTGCAGCCCAATGCATGGAGCACATGGTGGCATTTCCTGCCCTGGCCTCGCTGCAGATTCTCCTCTGCACGTCAGGATTTGCAGTCCTGGCACGTGCTGCCCGTGGGAGGGCTCCCTGCAGCACATCCATCCCTCCTGGCACGCTCAGCCTCAAATATCTCCTTTGCATGGCTGGGGAAGAGCACAGAAGTGTAATCACTTGCTGGGAGAGCAAATGCAAGATATTATAAAAAGCTTTAGCAGGATGACTCAGGAACAAGAATTACTGCATGCTGTCTAGTAAGAATTCTAAAGCTCTTATAACTGTGGGGTTTTTTTCCATTTTATGAGTTACCAAAAGCCAAGGTTGACCTATTAGCTCACATTATGACTAAGGTATCAGCCACAGGATTATGCAGCAGTAGAGTTTAATGTTAGTCTTGAAGCTGAGCCCAAGCAAAGTCAATGTTACGATCTGAGCTAATTGTGACTGCAGAATAGCAAGAAATCATTTAAGGACATTCTCTTTCACAGCTTTAGGTTGGTTCCTGGGGACATGAATGAACTGGAAATCTCAACCTTCCTTTCCTTTGGGAGCTGAAATTCTAGGTGAAAATAAAATGTTTAAATAATTACAAAAGTCTTTCATGCAAGAGTTATCAGATAATTCACAACCAGACTTGTGCTTCTGAGAAATTTTTCAGCTTTGTTTAGATGATCTGAAAATTCAGAAGAAAGGCCTTGATTTTAAATTAAGCAGGCAGGATAAAAAAATCCAAACTAACTCTGGACTGAAATCAAGTGAAAAAAAATGTTTAACTCGCATGTTTGGTTGTGGAGTTTTTTTGGTTTTGCTTGGTTTGGATTTTTTTGTTTTGTTTTGCTTTTTATTTTTTTTTCCTCTTTTCCCCACTTTGGGATGTATCTTTTTCAATGGAAACAATTTGCTAGAATTAATATAGAATCATGGAATTGGCCTGGATTGGAAGGGACCTTAAAGATCATCTTGTTCTACCCCATGGCAGGGACACTTTCCTCTATCCCAGACTGCTCCCAGCCCTGTCCAGCCTGGCCTTGGGCACTGCCAGGGATGCAGGGGCAGCCACAGCTGCTCTGGGCACCTGTGCCAGGGCCTCACCACCCTCCCAGAGAAGAATTTTCTCCTAATATCCAATCTAAACCTACTTATTTTCAGTTTGGAGCCTTATCCTCTCACTCTAGGCTGTTACAAATAGTCTCTCTCCACTTTTCCTGTAGTTCCTTCAGGCACTGGAAGGAATTTACATCCAGCCAACCTGCTGCTACTGGTTTTATTTTCCTTCCCCTGAAGGATTTTGCCCAGTTCTGTTCCCAATCACTGGCAGAGACCCCCACCCTCATGCACAGGAGCTGGGCTCTCTTAGGAGAGCACTTTTCTGGATCATCTCCCCCAACCAAGACCCAAAGTGAAGGGCGTGGGGAGATTTAGAGGACTGACCCCGGGAATGGCAGGTTGGAGCCGTGGCTCTGGGGAGCAATGGGAGGTCTGGCTCCCAGGAGCTGCTGGAGGAACAAAAAGTTCCTCCTGTCCCTGGCATGGGCTGAGCCACGGCCGGTGGTGAGCTCCTGACCCAGCACAGGATGTCTGTGGGGTGGGAGGGAGGTTTTTGGAAAAGAACTTTGAGCACTTCTGCAGGAAAACGTTCTGCAAACAACCGTGTTTAATCTCGGTCTCTGCTCAGATGTGGGTGCTCGTGGTTTGCAAAGTTTGTTCAAGAAGGGGTCAGCAGGGTAACTCCAGCATGATGGACACTGGAGATGTCTTACTCCTTTACAGAAATAAAGATTTGAACAGGGCAGGACATCTCTGAGCTTCCAGGGGAGTGAACTCTGAGCACTGCCTGGCCCCAGCCTGCGGTGGCTTCAGTTACAATAAATGTGTGTATTTTATGCTCCCAGTAATTACCTCATTAGGGGCACTTTGAAAGCAGATAGTGCTTGATCTTTTGGTGGAAAAGTTGTCCAAAATGTGGAAACTAAGAGGAGAGAGAACAGAAGGAATTCTTTAGAGCTCACATCTTGTAAAATGTGGGGACTGAGAAAACAGACCTTGGTTCAATAGGTTCTGACTCTCTTTTATATTTATGCCACTTCAAGCAGGATCAGAGAAGATCAACTAAGAAATTATGTGCATAGAAACTTTTTAGAGTTCCATTTTCCCCCTTTATCTTGCCATGCAATATATAAAATGTTAGTTAAAAACCTGAAGAGCTCTTGAGACACCTCCATTTAAAATTATTGCAAAAACAAATCTTGCAGGATTTGCCCCCTTTGCAAGGTCCCAACCTGGAGACACTATTTGTGAGAAATAATTACATAGGATAAAAAGAAATGTTTGGATTAGGGTTGGGTAAGAAATTGTAGCAGTCACTGCTGAAAATCTTGGGGTGAGAAATGTTCTGAGAAGGAAAGGACTGAGGAACAGCAGAGAAAGTGGGACCTGGTGGGGAAAATAGGAGAGCAAAAAGAGGAATGAGGGAAGGTTACTGAAGTATTTTATTCATTTAAAAGAGACCCCCAAACCAACAAATACACAAAAAAGGCTTCTAGTTGGGCCAGCTCCAGGGATCTGCAGTCTCATAGGTGACTCCAGGAGAAGACACACTCCTTGCTTTACTTGTAATGGAGGGGAGACAAATGACGAGAGAGAAAAATCCACACAGAGTGATAGGAAAAAGAAAGCAACCCTCAGCATGGAAGAGCTGTGCTGGGAAAAATGTGAGCAACTCATGAGGATGTTGCTGTTATTTGTTCCAGTACTTAATATTCTAGACAAAGAGGGCTGTTCTCTGAATTTCTTCGTATGACCTTATTGTGTATTTGGATGTATTTACTGCTGACCTGGAGTTTTGGATGGGCATTGGCTGGAAAATTTTTCCTTACAGAGATTGTTTTCTTGTTTCATAATAGGAGAAGTTTAACCCTTCTAGGAAAGGACAGCTGGGGCCTTGTTTCTCTGACATTGCCAATAATAACAATCACTGGTTCCTTGTCAAAACATTCTTTCGACACGAACGGCATTTTGTACAGAATGTATTTCTTCCAGAAATATTAAAATTGTTTTGTAAATGCAGTGGAGATTTTGATATTGATTTAATGGTTGTGGTATCAAGCCCTTGAGGGGAAAATGCAGAATGTTCTCCTTTGATTTTCTATTAATCTTCTTTCTCTTATTATGTTAATTTCAGTGGCTATTTCCTGTGCAAGGATGGAGTTTTTGTCCTGTCCTCAGAACCTCTGGTGGCCCTCCCTCATTTTGACACGTGAGTATAACTACATTTACTTTATTTGGCATATTTATACAAATAAGTGAAGCAAATTTCTCTATGCTTGTGGCAAATAGAGACAAGAAAACCTCTTGTGACAGAAATAGGTGATGGAGTGGCAGCTGCCAGGTCACTGTTCATATCATAAACAATTCTGGCTAATGTTGTTTGCATTTCTGCTTGTTTGTAAACCTAAATGGGTGAGATGAACCCACACCACACAGCCAAACCCTCATTTTTTGGTCATCTCATGATGTTGGCAGGTGTTGGATCTGATGCTGTTGGAGAACCAAAGTCTGGAGATGTCAGGACATCTTAGGTGTCACTTTACCTAAAGAAATCTGCCAGCTTTGCAGGACTTGGGGAAGACTGGGCTGTAAAGAGGATGTATTTAAACAGGGAATCAGTGGGCTGTTAAAATGTTTGCTGTTGAAATTCCATGATCAGTAAGGCCTGGTGGGTCTGCAGCTTTATGCTGTGGTTAAAATATCCCCACAATAAAATACCTTCCCCTCGGGCAGGTCTGTGGTGTGTGGGACATGCTCCTGTGCACAAGGTCTGCTGCTGTTCAGCACAGAGCAGCTGAGGCATTAACAAGAGTTCTATAAATAATGTCAAAAGAGATAACAATACATGAGTTCTCCTACTCTGTCACTAGCAGAGATAAGTCTGCAGCCAGCCAGGTGCTGGCTGAACACGCAAACCTTGGAATACTCCACTCACGAGCTGGTGTGTGCAGAGGGAGCATCTGGGACCATCCTTGGAGAGGCCCTGACCTTGCCCAGGAGTTCCTCCTCCTGCTCATCACAGCAAATTCCAAGTGCAGCAGAAAGACAGAGTCATGCCTCAAACCTTTCCAGATCCTATAGGAAGCAGCCAGGCCCATGGACCACATCCATATGTTGTCAGAGCTGGCTAAAGCCTCTCACAGTCAGAACTGCAAGCTGAATAACTGGAGCCTTGCATCAGATTTGGAAAACAGACTGTTCTGTTTCATACCCCATCCTCAGCATGGGGAGCAAGGATAACACTTCAGCTGGCAGCACTGACCATGAGGTTTTACAGAATGCAGCTCATTCTTCCATGACTCTCAGCCCTGGAGTGTTGACAGCAAGAGACTTGAAGTGGGCCAAGGAAATTGATGCTGGATGTGAGTCAGGTACAAGGCTGAATTCAGCTTGGATTTAATGTTATTGAAATTCCACAGGTGGTTTCTGTTAGGGTTTGGCCTCATGTGGCAGGACTGAAGTCAGGTCAGCTGTTCGGTGAGATCCAGCCTTGAATTCTCATGAGCATGGGGAGTTGAGTGAGATTTCAGTCACACCTGAAGCACAAGATTGTCCCTTTCCTGTTTGGGTGTGAACTTGGGACCAGAAATGGCAGGGCCATTTCTGAAGTGTACACAGAAACCAGAGTGGGCTTGTGTGAACACAGGTTTCAGTTTTCTTTAGCTTAACTGGGATTTGCACCAGTGAGCTGTGACACGGGGCTGGGGTGCCTGGGAGTTGACCCTTTCCCTTGTTAATCCATGGTTGTTTTATCAACTTCCAGCTGGTCACAGGGGAACCCCAAGGTGTGTTTGCAGAAAATCTGTGGGAGGTTTGAGCCTGGCGAGAAACCACAGCAGCTCCTCATGCCCTAAACTGTGTCCATGAGTGTGTTGAGGCTGAGCTACTGAGAGGGAGATGCTTCCATCTCCAGGCTCTGGTTTATCCTGTGGTTTTTTGGACCTTGCAATGCTCATGGGTGTTCTGACATTGACAAATACCCACCAGTGTAATGAGAGGACTTTGCAAGCTGTTTGAGGATCTGGTTTGCCATGTTTTGATCAGGATTGGCTTTTACTGATATGGTTCAGTTAGAAATGCTCTGGCTAAGTGCCAGGGACAGGATCAAGATGGAATTATGAGCAGAATGCTGCATGAACAGGACACTTCCAATGTTACACCACAAAGCAAGGATGATTTCCATGCTTCCTGAGGCAAGGTGCACAAAAGTAGAAAAACACCTCTCTGCTGGGTCAAACTTATCAGAGAAACCTCTTGGGGTGAGATACAGACCAGAGGGGACACCCCCAAATGTTGATGCCATAAGGCTACAGAGTGGGTCATGTCATGCTTGTCTCTTGTGACATTTCTCCTTTTCCCCCATATTTTATCAATACAGAAATATAGGCAGCTCCTCTGATATTTCTCACTTACATTTTGAGGTGTAAAAGAGACAGTAAGAGCTGGAATTGAAAGACTTTAATGCAGTCAGATGTGTTTAGAGTGGCACCACTTTTCATCCCCTAGCCCAGACTCTGAGTCCTCTCTGCAGTCACACAGAGAACATAAAACAACCAACAAAGCTGTCCTGTGGGAAGGCTGCAAGTACCTCATGTAGCGAAGCTTGTACCATGGACTATAAATGGAGGAAATGAAACATTTCCTTGTCTCTTTGCCCCCCAGAGGAATCTGTACTGGCTGCAGGGGCCAAGGAGGATCACCAACCACATCCTTGATTTTCTAGGCTCAGAATTAGTGGGAGCTGACCCCAGTCTAAGCCTCATCTCTGCTGTTGCCAACTCAGTCACTGGTGATATGATCCAGGGTGGTCATTCATTAGCTGGTTTGCTGCCTCATTTACATTTTTACCCATTACTAATTGCATTCAATTATTCTCTATTAGTTTGACAGTGAAAAGGGTGGCAGTTATTTCAGGGCTGGCTGGTTTATTAATTCCAATCAATGAGCAGCAGAGAGGGCTGTATTTTTCTGCAGAGTTTCAGAGTGCCAGTCACAAAGGTACAGAGATTTTGAGCTATTTGACTCTAAAAGAAGACCTTTCTCCTTCACTGGTTTGATTTTAAATATTCAGCTTGCCCTCTTCCCCCTCCTCCCCATGCACAGAGGATTTGAATCCCAGAGTCTGGTTTTGGGTACCCTTAGCCAGTGAAATGGTCAAATATGACTTCCAAAATACACAAATTGCGCAAGAGCTGGTTTTTACCAAAGGGCTGTTTTTTGCAGAGTCATTTTTTGCTTATAACTACGTCCTAGCAAAGCCTGAGGGACCTGTAAGAAGGATTTGTGGGGCCAGAGAGGTGGTTTTGGTTTGTTTTTTTTTTTTTTTTTTAATCCTTTCAAATTTTACCTCTATTTCTGAGGTCGAATCATAAATAAAAATGATTTTCTATTAAAGAAAAAAAAAAGAAAAAAAAAAGAGAGAAAAGTGCAAATCCTTCTCCCCCAGCTCTGGCTCTACCCAGGTACGCAGCAATTCTGTTTTATCATGGAAGCACCTATTGTGTGAGAAACCCTGTGAGAGAAACCCTCATTTGCACCAGGTTTGGACAAATGGATAAATGGAGGCTGATGGATAAATCTGCTTCAATTCCCCTCAGCCATTCCCAGTGTGAATTGTACATTTTGAGGGGAAATCCCTCCCTGCCAGCCCGGGGCTGAGCGTGCTGGTGAAGCCGC